>NW_024500349.1:18781359-19255530 GCF_017590055.1 Onychostruthus taczanowskii
AATTGGGATGGGGACAATTTTCCACTTGGTGATGTGTGAACACTCACTAGCAGGCTTTATTATTTTGTCAAATACTACTTCTGATAATCACATTTGTGCTACTATTCCTCAGCATTTTGATTTCCAACTTCATACTGGTTTTTTATCCTGTTTCCATAAGCTTTACTTGCAGATGTACCTGGAGTTTTTCCCTACTGCTCCAAGGGTAATTTGGGTATGAATTTGTAATTTCTGTGTATGAAATTCACATCCTCATCTTCCCATTAAAGGTTGATGAAAAGTCATTAGAAGCTCCCTATGTAGAAAAGCCTGAGCTGGCATGGAAAATAAGAAGGAAAGGAGTGGAATGGCTGGAGTCCTACAATGTGAGACACACAAACCACAGAGCTGCACATTGCCAAGGCACCCCTGGCTCTGCCCAGGGAGGGCTCTAAGGAGGCTGCCACGGGGCTGGTCCTGCCCTGCCTTTGGACCTGGGAGCTTGCTCAGCCTTCCTCACGAGTTTAACCCAGAGTGTCTGCAAGCAGAACTGATCCAAAGTGAAGACCACCAAGCAGATCCTCACCCAGTTCAATATCCAGCAGTTTGGATGCTGAGTGAGCACAGAGCTTTCCCACAGGCATTACAGATCCAATTCTTCCCAGAACTGCAGTCCTGAGCCAACCTGTGAGGCACAGTGCTGGGAAGGATGAAAGTTTGACAAGAAAGTTTAACAGAAATGGATGATTGGCAGAAAGATTTTTGAATGTAGAATCTGAAGAAGGAATAGAAATTAAAACAAGTTTTGATATAGAAGAAAAGACTTGCTGAGCTACTCCTATTGGATAACTATGAAGGCAAAGGGTATATTAGTGAGAAGGGGGTTTTATGACTTAGAGCAAAGGATAAACCCACCTCAGACAAGAAGATGTTTTTACCAAGCAGAAAGATTCCACAGGCAAACAAGCCTGCTGATGTTGCAAGTAAGAAAAAAGATCTCAGAATTTTCCACTGTAAGAAAACTGATAAAAAAACCTTCTAGCTTAAACTATTGTACTAACTTTCAGTGATTGGAGAATAGTAACATGAATATGGTAATTACAGTAGTTATGGTAGGCTATAGACAAAAGTTAAGGTATAGGTTGTTTCTTCTGTATTAAGATGCTCAGCAAAGAAAAGTATATAATGCATTGCAATCAAAACTAAAGTGTCTTCAGGCTTTTCTACAGCACAGCATGGCCCTGTGGTCTTTTCCATAAAATACATATTTTAACTCTCTTCACAATTATTCTGTTCAAAATGTTTTCTAAGTGGTCTCCAGCCACAGTGGATTTTAGGTTTATCATCTAAAAAACCACAACTGAGCACACTGAAACACTGGATTCTCAGGGACTTGGCTAGAGGGGCAGAAAGTCATCATAGAGGAAGAGATCCAAAAGTGTCACAGGTGATGAGGAGAGAGATGAGGCTGGAGAGGTGTCAGAAACACACTCAGGCAGTGCAGCCTCAGCCAGACAAAGCTGGGGATGGAGCCCCAGGTTACAGTTCTACTATCAGGGTAACCTTAGACAATTTTTCTAGGAAAAAGGAAAAAGTCCTACTCTGTCACACCTTTGGTATGTGTAAGGCACTGTGGCATCATCTGAGCAACACTCCAGACATGGAATTGGGAATTCCTGGTAGCTGTGAGCTGGGATCCTTCTGGGCCAGGCAGGAGAATTGTTCACTTCCCAGCACAGCAGAAATAGTAGCATTACACAGCTTTTAGTTACATCAAAAACTGTAAATATGATGACTATTATTCTAAGCTATAGAAAAGCCTCCCCTATTTCAAATGTTTATCTCAGCTAAACAGAATGCTTTGAAGTCTTTGAATCCCTATTTCTCAGCTAAACCATGCAGGTTTTCAAAGGCATCTTTGGACTCAGGAAAGAGAAGAAAATGACAGATCTGAGCTCCATCTCTGCTTTTCAACATTCACACTGTGCAATAGATTTAAACAAGTTGGAGGATCCAGGACAGCTCAAGAGTTCAAGTTCTACAACTTGAAATTCCAGTGCATTGTCCTTCTATCTCCTATCTGCATTTCAAATTGTATTTACCAAGTACTTCAAATTTTTCTTTATAACAGGTTATTAATCTGACACATGATTTTGCAATACTTGTGCATTCAAATGCCTGCATAGTTTAGCAGATACATCTGACCTTGCTATTATCCTTCCTTTAGGAGATTTATACACCATTCCTGCTTTGGAAAGATCATTAATTAGCATGCCAATAGAAAAAAATGAAATTGCCTGCCATCTCCTATGTAAATGCTTTCCCATCTGTTCCTTTCTCATTTCCTCTGCACAGACTCTACCAAAGGTAACTTTAGTTTTTATACTGCTCTTAGAAAACAGTGCACTCATTGTTTTGCAATTTAAATCTGTTAAATGGTGTTGCATTGTGAAATGTGACTCTATTAAAGTAATATATGGATTCATGCAGTCTCTCAGTATCTGAGCAACCTTCCAGCATCTCTGGTGGATGTCCCTTCTTTAATACCTATTAATTCAGCTTAAGGTCTAAAGAGTCAGAGTTTTTTGCATCCAAGACTGCTACTAATAATAATTGTTTAAAAAATTATTCCATGTATTAATTAATAACAACTTAGCAGTATTCCTGTAGCAGCCCAGTGAACTATTCAGGGGTTTCCACGTGGTACTGTAACACACAGCACAGTTCTGCTGTGATAACAGGATTCTAGTCTCAGGCCCAAACCAATGGGCTGTGCAGCCCTCCAAAATGCCCTGAGCACTCACTTCCCAGTTATGCCCTCAAACCGTGAGGAGCTCATGCAACACCCAGAAGAACTCCTTGCACAACATAAAGGCCAAAAATTCCATCCCTGTTCCTAACTGCTGCTCTCCACCAGCAAGGGAATAAACCCACAAGGATCACCCAGTCCAGCTCCTGGCCCTGCACAGGACATCCCGAGAGCCACAAAAGTGTCTGACAGCATTGTCCAAACACTTCCTGAGCTTTGTCAGGTTTGGTGCTGTGACCGCTGCCCTGGGGAGCCTGTTCAGTGTCCAAACACACTCTAGGTGCAAAACCTCTTTCTAAAATCCAACCTAAACCACAACTTCAGGCCATTCCCTCAGGTTCTGTCACTGCCACCACAAGAGCAGAGATCAGAGCCTGCCCCTCCTCTTCCCCTCCCAAGGAATTTGTAACTGCAGTGGGGTTTCCCCTCAGTCTCCTCTGGGCTGAACAGACCAAGTGCCCTCAGCCACTCCTCATATGTCTTCCCCTCAACGAAAATTTTGTATTTGCTCAGATTTATTTTTCAGTGGCATGGAAGAGAGGGGGCCAACACAACACCATTACATTAAAAAGCAATGATCTTTAACTAAATCATTATTGTCAATGTTTCCAATTTGGAAACTCAGGATTTTATTTGACTGCTCATCACTTCCCACCTGGGCAATGAAGCCTTGCATGATCCCCACTGCAGGTTGCAGTGTGATTGTGTGCTGTGTCTTTGCTTTATGTTTCCTCTTTATTGCAGGTTGAAAACAGTTTACTGCTGACTTGTATTCAACAAAGTTTTGCACCACATTTTCAATGAATTTTCTGGACATGGAATTTTAAAAAGTAATTCGGCAAATATATTGCTAAGTTGTCTTACTCATAAATATCAAATAGTAACATAAAAGGAGCATATGCTGTTGTGGTTCTCCAACTGGGTGCCAGATGGCAATACTAAGATTCAGACAGAATCTGTGCTAGAGTCAATTGGGAATAAACCACCACTCAGATAACTTTTTCGTTGCAGTAGGAAACACAGTTTCAAGGAAAATCAACATTTTCCCTGTGTCTTTCAGCTCACATATTTCAGTTATTCATAACAGCACTACTGAAAGAGAAAGTTTTGGTTAATCAAAATGAGGGCAAACATCTTCAATTGAGTTAAACCATGAGGATGAGGACAGAGCAGGGTGCAGCTTTCACAGGTCAGATGCCTGGTGTCCCATTTTCATTGCAGACCTGGTTCCCAGGTGTCACAGCCTTGTCTGAGGTGGATGTGACAGAACACCCAGCTGGAACCTCCTGTGTGTCCTGGATGCCCCAGGGATGTGTCTGGGTGTGGGATTGAGCACACAGAACCTGTACAATTACATGTTTGAATGCACCCATCATCTTTCACTCCAGCATCTGAAAAAAAAAAGTTGGTTTAAGGGCACTGAGATATTTCCCTTCAGCCAAACAAAATGTCTTGCCGGTCAAATCAGAAATATCAGAGATTCTGATTTTTCAGCCAGCTGTACAGCACTGATGAGGGAAGGGGAAGATTCTCTGGTGTTTATACCTCCAGATAAGCAGGATGTCTTCTTGGATGACAAATTGCAAGAATTGAAGGGTTTGACCCAGAGACAGGTGAAATAAAAGAGGGGGGGAAAAGTTACACGATCCTGTGGTCTTCTGTAAATGTTAATCTTATAAAAAATAGGAACTTGTAAAGCACTACACTTCAAAATAATACGTAAAAAACAGGAACCACAAATAACCTGCAAGGAAAGACAATGTTTTTTAATGAGGTTTACTAAGCTTATTCTAGGGTGATATGTGGAAAATGCAGTGACAAGACTCCCAGGCTTTGATCACAAATGTGACACCTCCTGGCCAGACAGCTTATCTTGTCTGGTAGATGGCTCATTAAGCTACTCTCTACCACAGTGTCTGAACCCAAATTTAAATTCTTAAAATTATTGGGCAAAGTTATGGATTTGGATTGTTTTGTAACTTCAGCGTAGCACAATCTCTTCATATATTAAAACAGTTCAATGATTTTGAGTTTCCTGTCATTTGGAATTTGCTGCAGAGTTACTGCACTGCTTGGTTGGCCTTTCTCTGTACAATCTCTGCTTCTTCTTGCAGGTATCATCTTCCTAGAAGTTTAATATCTCACTAAAGTTCATTTTCCACTTCTTTAAGTTCATTTTTAACTTCTTTAAAGCTCTGCTTTTCCAGACAGAAGAGGGGACCTCTACCAGCCCCACACACAATGTCACACCAGGTTTCTCCTCTTTCTTATCAGTGTTACAGAGAAGATACTTTCTGCTGCTATTCATTGTCATTGCTTTCCTTGAGTGTTTAACCACTTCCATTTCCTTTCCTTGCCTGCACAGACACAGTGTTTTGTTTTGAACAAGAAAGCCCAGCAGAGAGTCTTCATTAATTCAAAAGCCTTTCAAAAAAGGGCCTTATATTTTAACTTCAGTCACTTTAGCCAAAGGCAACACTGGGAACTTCAAGGAAGAAGTACCTATTTATGTTCTTAAGAATAACTTTCATCTAACGTTACCTCCCATTTCTCCCTATCAAAGCAAAGAAGAAAACATTTTCATTTTTCAGTGAACAGATTATGTTTTTATGATAAGTTCATTAGAAAATGAGTCTGCTCTTCTAGAATAGTTTTGTTCTGCATATCCTTGATTTCCTAAAGTCCTTTACTTGGAAAATAGAGAAAATCTGACACGCCAAAACCTCTGAGCTGGCTGCAGCCATTCTACTGATTTTCTGCACCATGCACACCATGGCTGTGAGCATTCACTCTGCACTCAGAGGTGCAAATGTGCTGGGACATCACTCTTTAACAAACCACCAGAAATCTTCACCCTCCTTTTCACCCCCAAATACCTGAGCCTTCAGTAGCTTTGGTCTCTGGAGTCCTCTATACCACAACACTTATACAATAGTCCTCTATATTTTCAACACATTCCTCTCAACAGATAAAAGAAAGCGGGATGGAGCTTTTGAGCTTTCTGTATCCTAATCTGCAAACTGAGTCTTCAGATGTGCCAAAGATCAGCAAACATGAAGTAATCTCAGATGGTGTTGACAGAGACTCCAGAATATCTCTGGAATCACAGCACATCATGTCTCAGTCTGAGCCCATCCATTCTCAGAGGATACCAGAGTGGCCTGGAGGGAGACACAGGATCTGTAACTCTGCTACAGCAGAAGGAGGATTCTATGTGGTGTTTTGAGCCATCTGCTCTCCTAGGTTTTCTATGCATGTCTCATGAAGACACAGCAAAGCAGAGTCACCTTTCCTTCCAAACTGCACAGTGATTTTGCAGAAGTTGGGAGTAAAAATGGCTTCTCTTGGATATTTGTGATTCCTATAAAAACAGCATTGTATATTTGTATTTGTCTCATACAAATAAATGGCATATTTCATATCTTATAGTTATATTTTATAGTTGGTTTCTTTCTTCTCTTAGCAAGTGTTTGCGTTTGAAGCAGAAGGTTCTGTTTCCAGAGAAGCACAGCACAAACACCAGCCAAACTTTTCAGCTGAGCATGACTGCAGCTCCTAGAGACAAGAAAGCCATAACAATTTGGGCTGACACCAGAGACTGAACTGCAGCATCCAGGAGCTGAAAGTTCTCCTGGAGTTGATGCATGTTCTCCACATAAGAAAGCATCCTTCAGCACACTCATGTGTGTTCCTGACCCACAGAGGAGGACACGTTGTCACCTCTGATTCATCCATTACAGCAACAGACACCAAAAACTTTTCCTTCTGCATAGGAAGTACAGGGTGACTCGTGTGTCTCTAATCAAGTTCTCCACATTGAAGCACACTGAGGAGGGAGTAGGGATCATCTCTACTTTTATTTAACAGGCTGGAGATGATGTCAGTAGCCAAGACATCAGTTTTAAGCTACACCCAAAAGCCATAGCTGAGAAAGGACACTGCAAGGGGCATTCACTGCAGGTGCCCCAGGAGAAAATCCAGCATTGTGCTGTGGGGCTGCCAGGCACAGGCAATCCTGTAGATAACTGGAGATGTGCAGAGGGAATGCAGCAAGGAAAGGCAGGTTTCCCTCCCCAGATGCCAGTGGTCCCAGTGGTCCCAGAGGTCCTGCAAAACCTCATCCCCACTCTGGAGGTTTGGCTGGGTCCAGGCCAGCTCAGAGGTGGCCTGGCTACAGTCTGGGACCAGGCTACTGGGAAAGGGGTTGTGTGAGAGCATCTGGGAGAGGCTCCTTCAGGAGCTGACCCCTTCACTTGGGAGATGCCTGTGCCCGTCGTTGCCCTTGCCCTGAGTGATGCTGACCCCATGCCTGAGCCCAGCCCTGGGTCCTGTTGGTCCCAACCTGCTGATTGGAATTCTGGCTTGATTGTGGACCTGTTTATCCTGTAGATATGTCTGGAGACCTCCCCTGTTGGCAGAGCCTGGCTGCCGTGGCTGGGCCAGCTCTGCCTGCCTTGCTCTGCCCTGCCCACCCCACTGACCCCCCAGACCTGGATGACTTTCCCTTGCTGAGCAAACCCACTTTGGCTTCTCCCCAATATAACCACTCTAACAGGATCCAACAGCCACCTCCTGCCTAAAATGAGGGATGTGCCACTTCAGGATGGATTCAGAAATTATCTAATCATGCATAAAAATAGCTTCTGTATCTCAAAAGTGCATTTCTAGAATTCCCAATCACCTACCAATTCAAATGGCCATTAACATAAGTACCATGGGGTAGTGAGACATAAAACCACTCACATTTTTTTTTTCATGCATTCAAAACTACCTCAGATGCTTCAGAAATTCACCTGCCTACCTCACATCCAAAGAAAATAACCTCACAGGTTTAAACATTGTATTAAAACTGATCATTCAGTTTTATTTCCCCTTTAAATGGAAACAATAGATGCCAGAGGAAGGAGCATGTTAGTGTCACATCACAAACCCTCTTCCTGCCTGCATTTCAAGGACAACCAGAAACAGCTTGGTCCCTTCAATGACCTCAATACTCACAGTCTGAAAAGAACAATCACAGCCCTCAAAGCAGACCAAACAGCTGAACAACAAAGAACCTCAAAAGTATAAAATCAAACTCTTTTTCATAATGGCCACATGCAAATCAAAAGTCTTTGATACTCATGGTGAGATTTAAATTAATTTAAGCATTGTAAAGATCAAATTTCGGGTTCCATAAGAGTGAAATACTAAAAAATACTAAAAAAGTGTTCAACATCACCTCAGTGTCCCTGAATCCTTACATCTCACAAGACTCATTGTCCACTTCATTGCAGAGCTGTAATGAGTGTGGGATGAGGTGGCTCAGTCCACCAGAAATCCACCATCAGAAAAGTTGCTGGTTTTATACTGAACTGACATCAGGAAATAGTTTCCCTTGAATCAACAGTGTCTAAGAAAAATAAAGAAAGTAATACAGAACTAGTAGGGTCCTGCATTATCTACTGTATCCCTCTAATGCTGTAGGGCAGATAATTTTCTTGTTTTTTACGTGGTTTTTTTAAATGTAAATGTGCTATTATATAGTAGACTGATAGTTCTGCAAACAAGCTACTCATCCAAAAAATGCAATTACTTACAGAAAGGATAATTAATGATGGCTGTAATTTTGCCCACAGCCCTTTCTGATATTAGAGCCCGTGGACTAGTTGTCATGTAAATATCTACCAGGAGGCACTACTTGCTATTAAGTCTTAGCATTAAAATAAAATGAAGAAATCAGAAAGAAGACTAGAGAAGAGCAAAGGGACATGGAAAAAAAGTTACTTCCCAAGGATAGTTGCAGAACACACACTGCCTGCACCATAAAACTTCATCTTCCCTGCATCCATCCCTCTTACCATATGTAAATACAGACTGAATTTTGAGCATTTGTTTCATTCTAACATCATTACTGAAAACTGTTGAGGAGCCCAGAGCATAATGTGTTCCTACTGAACTTTCCTTAATTATCACTAGATGTAGTCTTAATGGATTGCCTGGAAGTATCAGTAAAAATGAGAGAAAGGACCGTTGTTCAATGAAGTTAAATTAAAATCAAGGCCTTTATAAAGGATCTGAGAAAGACAGAAACGTTCATTCTTTCCTGGTTTTACACTTTTTCATTCAACATTAAGCATGGCTTGAAAAGCATCTTGCACAACCTCTGAGTTCCTCATTCACTCACTCTTCAGGATGAGCTGAGCTTGCAAGAGAGGCAGTGAACACCACAGAAAGCCAGTGGCCACTTAGCAGGGCAGTTTAAGAATGAACAGGAGTTTCCACTCTCTCCAAAAGCCTTCCAAGCCTCACAATACAAAGAGTGAAGCCACAATGATGCAGGCACGGAGCAGCGGGATGGCAGTGCCTGCTTGTTTGCAACAGTGAGGAAAAATGGGCAAAGAAAGAGGATTTCTGAGGAGAAGCAGAACTGTGACTAATGGAGGCTAAGAGATCCAAAAGTGTGGAGTCGTGCTGTGTAGTCAGTAATTCTCAATCATCTGCACAGGTTTTTGCAGCTAGAAAAATACATCCTAAACAGGTTAAACTACCCACTGCGACAAAAGCTTGAAACAGGGATGGCTCATTTTCCCTGTTATACCTGTTACTGTCACTGGAGTCTAATCAGAATTTAATACTCCACCAAACAGGGCAGAAATAATGCTTTCCTGTTTCATGTTCCTAGGCAGAGATGTGATTCGTGACATTTTCAGGTTGCTGTCACATTTATTTCATTAGCATGAAATAGAGTTGCAGCTCTAGTTTGGAGGTGCTGTTTCCAGCTGCAAGGGCTGTAAAAACCCTAAAATATATAATCTGAGCAAAACCACTGAATTCATCCTCATTGTGTAGATGTCTGTGAGACAACAGAGTTAAAGAAAGATCAATATCTGTTCTGGTCTCCTCAAAAGATTCTCATCTGTGAAATTTAAACCCTGAACTGGGACAATCATGGCAAGTATAATTATCATGGAGTACCCTAACAGGCATGTTTCAGGCCAAATACCCTATTTATTGCCACTTCCACAAGGCTGCAATGAACTGCATCTGCAGAGTCTCATGCAATGCTAAAACCAAAAAAGATAGAGGGGATTATGCAGCTTTTGGGGTGGGGTTGGCCTTGCAGAGGGATACCCAAGCGTGACCACACAAAACATCTCCAAGTTCCCACTACAGACTGTGCCAATCCAGCCAATGCAGTTCATGAAGTTCCAGGCACAGTTCAATTGATGAGGCATAGATTTCTGTGTTAGGGCAATCTGAATTCTTCTGATTCCACTAATTTAATCAACAATCTTCACTATTGTGGGAATTTAGTGGGCTGGATCACACTGAGATGCCTACAGTTCAGATTTCATCCTTAGGGTTTGTTTCAGTTGCCTAAATGCAGGTAATGGCACCATCCAAAAAGCTGTAAGGAGGCCAGAGCTCCAGCTGGCTTCTGAAGGGCTTGTTTTATGGAAGATGGCCTTTGCTATTCAGTTGCACTCTTTAAATATCTTATGACCTTTCTAGTACATTAGTATCAAACTCATGTCTCTGCTATTTAATTAAAAAAAAAAAAAAAAACAATGAAACAAACCTTTTTCATCACTCTTGGAGCTGTAGTCAAATGTTCTTCATTTGGTGGAATAAACCCAAAATTTCTGCCCTCAAATATTCAGTCTTGTTTATCTCTGAAGCACAAGCCAATGCTAGGGCAGGTCAAGGAGCAGAATTACAATTCACTGTGTGAAGATCTGTGTAAGTGACTCTTAAACTATCATCTGAACCATGCAAATATTCCAACAGGTACTGTTACATGCTTCACCATAAAATTGCTGAATCTGACAGCTGTAAGGCTGTTGATAGGTTTCTATCACAGAAACATGGTTTGCCAGTGATCACTAAGTTTGGGAACTGCTGGTCTTTTGTAATTCTAAGAGAAATAAAGAAAATTTTAAAACAAATTATCTTCTTATGTTTGCCCAGCAAGTGAGGAAGATGACTGGGCTTTTTAAAAGATCTGGATTTCTACAAATACTGCTTTACATCAGGAATAACCTAGGTTATATGGTAACCCAAATGTTCAAGGAAAATGCATGGATAAAAGCTCACTGTTTATGAATGCTGTAAAAGGCAGGTTCATCAAAAGACCTATTGAATGACTGTCAGGAATTGTACACACCCACAGAATGGTGAGGTTTTCTGAGTTTTGCTGTTTTAACTGTATTCTCCAGGTAGTGCTCTGGTCTGTTTTTCCTTGAAGCATCTGTAGATAAAGCACATTTTATCTGGCTGCAATGACATCGTTGCTCTTTATCTCTCTGCTTTGCCTGGAAGTGTGCCAGAGGAATGTCACTACATCACTTGCAGTGATGCATGGTCACATAAACCCCAGTGTCCTGAAGCTTACCCTTTACAGCTGCACAGGCAGACTTTAAGAACTCCTTAAAGCAAAGTCAGTGCCTATGAGTCTGAAAAATAAGGGTCTTCTACTTGGTATCCCATGGCTTTATTTGAACTTGTTACTTGGGTCTCACAATTAGAGGTTATTTCAGAAGCCACTTGTTGTTGTCTCACCACAGAACAAGTAATGCTGGGCTTTCATTTGTTTGCTTAATCGATGTGTGGAGATCAAACACACAAAGAATGGAAAGAATCTTTTTCTAACAAAACACATGGAGAAAAATTAAACTTCTGGGAAAAAAAATGAATAAAATTCAAATTTCCCAACTATTGTGTTGACTTATGTTTACAGACCTACTGTCAAGGGCTGCTGCCTGTACATTATATTTTCGTCCTGAGCAGTGTCTCATTCCTTCTGTGGGATTTCCAGGATCAGAAGTTATCATCTAGGTGGAAGCAGGCTGCAAATTCACACCGTTTGTAGGTGGTAGGGGCCAGGATATCTTCAGTGTGTTCTACATTATTCTACTGCATGAGGAGTATGGAAAGTATTAGAAACTCATAAATCAGTATCTGTGTAAAGAAATGCCAACAAAATATTCTTCAATTCTAGCAGTGCAAAGAGTATAACCCACTTTTAGGTTTGTTAGAGTTATCACTTTGAAAAAGGAACAAGAAGAAGGTGCTACAGGAGCAAATCTCTTTGAGATCCACATTTTCTATATCCTAACAAACAATCCCATCAAGAGCCCATCAAGAAAAGAGGCATCACTTGAAAGCAGATGAAAGTATGATAAATAACTTTGACTTTCTCATAAAATTTTTATGCTTAGTAAAGTATAACTTTTATAACAAAAATATTTTGGAAAACCATTATACCCATTCAGTCTAATTAAATGCCTAAAAAATTGAAAGAATTCACTGCCTAGTTTCAGATGGTATGTGAAATGTACTGGCTTTTATATTGGAAAGAGTGATTGTTAAAAATATTGATTTTAATGAACCCTCCAGATATGTAAAACACTTTTAAAATAGTATTTTTAGTAATGTTGGCACTTTTCTTTAAAGAAAATCCAATTTACATGAGAAAAGAATAAAGTCAAAGGTACTGCCAGCCTAAAAAAACCCAACTCAATCCTATATAACAAATACAAACAAAAAGCTTAATCAGGGATTATATTTTCTTTTTAGTCTCAGTTGAGATGATAACTCTTTAGAGAAAACAACTGAAGTAACAGCAATTTCCCCTCAACCCCAGGGAAATGTTCTCTGATCTGACTAACTGTGTGTGCAGTCTTTAGTTAGGTCTGCATGGGAAGACACTGGAACTGAAGCCTGAGTGTTCCAGAGCTAGGAAATTCCTGGCACGATCTGGGAAGCTGTGAAATAACATTGAATTTGCTGCAAAGACAGTTTGATTCTTCATTTTCTTTCGTCTGCTCAGTGAAGAGGAGGTTGTTGTGTTATTAATATGATGCTGTCCTTGGTCTCCTGGCAATGTCACTTGTCCTGCTGCACCTCTCCTGGGGTGGGGAGCAGAGTTAATCACAGTTTCCTCATAAAGGGAACAGGCTGGAGGAGGTGGCCAGACTCACTGGTGAGGGCAGAGGTAATTAATAATATGGAATATCAGAGGTAGAAACAGCTCTATGGCTGATGAAGGCAGAGCTTCCAAAGGGGAAAACCTGAGCTCTGCACCTCCTCATCCCTGATGAGGTTGGTTTGCTCTTCCCAGAATCACAGCTTCCCTGCAGCTCCCTAAATGTGGCACCTGATGCAGACAGGGAAAATGCCCAGACCCACATGTGGTACAGTGGGGTTTCCACCAGGCTTCCACAAGGCTAAAAATCCCACAGCATCTCCAGGAAATCTGTGCTTGGTTCTTAGGGATTGTCATCAGAAGGTCATGGGACACCAAGAGTGGAATTCAACTTGCAAATTCGAATACCTAAAATGAAGGACCTATATTAACCTGAAAATCATCTTTCTTTCTCTAGGCACAATTGGCTATATTGTCTAGATATGCACAGGATGTAATGGGAGTTTAGACACTCCTGAGGATACTGAAATTTACGTGTCTTGATCTGTGAACTTAATCCCTCCTCTAGTACCTAATACTATTATCAAATGAGCTGACACATATGGCATGAAGTGGCTTTCAGAGCAAGGATCCAGGAAGACTGCAGTGACCAGAGAACTACCCTATTTCCCAATTCCTCTTAAAATTCTGACAGAAAATAGAAAAAAAAATCATTTGTGCTTAAAAGGACAGTAGATTTTTTGTCCATCCATGACACTACGTTGGAAGGGTACATGATTCAATTTACAACTAAAAATCAGAATTCTCTACTTAGCATTTCTTCTTCAAAAATTTAGCACTTAGGCTGCTGCAAAGAAGCTATGCTGCATCTGTAATTTCATCCCTTAGTTTTGCTTTCCCCAGTATGTTTTAAAATCTGTATTGGAAGCCATTGGCATGAACAAAAGGATATCAAGTGAACGTTTAATGACCTTTGCATGCAGGAATTCAGATAGTACAATCCTTTCTGCCCCTAACATCTATAAATGTGATTATATTCATGGTGAATCATATGGTCAGCCACAGCATGGAGAGGCCAAAAGTTGACACACTGTGACTTACCAAAATCTCTTGACTTTGAGGTTACTTCTTTTATATGTAATTGGATCTAAGGTGTTTCCTCTTATCTTCCCAAACCCCTCTGTTTACTTTCAGTACAACCTACATCTGCAAGCTGCAAAATTGATTTGATGCTGATGTACCATTTTTGACAGAAAATCTCCTGTCCCACTTCTCAGACTTTCTTACAGAAATGTGAAACGAATATTCAGAGAATGCCTTAAGTCAACAGGATTAAGGACTGTCAAGTGCACTGCTTAGTCCTATCTACGTGCTAAGGATTTTATTGTACTTTCATGAGAATATTTGCACTGGCAGTTAGGGATATCTCCAGGGTTTAGCTTTTTTTTCCCTCTTTAATGATAGCTAGGGAGGTAAAAGAACTGCCTGTTGGGATAAGAAGTTGAACTCCTGCCTCCCCAGCTCTCCACTGTCAGTTTAATTGAGTTCATTGCATAACCTTTAATCTGACATCCTTTACACTCAGCAGTGCATTATCTTACCAACCCTTTAATTATCAGTGTGCACCAGTGCTGATGACTTGCACACCATGACCAGGCATCAGCTGCTCCCAGGGGAAGACACCTCAGTGCAGGGGGATCCTGGCTTGGACAGGCTGAAAGGGAAGATGGGAAGGTGAAGCAGGGAAGGAACCTGACTTTTGGGGAGGAGGCAGTGGATGTCAGGAGAGCAAAAAAGCATGGCAGCCACCAAGGAAGAATAAGCACTCAGGAAACTGGGCAGTTTTGGAGAAACAGGCAGAAAACAGGGTAAGACAGAGAACAGGAAGACAGTATTAGTAACAAACAGATTTTAAAAAAAAAGCCTGACAGGCACAATCCTGGCCTTAATAAATCCTACTAGCCATGATAGAAACAGAAGGCAAATGATGCAGACTCTGCCCCAATAAAATAGGAAGCACCTTCTGCACTTGGTTCTCTGCAGACCAAGAGTGAGTAGGAACTAGGATTCAGAGTGGTGTCTGCTGGAAAGATACATAATATACAAAACTTGAAACACCTCATAAGATAGAAAATAGAAAGAAAAATCACAGAAAGAAAATCCACAAGAGAGCTTAAAAATAATTCAATAAAACATTTCCAATATAAGTAGTGGGGATTTTTTTCAAGATAATTTCTGTGTTAATACTTCAGAAAAAACCCCAAGATTTTAGAAAGAATCATAGTGAATCAGAAAGTTTCTCGTTTTTTCTACCCTCTTTCTAATCTTCCCCTTTAGTCTGTCTTCCTTCCTCTCCCTCTTTTCCAAAAAAAGGGAAAAAGGCACAAACCAAGCTTTTCTCAACTCCAGAGAGGTAATAGCAGAAGGAAAGGAAAGAAGACCAGAACAGTGGAAGAAAAATACTGTGTTTAGTTTGGAAAAGGTATACAACTTTATGGCTGACTCAAGTAAAAAGGGTGGGAAAGGGAGGGAAAGACAGGGAATTTCTTCTCCACAACAAAGTGCAAGTAATTTCCTTTATGTGTTTCCAGCCCACACAAACAATTAGTCTATTTAGAGACAAAAATAAAGCCTAATTTATTAATAAATGATAGCAAGTCTGCTAATATTATATCTGTGTTTTATTAACATGAAGCAGTACAGTTGCAGATCTTACAGTTTATTCAACATCAAAGAGTAATTTAGTATAGTGAATTATGTATTGAATATTTCTACCTCCATCCAAAAGGCCAGTTTGCTGAAGAATGAGGAATAACACACCAGAAAATTGATAGAGCTTTTAAGGGATGTAATAACAAGGAAGGATTGCATTGACTTGGCCCCATTCAGAGTCTGAATTTATAAAGTAGTACTGGGCTGTGAAAGAACAGGACTAAAAAAATTAAATGTCCAAACCTCTGCTGAATGTTCCATACCTATGGAGGAAGCTGGGGGAAGGAGGATCTAACAAGGTCTCCTGGCCTGCAGTGCTTATGTTCTAATCAGAGAAAACACAGAAAGGCACCAGGAGAAATGCAAGGTCTCAGAGTCCAGGTCTGCAGGGCAGGGACCATCTGTCTGCTCTGTGTTTGTACAGAACCAAGCCCAGTGGGGTCTTTGTTAAAAAAGTTTAAAAATTCTATTGGCTTTTAGCTGAAGGTAATTTGGAGGTTGTATTTTGGGAACACTGATGGGTATCAAATGACTTTGACTGCTTTATTAAGATACCATGGCCATGGACTCATAGTTCTGGCAGCCAAGATTTTCCTGTTCTGGAAACATTTGCATTTAACCAAAGGACATGCCATTTACTGGCACTTAAATGCTCTGTAAGAATACAAGCCAAAGCACAATGGTGTTATTGTCTTTTCTAATTCTAATTAATTACCACTTGACCATGAAAAAGTTGCAGATTTCATCTTTCTCAGCTGTTACTAGCAGAGATGGAGAGAACTGGAAGAAAAAGCATCAAAGAGGCAAGATCTGACATCTGTAAAGCAGAGAAGAAGAACTGAAGTGTTGTAGAGTGTGAGATGCCTTTATCTAGCTGCTAGCTTCTTTGATGAGTTCACTCACAGCATTTACACTGAACTGGGGCTGAAGGTTTTGTTTCTTAAACATCCCCTTCACTCAAGGCAGACTGTCTGAATGCAATCCCCACTAAGGCCCTTCATTACCAGAGCAAGATGGAAGGAAGGAAAGAAAAATCCTCCCACTGTCCCAGTCTGGATTTATGAGCCATTTTGCTCTTCTGAAGCAGGCAGCTGTCAGAAATGCTGTGAGGTTTATCTCAGTCTCCTACCAACAAGACAGATGCTGACCATCACTTAACCCATTCAAAAACATTAAAAAAAAGGGCAGTGAAGTAGGGTTGGAAAATAATTGAAATCCCCAAGCAAGGGAAAGTTCCACCTTCTGTTGTAAATTGCCATCTTTGATGTTGTTTTTAAAGATGATCAAGTATCTTCAAGGCTTTGGAAGTCACAAAGTGGAAAATGCATTGACTGCCAATATAAACATGGGTTACAAACATCTTTAACAGAACACACAAGGGTGAATTTGTTTTACCACAATTCTGGGCTTAGACATAGTAATTATGTTGAAAGATACAAAATGCTCTCATGAAAGTTACTTTTTAAAATGGTTTATAATTTTTAGGGCAAACAAGTACAACAGAAAGGACCAGCTAATCCAAATGGAGCAAACCCACTTGGGTAAAAAAGCCAGTTTACATCAACAGGCAGTGGAGCTGCCTGGGAGAAGCAGATACAAATGTTTAAAAGTCCCAAATTCAGCAAATCTGTCACAAGACCAGGTGGGGAGCAAGAGGGGTGAGATCCTCCTCTGAGCAGCTGTCCTCTGGCAAACACAGAAAAAAGCATTTCACAGCTCAAATGAGGAGTCTGCACGGGGCAAAATCTGGGGTTTGTTTTTACTTCCAAGACACATTTGTTCTTCCTCCTCAGATATTCCAGTCATGCTGTTGGAGAAAATCTGGTACATCAGACTCTTCCAGAGGGACCAGGGCTTTGTGCATACTTGGTTGCACATTCTTTGCACCTTTTTAAGTCGAAGTAGACAAAATAATAAGCCATCAGCAATGGCAGACTTAAAACAGCACATCATCATGCTCTCGATGTAATTATTTCATCAGAGAGAGGTTAACTGAACTGACAGGTGTGCAGTGCATGAATATGAGCCTATGACACAGTGTCTTGCTCACATTTTACCCTATAAGCGCCTGCTATATGAATTTCAGAAGCTTTTCAGATGTCTGCTTCACTGAAGTGGAACCTGCTGTGGTGTGTTGTGGCTTTCCTTGTGGTTTCCTTCTTTCAGAAGGAATTCTTTATTCTTGACTGAGTAAGACTATGCTGAGATTTTTAGAAAAAATATTCCCTTACCATCAAGCCATGAGGCATGAATTATGGCTCTCCAAATTAAGTATCTATCATAATCTGTGCTTTAGTCACTTTTGATTTTTTGCTCTGCTTATGTTCTGAATGCAAACATCAAAAGTGAGACCCATGAGTTTCTAATGGTGCTGCAAGAATTTCTGTACCTGACCATTAAGTGTCATACAAGAGTGGTCTAAGAATGCTCTCCACATTAAGAGTGACAGACCTCAAGTGATAAAAGAGATTACAAATAGAAACAAATAAATTCCTTCCTATTTTACAGGAGTCACAAAGTACTCATCTTGTTCAGACCACAATTAATATTTCATGTTGGAAGTAAGGACTTGCAAGTCTGAACCAAGAAAATATTCTTCTTCATTTTCCTTTTCTTCAGCTTTCTCCACTTTGTTTCTATGGAAAGTATGAGGTACAACAGTCAGACCTGAATAGAAATAAATCTACTTATCACTAACATCACTATGGCCAAAGTGCTTCCAATTTGATGTGTGTTTATTTTTCTGAATAGTTGCAGCTAGGGAAAAAATGCCTATGCCTGCATTTATTTTGATCAATAGCATTGAAGAACTATATAAAATCCCTCTTTCATTTGGACATGCCCTTGAATGAAGGAAATATAATGAAAGAGGAATCAAGTTTCTTCTGTGACAAAGCTATGAAATAACACCCTTTATTCTACCAAAGGAGATTGCAACCTCTGTATTTTAGAGTCTGTTTTGGATATTTCAGACCACATGTGTGTTTAAATATCTGTCAGGTTCCAACGAATAATAACAAGAACAACAACAAGAACAAAACAACAAGAACAACAACAACAATAATAATAATAATAATAATTATAGTACTAAAACACAACTATTCAACCATGGCTCCCATACAGGTAAATTAAAGCACAAATGAACATAATTAGGCATGAGCTTAAATACTGTGGATTTTAAAGGGACAGGAGCCCATCTTCAGACATGAGTCCCTTCACTGGGTTTATGATAAAAAATTCATTTTACAATTCCATGATTTATCAAGATAAAACTACATTTGGGAAAGGCACACCTGTGTGCATTTCAGTATATTTGATTTCATAATACCAGCTTCTCTTGGTGCATGTGGAATACATTTAGTAGACTGAGAACTTCAGTGATGAGGATGCAGTAAATCAGCAACTCACTCAGTGCTACTAACAGAAGTCCCTTCTTATAATGAGGCTTTACAGAGATTTCTGTTTGGTGATTTATATCTCAATATCAAGTTGTGACAAAAGTATGGAGTTTAGATCCACCCTTTAATGTATAAAGAACCAGGGGTGTTTCTCATATCTATGCTTAAGTTTAGAAGAAATGATTGAGGGCATGACCCAAATCCTTAGAGGCTTTCTGCTTCCAGTGCTCTGAATCATTTGTCCTTCAAGGGTACTAAATTTTATTTTTTAAAGTTTACTAGTAAGAGAATGAAAAGGCCTTATTTATTTCCACATTTCCAAGCTCATATTTAAACTTTAGGATGTCATACCATTTCTGAAATGGAAGGCATTTCAATTTCAAACTGAATTTCCACCATATAATGATCTATGCTGTGTTATGCATAGATCATTATATGGTTGAAACATGTTATTCATATGTTTACTCATAAACAGGTTTGTTAAGAAAGGGACAGTCTACAAATTAGTTTTCTTTCTTTAAAATGTCATAAACCCCACCACTTTCTCAAAGTCTAGCCAATAGTGCAGCCTGAAGTTAGGACTAAAAGAATGACAGAACTAATTTGAGTTCATTTCATTTACTGAATTTACATATATATTTGTATTGTGTTTTGATTTTTTTAGTTATCTTTCATTAATCAGTCACTGAGCATCAGGCATCAACAACTGCAGGGTTTTTTTTCAAGCTTGTCAAAAGGCTTAGTTATTCTTAGAATCATATTTTTTCCCTGCTAATAAATGTATCTGTTTCTTACTCAAAATCAAGTCCATTCACTCTTGTTCTGCTCCTGACTCAATACTCTCCATTTTCTAAGAAGCTTTTGTGCACTGGACATGCCTTGAAATCTTCTCATTTTAAATCAAACAAAGTCAGCCTTTAAATAAGCTTAGTTTAGTTTTTAAATCTTGTCACTCTTTCTTTCCTCTGGATTCCTTTTGATTTGTACTTATAATTCTGAAACTGTGACTCAAATCACAAAAATTTTATTTATAGCAGAAAAACTATTTCCCACATTCTATTAATGCTACTCTTATTAAAATTTTCCCTCAAGAAATTCCTTGCATCTTTACAACAGCACTAACAATGTCTACTTAATTTATGATCTGACACCAGTTCTTACTGTGATGCCCAGTGAAATGCTCCCCATTTTATATCTCTGCATTTGATTCCCTTCAGCCCTGTAGGTAGTATTTTTGTTTATTTACCTTTATTTTAACGATTTTAGGCTATTTGACAAGTAGCTCCATGCCACTCTATCCTTATCCTGTACTCTGCAGGGTCTGTCACCCATCCCAGGCTGGCATCAACAGGAAATGTCAGCAGGGAAGATTTTCCTGCATCATCCAAACCAGTGAAAATACAAACAAGGCCCAAGGTTGGATGCCTGGGTACATTCCAGTGAAATGCTCTCCCAGCTTTACAGAAAACCATGAGTAGGTTACTCTACTGCTTTTCAGGCACCTCTACACACATTTTGAGACCATTGCACCTCTACACCTTCTGGAAAAGATTGTTTGGAATGGTGTCAAAGGTCTTGTTAAAATTCAAGATATGTCACACCCATCACTTTTTATCCACTTGGCAGATCCTATTCTTTTACAGAGATGACACAATTTGTACCTGACAAATCCATAGGATCTATTTTTACCTCCTTATTAGGCTTATTAATTAATAGATCCATTCTCCTCTGGGCTATTGGAGTCAGCTTGACTGGTGGACCATTCTCTCAGGTTTCTTCTTCCTTCCTCATGGTTCATTCCTCAAGGATGGTTCATTCTCACAGGTAATTTTACTCAGACACTCCTAAACTAAATATGTTTGACTTATCTACATATTTTATAGTGTTTTCTCCTCCCCTCTTTTCTCCAGGTCATCTGTCTCCTTGTTCAATTTAATCACTTTAATTAAAGGGTCACAAATTTCTTTTAGAAGACTGAAATTAATAATAAAAGTTTTACCCTTTTCTCAGCCATCTTGTTTTTTCTTTCCATAATATGTAATTGGTTTGGGTTTTTGGGTTTTTTTTTTTTTGTTGTTGTTTTTTTTTTTTTTGGGGGGGGGGGGGGTTTTTTTTTTTTTTTTTTGTTGGGGGGGGGGGGTTGTTTTTGTTTTTTTTTCGTTTTTTGGTTTGGTTTGGTTTTTTTGTTGTGGCTTTAGGTGACTTGCTTGCTGCAAGTTATTCTGTGCCTCAGCTCAACCTCTTCTCTTTCCAAATTCTCTTGTATTCCTTCACACTACCTTTTGAAACAGTCTGATCTCTGAGAGCTGAACCTTATGTAAAATTTTGCCCATACTAGAAAATACCAGAAAACCATCATGCCACAGAGTTTCCCCCACAGCATGTTCCAAGCAATCCGTTCAGATGCACAAATTTTTATGATCACAGGAATATCTCACCTGGGAACCTGCCCTACCAGACCACACAATTCCACTGCAAATTCAACTAATTTAAAAACCTGATCCAGAAATATATTGTGTTTTGGGTTTTTTTTCCCCTCACTGTGCCCAGTTGTGTAATTGCCAAGTCTTTCATAAGTCAAAAAAACACGATGAGCCAAAATCACAAGGAAAGAACCAAATGAGCTATCATTTGTGGCTTTCGCATACCATTCTTTATCTCGATAATACAATTTAAAATTATAGTGGTGAGCATGCAGAAATGTCAAGTGTAACAGCATTTGGTGGCAAAATAAAACAGAAACTGGCAATCTGACTGCTGGGCTCTGCACTGGAGTCCTGCGGTACCTTTTCCTATTCAGCTTCTCCAGCTGTGGGGAAGGGCTGTCTGTCAATACAGCCATGTGTTATTGTCAACCTATTTGTCCTTCCCATCAAGCCAGAAGCAATTTCAGCTGATTGCTATGCAGCCTGAGTAATTTGGGCCCTGCTCTCCCAGACACTCTGGTGGCAGCTGCATTTCCATGGCTTCCTGCAGCACACCTGCAGAAGGACTGCAGCCCGACGGCTGCAGTGCTACAAAATACCATAATTAGACCAGATTTATGGCTGAAAGGAACAGCTTATATAAGGGGAACTAGGATTGGGCATTCCTGGATAGCTGGGATGCTACCTGGTGCAAAAAGGTGAGTGCTGCTATTTGGCATGTAAAGCAATCTCTCTGCCTGCTTCATGTGGTGGTGGATTTTACTGTAACACTGCACCCAAAAACCACCGCCTGAAACAGGAACTGAAATCCACAGCTCTCTCCAAGCATCCACGTGCTCCAGTGCACCTGCACAGATCCATTAGAGACAGTCAGAAAGGGTTTGATTGCAAGGGAAAATCCTGTGCTTGTCTGTTATTTCCCACCCTTTGGTGTCAGAGCAGCAGCACCCAGCAGGGCTGTGAATCAGAGCATCATTTACCACCCACAGCTTAATGCGAGCTGTTGCCTGGGATTGCTTTCAAGGGGAGGTATTTGCTTTTAAACTGGGCTCTCAAACAAGCCAGGGTGGTCAGATAAGGGCACTGGAACATTGCAGGGGGAAGGGCATCTCCTGCCTTTAAAAGTTCTCCTGGGTTCTATCAGTTTTGAAAAAATAATAAGGGAAATTAACCACATAACCTGAACCCTCATTCACATGCAGAGAGATGGAAGCCTACTCATGGAGCAGTGGTGAAAGCAGCAAGAAGAAGCAAAAAGAGAGTTCCAAGAGATTACAAAAAAACCCACTGGGTTCACAGGAATAACTCACTGACTGATAATTCATCACTGGGAAATAAAATGCTTTGTTTCCAATAAACATCCTATGTTCATTTACCCTATACAAAATGAAAGATGATCCTGAAAACAGCTGAAAGGAACATTTTTCAAAACCTGTGAACACCAAAAATTGGTTTATTCCACTAATCCACACTGCAGAAAACAGCCTGACTTCACGCTTTTGTTCATTCAATTCACATATCAGTATACTTTTCAGTCTACTACTGCTTCATGGGGTTTTACTCTGACCAGTGATAAATCCCTAAATGCAGTAGAGGCAGAGGAAGAAACAGTTCAAGGACTAAACAACTAAGCCTGATTTTCCAAACAAATAGTGCTAGGTAACAAGTTTAACAAAAAAAAGGAGACCTGTAATTATTTGATGTGGTGCACATATAATAGACTTTGAGGCAATTATTAAAGAAAATTCAGATGGACAGAGTTCATTTCCTGTGCAAAGCTCCCCCTCCCCTGAGATTATAGGCAATTGGGCTATGCAGCCTCGAGCACAAACCTCAATAACTTCATCTTTGGGGATTTCAACCCATTTGATCACTTTAATAGGAAAAGTGATGTGACACCTGTTTGTAATCACCCGGGTTTCCTTAAGTAAGTCACTGGGTGCTGAGTGAGAGGTGTGACCCCATACCCTGTTCCAGTTTGTGCAACAAACTGGGCCCCTATCATCTGAGAAACTTTGCATCTTTGCCTCTCAATATATCCCCTGGAAATAAATAGTGAAATGCTCAGCACTTCTCAGGGGTAATGCTCTGATGTGAAAACATGTTCCATACACCTTCTGCTCCCCTGTTTCTCTCCCGTGCCTAAAACCTGGGCAGAGATCTGAGAGAGCAGCTGGAGTCCAGCTTAGTATTAAAACTGAGTATTTGCAACGCTAATCCATTGGATTCTGCATCTTTTGCACCCTCTCCAATTGAAAGTGGCTTCTAGAAAGAGGCTACAAGAAAGTTAGGTATGAACATGGCAGAATAAAAACTATCAAGTAACAAGGTCTTGTTTAAAACAGAAATTACTCCAGAAAGAGCTGTTAAAGAGAAGCTATTCCAAGTAACTCCCTACGTGCACAGTCTTATATATATAAATATACAAAGCGTGTATCCTGTGTGCATCACACTTGTGTGACAACACAGGATACATTTATGTATCCTGTACCGAGGACACATTTGTGTATTCTTCCACCCACATTAAAAGTGAGCAAGACCTAACCCTAAAACCAGAAGAAAAAAAGACCTTGCTGAGTCTTCTTTAATTTTTTTTCTTAATTTTCAATTTTCAGTGCATAAACAGAACTTGTACCATGCCCTGAGGTCCAGAATAAGCCAGTGTCACAGTGTGCTGGGCCCATGTTTAAACAATATTAGACATAGCAGAAGAAGCCTGGAGCTGCAGCACTGTAAGCCTTGCCAGGAGCCTGGCAGATTCCCACTCTTCTCATATGGGGATAAACAGCTGTAGGATGAGCAGCTTGGGATCACCCTATTTGAGAAGCCAAGAGGGAGGTAAATCAGTAGAGAAAAACCTCTGCTGTGATGGGACTGCTGAGACCCAGGAGCAGAACCAGCCATGGGCCATTCCCATCTGATGCCTGATTATGCCATGTTGTGGTTTAGCCCCAACCTTGTGGGATGAGGAAGGCAAATCAGAAAAATGTAAAACCCATGGGTTGAAATAAGAATGGTTTAATAGTTGAAATTCAGCAAAATATAATATTAATATAATAGTAATAATGATAGCAGTAGTAATAGTAATAATATGAAGAAGAAGGGAGAGTAGTAAACCTAAAAGAAACAAATTATGCATTATAAAATTGCTCACCATTGCTGGCCAATGCCAAACCCATTCTGAACCATGATCAGCCCCTCTCCTGGGTAACTCACCCAGTTTATATACTGGGCATGGGGTTTTCTGGTATGGAATATCCTCTGGCCATGCTCCCTCCCAGCTTTTTTTTGCACTTCCTCCATGGCAGAGCATGAGACACTGAAAATTCCTTGGCTTAGTGTAAGCACTACTTGGCAACCCAGAACATCAGTGTGTTATCAACATTATTCTGAATCCAAAGCACAGCCCTGCACCAGCTACAGAGAAAAAATGAACTCCATCACAGCTGAAACCCGGACACTCTGACAAGAGCTTGCCTGTGTATAATATTTGTGTAAGGCTGTCTGTACCTCGCAGCTGACAGGAAACTAAACTGCTTCTGTCGTTTCTTTATTTCATTTTCCAGCAATTTTCTGCCAGTGTATGTGGGAATTTAAGAGAGTGACAAACTCATTTTGGGTTTGTGCTGCAAACCCGATCAGCCGAGGTTTTGCTCACATACCACGACTGTCTGAAGAGATTTGGCAGAGACTTAGATCCAGCTGGTGCTGGATGGGGCTTGGGCAAGTGATGCACTTTCCAATTGACCTGATAAACTGGCAGTCTTGGATGGCTGCATTCTGTCTAATTTGCAAGAGCTGCTACACAGAGCTCATTGGAAACATAAATTCTGGCTTTCTGGAGTCTGTTCCTACAGGTACCTGATTTTGCATTTGGATTCTTCTTGATGAAATGTCTTGTTTCCCTAATCCAAAAGACACTATGATTACAAACTAAGGGCTAGAAGTCATTTGATACTAGATTCCATAATAGAATACAGGAAACACGACCATGTATACAACAAGCACTTTTCTTCCATCCTGCATTTCCCCTTCTGAACACTGGGTTTCACAAAGACAGGACTCTTTCCCAGCACGTTTTTAGAAAGCATGAATAATATAGATCAATATTCATAAAGAGTTTATCTCTAAATATTTCTACATTTCATTTTATTTATCTGCCCACTGCAGATAGATATTTTGTTACCTATTTTTTACAGCTCTTTTATCTTTCTTCTTGCTCACTGAGTTGGTTGCTACCTGCATCTCTACCCTGTCTATATTTCTTTGTTTCTTTATTTCTTTAAATGTAGCCTTTAAAACTGAGCTCTTTGTATTTCTTAACTTCTTAGAGTGGCATAGAAAGCAGCAGAAGCAATAGAAATTTGTTTTGGAGTTTCAACAGAACTATCTGGAAATTTTCAACCTTTTTTTTAATAAGAAAATTCTAACACATTTTTGCCAGCATTTCACATATTGACAGACAACATCCAGCAACATCTGCTCAAGGGAAGTCTTAGGAATAAATGACTGGTTTAAAAAAAATTAAAAACCTGGTAGCAAGCACAATTCTCCAGGTCACAACTTGCCTCCCAGTAGCTGCTTTTCCATGGAAAAACTTCACTGCCCAGTCTGAAGGGACGAGCCAGCCATGCTCAAAGAGGAGAGGCTGACATTGTATGACATGAGGCAGAAGACCAAGCACCTGTAAGGTGAGCTCAGTGTGAGGCACTCTCCAGGAGGCCTCACCTTGTTCCTGCTCATGGGGGATGCAATGAGCACCAAGCGGTCCATGGAGAAGGTGCCTGATGAGCTGAGGGTCCCTGAGAACAGGCCTTGGGGTTGATTACAACACACAGGTCATGGTCTAGTATGTCCTACAATTTAAGGGTTTGTTTGGCTTCAGTTCTCTGGTATTTGACTGCCCCACCATTTGTAACTTATTTAACCTCTCCAAAATGAAAGGAGCTGGTATGTACTCTTTGAATGGTGAAAAACAAGGAACTGAGAAATTAAGAGCACCAATCAACAATGTAAAAAACTCTGAAATGGAGGACTAATTTACTCACAACCAGCCTGGCCTGCAGGAGCACCTCAATCCATTTGCAAGAAAGAGAGGCATGGGAGTGTGAGACCCTTCTTGCAGGACCTGAGCAGACCATTCCTTTGAGTCTTGGCACTTGCTCCCTCTCC
Source organism: Onychostruthus taczanowskii (assembly GCF_017590055.1). Lineage (NCBI taxonomy): Eukaryota > Metazoa > Chordata > Aves > Passeriformes > Passeridae > Onychostruthus > Onychostruthus taczanowskii. The sequence goes on from NW_024500349.1 coordinate 18,807,763, forward strand.
TTGCTCATCTCAACAATGCCCTTTCAACACACACTCTGGAAATGGCTTTAATGTGCACAATTATTGGAAAGAAAGCAGAAATCTCAGAGAAGAAAAGATGTGCAGAAAAGTGAGTAATGATTTTGTGTTGCTTTGATTTATTGACTAGTGGAAGTTATGTATATATGGTTATTTAATGCCTGTGGTTGGCTGAGCAAATTTGTTACCTAATTCAGAGTGCTTAATGCTGCATGGTCATTATGTTGCTGTAGGCTTAATTAACTGGTGGGTGGACTACGGGTTTTAATACAGATGGAAGGGTTTTTTTGTTTTAAAAAGCAAATGCTTTATTAATTTGACTTTTTTTTTTTTGCATACTGTCTCAGTATTGACTATAAAAAATGTCAGAGCATACTAAATTCTTCCTGTCCTGTCCTTTTTCAGTAACAGTCATTTTATGTTCTTAGACTATTCAGAAATATCCTTTCTAAATCCCTATCCAGGCATAGTTAAAAATAAAAAAGAAAAAGATTTTTGAATGCATTTTTGTCATCAGAGCCTTTCACATTTATATTTAGTTGGTACCTTTCAAGATTTGCACTGAGCTGATTTGATGGTGGAGCAGACACTGCTCTGGGTCTCAGGGCATGTTCAGTACAAGCCAGGTGATGAGCTTGATGAGTTGACAGCCTGCTTTGGCTCCTGATTTTCTTGTTTCTGTTTAAGTGTGTGAATCAGACCTGCAATATTTCCACAATGGCCCATGTCCCCATGATATTTAGGGGACAGTCACTCAGGCTGCAGGTGATTTGTGATTTATGTCTGAACAAATAGAGCTGTTCAATTCACCCTGCATCCAAGGCTTCATTTCATAAATCCTGAACTAAACTCTTCTTTGTCAGAAATTAGACCCTGAGCTACCTATCTGGAGAATATTTACCTTCACAGCAGTAGGAAGCAGCAATTTGGAACAAAATTTTAAGATGCTGAATTATTTGGAAGGGTCTAGAAAGCAGCTCAAGGAATCTTTCTCCCTCACAAAGGCAGGCACCAATGCATTTGATGCAGTGTTCCTAGAGGTGATGACCAGTGGTCCCACATTTTCCAGGAACAGTCCTAGCTGGCTCACAGAAACCAAGGTCCTGGGCATGTGGATACATTTGTGCTTTATCAGAAACTTTGCTCATTTTCCAGGAACATTCCTAGCTGGCTCACAGAAACCATAAGGAAGGTCCTGGGCATGTGGATACATTTGTGCTTTATCAGAAACTTTGCCCTTCTGCGATCCAGTGACTTCCCTCATCACAACCCTGATGATGAGAAGGTCACAGTGTTAAAATTCTGAAATCCATCTGCATCATCTCCTCCCCACAGCACTCAGGACAGCATTGTGTCCTCATCAGCTCTCTCCAAGGGAGAACAAAAGCACAGGGAATGTCACCATGTCCCCAAGGCTGGCCTGTGGTGGGAGCAGGGAGGACCAGGACATGCACTCTGGAGGCACAGTAGCAAATGTGAGAATAATTTCTCCATGGAATTAACCTCTTCACAAGCACCTCGGGACTGGCTCCACACCAGTCCTCACTGCTGGGCTTTGCCTCAGCAGGTCTTGGTTCTGTGTATGGCTCCCAACTGGCTAAGTGAGGACAAAAACCTCAAAAGATTTGTAAAAGATGATGCTCATTTTCATACTGTGTCACTTCATTTATTACTGTGTATCATTTAGCAGTATGTATTTGCCACCACTGCATCTGGTAGCAATTACTTTGCTACAGTAGACACTTCCTATTACCTAATGTAGACATTTTCTATTACCTTCTCCTCAGTGTAAGCCACTCTTAACAGTGCAAAAGGTGTCAAGGAATCTGAGTTCTGACCCATGGGGTTTCCTAGAAAGCATTGAAGTGGTTAATTTATACAGCTCCAGTAAGAATCAAAGTGCTTGGCAACAAGAATATCATATAAACTCTCCTCAGTGCAGGTAGTTAATTGAGTCTTGCAAATTTTACTTGCCTGCTCAGCTGGGATGAGTAATTATTTTTGATGGGCAAGTAAATTGCCATTAGTATTTCCATTCTGCTGAAGCTGGAAGATTAGTCTTTGTGGCTGAGCTGATAAATTTCCATTACAGTTTTGCAAGTCTGAGTGAATGGGTGTAGCTGCACTTTCAAACCCAGACACAAAACGTGTCCTTACCGGTACACAAACCCTTCCTGAAACACAGAGCCTCTTCAGCATGCAGCAGGAGTGAATCCTGCAGAAACACTGACACCTGCTCAGCTCAGGGTCTTGCTTGGTTTCTGCTGTTTAATCAGGAACAGTCATTAGCTGAAATGCTGCACAAGCTGACTAACATACCACGATTGCATACACCAGGACTGCATTTGCTGTGCACCTAAAGCCCCTGGTTACTTCATTCCCAAATGAGGCTGGATCTCCTGGATCACATCTCCTCAAGCTGCCCTGAGCTGTCTCCTGCAATGCCTCTCAAACCATTGCTGCTCTTCTCCCTGATTTCAGTTCCAGCTGAAGCCCAGCACTCAGTGGATGTGGGATACAGCTGGGCCACATGTCACAGAGTCTGTGCAAGGCTGATGGAGGACACAAACCTCTCCACAGAACAGGCAGGAGAGGTCATGGGTGAGGAGCTGATTGCAAGAAAATGACTAGAAGATTGCATTAGCTGTCACAATTCTTTAAGAAAAAGTCTTTTTAAAAGAAACTTTTGGCTTGAGATAGAGTAATAAGGACCAGTTCTCAGGATTACACAGACATTTGTAAGGGAAGAGGTGTCACAGCAGGGACAGCACGAAGCACCTGGGAGATCTGGCATTAGGTGCCTGAATTTGATTGCAGCAGGTGCACCTGCCCTCACTGAGACACATCCTCCAGCAGCTTCCCACCGAGCAGGAGTCTGCCCTGAGCTTCCAGCATTCCCACCAGCATCCACGAGCATGGAAGAAAGCTTTAAACAGACTGCACAGTCACATTTGTGCCCTGTGCATCAGAGGGGACACCACAACCCTCACTAAGGGCAAAGGCACTCCCTGGAAAGGGTTGTTTGCACCACCAGCTGAGGTGAGGGAGGCAGCATCTTTGTCCCCTGAATTCCTCACCCCTCCATGTGCCTTCTGCAGGGGCTCCCTGTGTCCTCTGATAAAGGAGGGTCAGATGGCTGCACTGGCAAAAAGCTCTTGGTGAATTTTAAGCTGTCTCTTATTCTGGAGGGCTCTTCCAGGAGACCTTTGTTATAAAGCCCTTACAGCCCTTATGTTCTCTAAGATGCTTTTCATGCACTCCATGTTTCTCTGTTCTTCTTTGTTAATAAGGACTCAGGAAATCACTGCCAAGTTTCTCACACCCTTAATAACAAGTGGATGCTGCAACACTGTTTAATTATTAAATAAACCTGCAGTCTCAAAGTAGCTGGAGACAGGGAAGGACAAAAAAACTGTGCAACACTTTTGTCAGATGCACTGAAAAATGGCAAGGAAATATGCCTAGCAAAAATAGGATCAGGATATGATACAAAATGCAAACATTAGTCAGATTTTTTAAAACTGGTTTCACTGACATTTGTAGATGGAGTAGAATGTATGTGAGGAAAGATTCTTTGGAAAGTATTTAAAACATAAATTACAAAGCACTTTATTTGGGGAGAAAATTACTAGTAATTTTAGCAGCTCCAACTCCTGTCTACAGCAAAAATAACTAAAATAGAACAAAATAAAATACAATAAACATCTCTTGGCCACTACTAACTTTCTCAATTCCCTTTCCATAGCTTTATTTAATTGTGGTTTATACCAACTGCAATTCTATCCCACTAATGTAGAAAGATGCAGGCTCCCATGCTTACACATTAACATCCTGGCAGATAAAGCACATTATGGGGCACTAAAGCTCAAAGGAGGAAATGAGACTTTCATTTGGAGCTAATTTTTTTTTTTTTTCACATTTTATTGTAGAGTGATGCTGTGCTGCTCCCAAAGCACAGGGTGCAAACCCAGAAACTGCGCCATCAGTTTTTAATTACATGGGACAAAAATGATGACAGTTTCTGCTGACTTTCAAAGAGCGTCAGCACACCTGCCTGCTGTGCTTCTGAAAAACCTTCCTGCAAGGATTTCTAAGTAATAGCAAGGCATTCCTATGAGGAGCAGCTGAGGGATCTGGGATGTCTAACCTGGAGAAAAGAAGACTTAGGAAACCCTTATCACTCTCTACAACTCTCTGAAAGGATGGTGTGGGGGGGTCAGGGTGGGTCTCTTCTCCCACGTAAAAATCAAGTGGGCAAAGGAAAATGGCCTAAAGTTGTGCCAGGGGAGGTTTAGTTTGGATATTAGGAAAATATCTTCACCAAAAGGGTTGTCAAGCATTGGAACAGCCGCGAGGGAAGTGCTGGTCACAAGTCCTGGAGGCCTGAAATGTGGCTCTCCACATGGTTTGGGGTGGACTTGGCAGTGCTGGGTTGAACTTGGTGATTGTAGAGATCTTTTCCAACCTCACTGATTCTATGGTTCTGCAGGGATACATTATTTATTAATTGTAAGATGAAGTGAGTGATAGTGTTGGTGAAATTTCCATCAAACACATAGAAAAGGGAACACAGATATTCCCTGAAGTTTCTGGCTTACTATTGAAAGAAAGGGAGTTGTTTTTTGGGGTTTTTTTTATTTTTTTTATTTCTGCTTACCATGGAATAAATCTGTATTCTAATCACATCACAGAAGTACAGTCCCAGGCTTTGAAAGCATATCCACTCTCACACCTTCACTGCATTTCCTAAAGCCACTAACTTTTGTATTTCTTTCACCTTACAAATTCTCCAAACAGCCACTCACATATCTTTATTTTGACTTATCAAGGGAAGAACTTATTCAGCTATACCTGACTGAGGGAATTTATCATCTGGCTTAAGGCTGCAATTCAAGACATTCTCAGAACATAAAAACACAGCAATATTTTATTGAGTACCTTTTCCAGCAATCTATGCAAATATATACGTTGCTCCTTGGCTTGCCTTTTTTTTTTTTTTTTTTTTTTTTTTAATTTTGTTGTAACCAGGCAGAGGAAACTATCACAGTGGCATCAGTGGCATGAAGAGATATAATCTAATAAATGTGCTGGATCAGAATTGTTCTGACAAGGTTCAGTGTAATAAATATATGATGAAAACAATACCTTGTTAATCACCAAAACACATTTCCTTACAGACACCAAGGCTTAGACTGGCTTATGAGAAGCATAAGCCAAGCAGGGTTTGACAAAGTATTGAGAAAAGAGATCATTAGTTTTCCAGAGCCATAAATCTCACATATCCAATTTTTAAACCACTGACAAAGTATCTCCATGGATGGGCTAAATTTTTCAGATGGCATAATTTCCTAAGGTCTAGTGGCAAAACTGCAGGAATCATAAAAAGGACCCCAAAATGACAGTTTATTTTATGATTTATTATTTAACTTGTAGCAAAATTATTATCTTACTCAACTAAAGGACAGCATCTCTGGTCATGCCATCAGGTAGAAAATTAACAATTAAATAAATCAATTACTAAATCAAACCAACAGGTTAGAGACCACCTGGAAAGGGAATTTAACATGGCATGTGAGGGACATCCATCCATCCATCCATCCATCCATCCATCCATCCATCCATCCATCCATCCATCCATCCCAGTGAATGTATCCACCAACTTCAGTGGAGCTAAAATTAAAGGCAGAAACCAGCTCTAATAACAAGTGGAGAGAGAAGAGCCAAGATGTCACAGAGAGTTTGGGGGATGGGAAAAGAATGACATGGATTTGCTCAAGTGGCTCTCAAGTGCCTTGAGACTAAACTCTCAAGGATGAGGGGATGATGAAATGTCCCACAAGAGCCCAGTTTACATACAGGTAAAGTGATGCACAAAGAAGAAATGACCCTAAAGTTTACATAGAGAATGATGGGGTTTGAGTAATTAGCACTCAGAGGGGAGAGCTTGGGTTAAAACAAACAGATCTATGAAAATGTCAGCTGGTGATCAGGATCATTCAAGGATGCAAGTCAGATGCTGCAAGTCATTAGGCAAGAAACAGGGAACAGACCAGAAAAAACATCCAGGACAAGGGTCTAAACAAGGAGGTGTGGAATGCAAGAGGTGAGCAGGGAATGCTTATTTATTCTATCTTCCAATATGATAATTATGCAACGTTGTATATAATGCACTAAAAAGGGATATGGATTCAAAAGCAAATGGACAAGTTCATAAAAGAAAAAAATTAGTTTAGGACTGCTAAAAGGATGGAGAGGTCTGGCTTATGGAATTGCTGGAGGCTCCAAAGATATACTTGAAAATAACTAAGAGTATGTTCAGGAAATCTGGAAATCTGTGAATTTTAAGATACTTGGTTAATATCTAAACAACCGAACCATAAAACTGTGTTGTTTTTTAGAGTATTCTTTGAAGAATTTATTAATCAGCCACTGAACAGGAAACACACTGCAATCATAATTTACAGAGGATCTAGATACAGAAATATGTTTTGTACTCAACAGCAAAGATAAATATACAGGAGAAAAGGCTGATCTGAAAACAGCTTGAGAATAGAAGAAAAGGCCAAGTTAATTGGGTAAATTTATTTTAATTGCTCATTGATCCAACTCTAGCAATAACATAGTAGAGCATTCTCTTATTTCCTCTTTATTGTGAAAACTCAAGCAGTCTGATGTAAAGTCATGATCATCAAGGGAATAAGTTGTTGGTTGGGCCGTTTTATTCCTTCAGGAAAAAAAAAAAATTTAGCTAGCTATATTCTAATGGCTTTAGCCCTTGTCGTGCTTTATACTTTAGTTTTGGATTTTCACACCAACAGATAATCCAGAACTCCATTAAAGTGATCAAAATGTATGACATAGCAGTGTGCTTCTTAAAATGTCAGTTTGCTCTGTTAAATCATCCTTAAGCTCTAACAACTTCTCTTCTCAGCAGAAAGCTCTAAAAGTTGTTCATATTTTGCATTACAACCTTGCTAAATATCACCAAGCTTAGAAATCCAAGAATATCAATCTACCAGCAGCACCCTCATTTATATGTCATAGAAACAGAATGGTTTGGGTTGGAAGGGCCTTAAAGACCATCTAGCACAACCCTTCCTGCCGTGTGCAGGGTCACCTTCCACTAGACCAGGTTGCTCCAAGCCCCATCCAACCCAGCCTTGAACACTTCCTGAGATGGAGCAGTCACTTCTTCTCTGGGCAACCTGTGCCAGGGCCTCACCACCTCCTCAGTAAAGAATTTTTTCCTAATATCTAATCTAAATATGACATCTTTCACTTTAAATCCCCTACTCCTTGCACAGTCACTCTCCATGCTCTTGCAAAAAGTCCCTCTCCAGCTCCCTTGGAACCCCTTTAGGCACTGGAAGGGGCTCTAAGGTCTCCCCAGAGCCTTCTCCTCTCCAAGCTGAACAACCCAACTCCCTCAGCCTGTTTCCACAGCAGATGTGCTCCAACCCTCTGAGCATTTTTATGACCTCCTTTGGGCTTGGTCCAACAATTCCTTGTCCTTCCTATGTTGGAGGCCCCAGGTGGGATCTCTTGAGAGCAAAGTAGAGGGGCAGAATCCCCCTCCCTTGACCACGCTGCCTTTGATGTGGCCCAGGGCACGATTGGGTTTCTGGGCTGCAGGCACCCATTGCTTGGTCACATTGAGCTTCTCATCAACCCACACCCCCAGGTTCCTCCACCCAGGGCTGCTCTCAACCCATTCCCCACCCAGACTGTGTTTGTGCTTGCTTTCACTTGAGGGTTTTGCTAGATAGTGACTCACAACAAAAACTCCTTGCCTGCTACATAAGAGCTATAGTCCTTTTTTTAAAATGACAACTCTTGATCCCTGATTTTGTTTAATGGAACTCATGGGGAAAACATTTTTTGGTTTAGCTCTTTCCCTGCTGTCCAAGCAGTAAAATGGGACCTTTTTCAGGAAAGTAATCATAGGAGTTACACTTGAAATTCTCTCTGACTCACCCTCTTATTTATATGTCCCCCAACTCAACATATAATCAGTGAAATATCATCTCTTTAGCTAAAAGGTAGGATAGCTCTTACATAATGATCCCAAATATGCTGGCAAGTAAATCTGTGGTAGGGACAGGTGGTTACCTGATGTTAGAGGATGGTGTCAAGCAATGTACAATCACTCGTTTCATTTAAAGAAGCAGAATTCTTCCAAAAATGGGTATTTATAAATCCTTGTTTTGTTGATAAGCCATTCTTCTGCAGGTGTTTAGGAAAGCCTCCTTGGCACTTAACCTGAAGGACAGCAAGAGCAGCACTCCTTTCTTTGTGAGAAGCAGCCCTGACACACCCTTCCCCTGACTCCTTGGGACATTATTGATAGCACCTACATATAGCTCCTGTTTCTGCATCTCTCTTCTAAGCCACCACAACATTCCTCTGAAGGGAAAAAAAATTTTTTTGGGCATAGCACACAGCCTGCACTTTCCATAGCAGTGAAATGTACAGAAAGACTCTGCTGAAGACAGCCCAGGGGAATTTCCAGTCCCTTACAGCAGTTTCCCAACTACCAATGGCAGATGTTTGTCTTCTCTGTTCTGAATTGTTCTCTTCACAAAAAGTACTCTGCATTCTTTCTTAAAGCCATGTATAATGTTTCTTCTAAAATCTGACCAACATGTTATTGTTGCAAATTAAAATTTCCCAGTAGAAAACTTTATTACAAAAAAAGACTTTTCACAGCTAAGATTCTTTTTTTTTTTTTTTCTTTCTCTTCAGTTTTCTCTTGTTTTTTCAATTAAAGGAATACAGTTGTTCATAGTTCTTTCATGTTCCTCAACCCTTCTGAGTTCATCTGGAGTCCTTCCAGCTTCCCTAATTTCCCTCCAAGCGTTACGCCCAACATTCAATTTCAGACTTCTCTGGTACCAAATAGAACTGAATAATTACTTCCCAAAACTTAAGTACAACCATCAATATACCCTGGAATGAGCACCACCATTTCTGCAGTTGCACACATTTTGGATCTATATTTAACTTGTCAGCATCTATGAAAGCCACAAACCCCCTTTCCTGCAGGGAGCTGCTTAGGCAGTTATTCCCCATTTTGTCCTGGTATCAAATGAGTTTCCTTCCTAACTACAATACTCAGCATTTGTTTCTCTTGACTTTTATCTTATTGATTTCACACTGTCACTCACATTTATCATGATCATCTGAATTTCTATGCCTGTACTCTTTGAGAGTGCTTGCAATTACCAATTTTGAAAACTTTAATTGTACTCCTTCTTCCATTATCCAAAATGCTTACAGAACAAATATGCAGATACAGTGCACAAACTCTCCTACTCATATTAAAATATTAGCCTTTTAAAAATGACTGCAAGCATGTAAAAATTTGTAGAAGATATAATACTTGTATTAAAAGAAAAACACACACACACACACACAAAAAAAAAATCCTCAGTTCAGAATTTCAAAAATTGAAAGCCACTTTTCCCCAGTTCCTCCTTCCAGGGGTACTTGCAAAGGAAACAGCTGAACATAACCCTTTGTAGGGGTCCTACAGTGGTTTTTATGTGCTGACACACCACTGCCAAGGGAAACTGGGATTCAAACAGGGCAAAGTCATAAATTCCAGATAGGCACTAAGAGTAAATTGGAGTCCTATTCTACCTGCATCAATACAGAGAAAAACAAGTTATCCAGGACAAGCAAATTGCCCATCCAGACTGAACTAAAGGCTTATATCTAAATTACTCAAATCTGCTTAAAGAAGTGGTAGCCTGTTACTGATGTACCTACTTCATTATTTAACACAGGAATATAACTCCTCACTCTTCTCACAGGTACTGTCAGCTATCCACTTAAAAAAAAAATGTGTAGTTCAATGTACACCTATTTGCCAAATTGGTTTGAAAACAATGGGGGTCACTCTTCTCACTGGTACTGTCAGTTATCCACTTAAAAAAAAAAAAAAATTGTGTAGTTCAATGTACACCTATTTGCCAAATTGGTTTGGAAACAATGGGGTTTCACTTCCAAGAAAAGTTGTGAAACATGACATGACTTTGCAAATATTAACCTTCCATTTCCAAATATTATCATGTCCTGAGCATTTCTTTAAATTCACTGAGCTCAAATTCTTCTTCAACTTGTCTAATCAGAGACATAGACTTCCCCATCAGGTCCAAAACACCATTTCAGCCATGAAGTGAACATAATCTACCCACTTAGGGCCCTCCTAGGAAGCTACAGTCCCATAGCATCTGGCAGACTGGTGCAGTATTTATCCTCACCACATTCCCAGGAGGTAAGGAATGCTATTGTAACAGTGAAGGACTGGAAGCCCAGTAGATGAATAACTGCCCATCCATGCAGTGGAGCTCAAGATAATGAGTCCCAATGTTGGTGCATCCCCAGTCTGCTCATGAGTCCCCTGAGAAATGCATTTTTGGGTGAACCATCACACAAACATAAAGTCCTGCTTCAGCAAGCAGATTTTGCTACACTGTGGCAGCCACCAGCAGCATCCATGGCTCCCACAGGTTGTGGATTTCTCCTGCATTTACAGCTTTACCTGTCAGCACAGTGTATGCACTGTGTGTTCTCAGCTGTTATCTGGGTTAGGGTCACTGGAAAAGTGTGGCAGGATCTGATGCTGCTAATCCTGCAGATGTTTTCAGGAGTTACTCAGAGAGCAGTATAACTCAGGAGCAAAAACATCCCTGGTGTGACCAAAGAGAATAGCTCATTTCAAAATATGCTCATGGGTTAAAAAGCCAGTTCAAATAATTAGCTTTTATTTAACATTATTTTCCACCCTGAATAGCTTAGTTTGTACAGTTGCATCATAGAAATCCCAGCTTAATGCTAATGCACAAGTCTTCAAACACTGCAGCATCAGTCTGGTGGAATGAGAGAAGTGTAACAGGCAATTCTGCAGCTGTCATTTTTCCTAATGAAGAAAGCACTCCCCACATCAGGTTTGGCCTAAAGAACCTGCAACAACAACAAGTCACCTGCTGTCCTTCACCCTTTTTAGTCAAACTCCATGGCATTAACCAGCTTCACATTTCTGCCCCATGCAGTGATTGCTGTAAATAATTTTTGCCCAAGGATGCTGTTTGCACAGATTTGTCTGCCTAGGGAAGGGCTGAAGCAACAAGAGGGTTGGCAGAGGTGGAAATAATAAGTTAAAGAGTAACCAACTCCCAAAAAAAACAACCAGCCAACCAAATGAATAAAAACAACAACAAAATAAAAAGAATCACATGGGAAGAAAACATTCTGTGTCAATGTAAGGCAGAATGGACAAATCCAGCCCTGATGTAACCTGTGCTGCAAGAGTGTCCTCAGTTATTTGCATCCAACACATCCTGCAGTGGAAAGTCAGAGAAGCAATGACAGTGCCAACAGTTCCATCTGAGGACAGATCAGGGGAACTCTCATCACACCCAGGCCTGCACAGGAAACCTCCAGACTTCTCCTCCCCTTCCCTGCTTCCACAAGACTTCAGAACTTCTCTGCTCAGCATCATTCCTGCCGAATTCCCTCCTCCCTGGCACACAGAGTTCTGCTTACAGCAACACCCACCCCCATGAGCAAAACACAGAGATTTCTGGTTGCACAAGAAACTTTTTATCTTTCTCCCAATGCACACCAGGACACCTTCATCCAGAATTAAAGGCGGCTCTTGGCCACACCTGATGTGTCTCTGAGCTATCCTATCATCCTTGCAGGTAGCACAGGCTTGTGAGCTGGCTGGAGCCTAGGTCTGTTGGGTTCAAATACTGTCACACTCAGGGCACTGGGTGCCCACCCCAGCCCTCCTACCTGTTTCACTGGAGCTGCCTCCTCCACAAAGAACTCTTCCATGGCTGCAGCTGCTCAGGGCTGTGCGAGGAACCGGGGCGAGGGGCGGGGACAGGGGTGGAGGGGAACCCTGGAAACTGGCACAACCTAGTTACACAGGCTGGCAGTACCACCAAGGCTTAAAAAAATCTTAATTAATTACACACAAGCCAGAGAAATTCTGAACTGAGCTGGCTCTGGGGTTGGTGGGGGTTTTTTAAGCTTCCAGTGAGGCAGAAGGTGCTTTCAAAGGCTCTTTGCTCTCTGCAGAGAAGCAAGAAGGATGGCAACCATCCTTTGAAGAAGACACACCACCAGCAGCCAGCAGTGGGCCTTGGCATGAAGCTGAAACAAGACTAGAAGGAGCTTTTTATCATTAGTGCTACCTATAACGGGGCAGTTATTCAACCCTGCCAGTGCTACAGTGAGGTTTAGAAGAGATATTGGGAGTGCAAGTGTCCCTCTGGAGCAATGGCAGGTGGGGAAGGCGAGGCAGAGCATCCTGCAAGGGCACCCTGGAGGTGGACAGGCTTTGAAAGGCTGATCAAGGGCCACCAGATATTGCTTCACATGGGCCAAGTCATTAAAGTGACCCCAAAGGGAAGAAATTCCTACAAGGACAACAGCTCAGGCACTGCCTTTCCCCTGCAGAAGCACTGCAGGCTGTACCCCTGTGCCTGGGATACATCCCCATGGCTTCACTGGCAAAATTCCCTACTGATTCCTCAGAGTCAGGTTCAGGCCTGCAGGCACAGAACAAAACAAGTCTCTGGTGAACATGAAGTCTTATAGTAGCTAGAGGTTTTCATGATTTACAAGGAAAGTATTTAAAATAACCTGAACAGTTGCAAAAAGCAGCAGAGGATCCCTGACATAATAAAAATCTTCTCCCCAAAGGGCATGGATTTGGAAAAAAGTTATTAATTGAAAAGTAAGTGATGTAGGATGGAGAGTCTGATTAAGGGGATATAACTGATTAAGGGGAAATGCACTTAAAATCTTCACAGAAACAAAATGAGTTGGAATCTCGCAGCTTTTCACATCACAACTTTCTGCCTAGCAATCATATTTTTTTTCCCTTATGTAAGTCAAGAAAATAGAATTTGAAAGTTCAAGAAACCCCAAGAAACTCTGTAGAAAAATAAAATTGCTCAGATTTTTTTTTAGAAAAACTACTATAGTACAATCAGACACCAAAAGCAAATACTATTGGGTTCATTGCTAATGAAATGACCTTAAAAATCTACATTTCATTAAACGTGGTACGCAATAAAATGCCACAGGGGAAACATTATTTTATTTAGTAATATCAAAAGCTGTCATTTTCTGCAACAGCCTGGGGCTACAGAAAACCATATTCCCATGCATAATTAGCATTTGGCATTAAGAAGTATTTTATCAAGAAAGCTGCCATAGTTCTATGTAGCCCAAGCAGAAATGTTGGAGAGTGTTAATGAAAAGTTGACTGTTGGTTGCATCTATTAATTTGCCCTTGTATAGTTAAAATCAAAACCTTTTCATTATAGTAAAATTTTCTTTTAATATTAATGAAACTAAAGCCATATGAAAAGTTCTGTAGAAGGAAGAAGAAAGATGGAAAATATTATCAAGAAAAAACAACTATTTGCAACATTCTGACTTGAAAATGGCCCTTTCCTGTGTTAATAAGTAGCCCAGTTCAGTAAATCACATAAGCAAATTCTTAATTTTAAGGATACAAGCTTTTTGGAACCACACTTGATGCTTCAAAATCTTATCTGCTCTCTACATTTTAAAGGATAGACTTCACAACACTTTGTGTAAAAACTTCTGCTGCAAAAGCAAAATTTCATTAATTTTGTGGGCTTTTTCATCTGTTTGCAATTAATAGTTCCTTTCTATTTCTACAGGCTGGGGACAGAAAAAAAGAATACAGTTTATAGCATAAACCTGCTGGCATTTCTAAAGGACTTAGCACAGGAAATTATTAGATATCAGTTTCCCTGCAATAACTGTGCACAATTTCACTTTTATGACCTGGCACTCAGAGGTAAATGTAAGGTAAGCTGAGTTAATCAAGCCTGGGCTGATTGAATGATACCTGGAGCAAAAGGGAAGAAACAAGCTGCCTCACAGAGCTGATGGTGGAGCAAGACAGGTTCCTATCAACAACCCCGACTCAGCTGCCTTGAGGCAAATCCTATAGTGCAGTAACAGGTTCACATGGCAGAGCTTCACAAATCAGGGAGGTTAATACATTCACCAACTGTAAATGACGCTTAAAGTAATTTATCCAGAAATCCTGATGGTTGCAGGTCTTCTCTGAGTTTGAGTTCTGTTGGAATTAGACAATCCATTAGTCCCGACTAAAAAAAAAAATCCCAAATTGGAGTTCATTACAAAATTCTTGGCAATTTTTTCAGCTAACAGACTACACCTACCTACCTCCTTTGGAAATCTTTTTTCTTTACTCTGCTCTATTTACCTCTCTTTCAGGCAGATCAGAGAGATGATGCAATAGAGCCCTGAACTTCCACTTCAACAAATAAATATTTCAAATTCACTCAACTTACTGAGACGTTTTTCCTTCTCTTATGCAACAGCAGAAAATCTCTTGATCCTCTTCATTGTGATCAACACTTTTTGAAACATGGGCACTTGTCACACATGTATTTTTAATTAACAATCCCATCAGGATCAGTCAAAATCTACTCTAATTTCCTTTATATTGAAGGGTCAAATACATGTGAGCAATTTTGAACACACCAATGTACAGGGAGCTTGTTCTTCACTTGATATCCCTGAATGACACCAAGTCTTTTTTTCACAGACATTACTTCCCTCACCCTTCAGATATGACCCATATTTTTTGGTGTCCTCTGTGACTGACTTGAAACAGATGGGGTTTGTGTTCCTTCAACAGATCCAACCCATCATGCATTTGTCACATTATCTTTAGTATTGACATAAATGTCAGTGTAGCATAATCAGAAAACTTGGTCTGCCATTGCCTCTTGCATGCTTATGGGTGAATTACACAAGTTTTGGGAGGGTGGGCCAAGAACCAGCTCATGCAGGACTGAGCACATTTCCTCTGTGATGGTTCTTTGTGTACAATTACACTGTTATCAAGTTATTGGCCAGATAACAACCTAACCTGTCTACACATGTTGAAAATGTTGATATCTTTGGGACTTCATCATCTTTGTCTCTTCTTTCTCTAGAAACTCAATCTTATAATTTATTATAATGATTACTACTAATGACTTTTTCTTTACTTGCATCCTGACTTAGTATTTCTATATTTATAATCCCTTCTCTGTCTGTATTTAAAAGCCTCCTTGCACCTTTTTCTAAAAAAGATAGGCTAGAAAATAAAAATAATAATTTTTCTTTCTAGACTGAGCAATCAGGTGACTTAGAGGACTATACCTGAGCAGAACACAGAGAGAGGCCCTCTTATCAAAGTTAGTGTATCTGAAACTTTCCTGAGGTTTAGTTCCTGGAAGTCCATGGCCTTCAGCACTTGTTGGGAATTCTGGACTCAACTGACATGAAAACACCACAGCAAACCTCTGTTAAGTTGTCAGCTGTCAACTGGCCTTTCTCTTTTGAGATTGTGTCGTTTCTACTTGATTTCTCCATGAAACTATCAAGGAACCCAGCCTTGCTTGAAGAAATCTGAACCCTTAGTCAGGGGAACTGGAACCTGAATTTTGAGAACTTAAAGCCAGGAGAGTTTGACTTTCTCTGGCATTTTCTCACAAATATTCTGCACAGGTCAGGTGTTGAGTAACACGAGTGAAACACAAACTGTCACACACCTTTCCTACATGCAGGAAATACCAGCAGCAGCCTCCCAATCAGACTCAGCTCACCCAGGAATATGGGGCTGTGACAAGATGCTGAGAACCTGAAATGCTCTTGCCTTTGTTCAATCTGCAGTACAGACTGGAAAGAAGCACAATCTTTTCCTGTTGTCTTTTCAGCAATGTTTATCACTTCACTTCCTTTTACCAAGCGGTTGGATGAAAGTTATAACAATTACAATCTCTGAAAAAAAATCCTCTGATATACTGATCTTTGCATTGTAAACAGAGAGTTCAGGACAGAGGGATATTTTTAAAAATCCAAATAGTGCAGCTCAGTTTTATTCCTCCTTTGATATTGTTCTTTTTTATGTTGCTACGGTATGTCTGCTCCATGTGAAAGTGAGGTTGCTATGGAAACTACTCATTATTTTTCAATAGTAGGCTAGCTACTTAATAAAAATCCTACATCTTTTTAATCCCTAGAGAGTCCTAATTTATCCCATACACAGACTTTCCTTCTTGACAGTTCCTTTAATATTCACTGCACTGCAGTGCACATTAATCTGAACATGTCCAACAAATCCACAACTTACTTCTGAAACCAACTTTCCAGAAAAGTTTGGATTAAAAAAAAAAATTTTTTTGGCTTGTCTTTTACCTGCTTATATTTCTGTGAAAGATTGTAGATATGAACAGCAAAGGCAAGAGTGGCCCTGTGTAAGAGTCAGACATGGAAGAAAAAAAAAAAGATTCCTTTATCTGTAACAAATGGTAAAATGTGCTGGAAAGGAGGATGGACCATGATCTGGTTGGCCTGGAATTAGAGTTAATTCCGTATGGTGCCACAGCCTTCTCTGGTCAGCACAGGCAGCATGCTTGGTCTCTCCTTTCCTCACCTGTATAGCTGGTGCCTATTTGGTAAATGGGAGCCAATTTCCAAGAGGAAATTTCCTTCGTGGAAATTGGAGCCCTCCCTGTTTGACAGGCTAAATTCATCAGAGATTGTCTCAGGCACTGGAGCCACAAACCACACCAGGGCAGTCAGAGAGTGGGAGTTGTGGGGACTCCACACTGTCACCATGTGTTAAACTTTCCACTTCTCTGCTTAGACATCAGACTGTCCCTCCTATTCATTTACCATTTTCCAAAGAAGCAAATTAAGCAGTTATTAATGATGAATCAATTAACTCTTCCCTACCTAAATCCTTTTCTATTGGGTTGAATATTCTACACTGGGTTAAGAGAATGTTTTTAGTTAAAGGTCTTAATTTCAGAACCTCTGCTATTGTTTAAAAGACTTTTCTCTTAAACCAAGTATTTATTCCCCCTTGAGGATGTAGCAGTTCTGAAACATTCATTCCCCTCCAAGGATCTGACTATTCCCACATTTCTTACTATTTATTTGAGGCAGATCAGTGGCATTTCAGTTGGAACAGCTCTCATCAGAACAAGAAAGAAAACTAAAGAAGCTGCAGCAGCTAATTCTCTCCCCCCCCCCCCCTTGTATTAGGCAGGTTCCTCAGATTACTACAGAATTTAACTACTCCACCAAATGACAAAACTTCTCCAATAATACACACTAAGCAAGCAACAGGGACTCCAGAATTTAATGAAAGCAGAATTAGGCTAACAGAAAATTAAACTGTCTCAAGTATTTCAGAAATTACAAACAGCAGTTTCATGCTTGTTGCTGTGACTCTTCTTTTTTCCTCTACATTTTCCTCCAGACAACCTTGCACACATTTCATATGGGCAATCACAAGTAAACCTGATTAAACTTCAGCCACGGATGAGAGCAGCTAAAGGGAAACTTTTAAAGCTAACAGGTCTAGATTTAAGTCTTCCTATACATAATCAGCTTTTCCTCATGGGATTTCTAAGAGGAATCAACTTTTTCATCCTTCACTGCCTATCAGTCCTTGCACTGTGCCATTTAATCTCATTTTTAAAAAAGGATTGAACACACTGGGCTTTTTATATAGTTCAAGAAACTTCCCTTCTAGCAGGCTGCTTACAGGTATTCCATGTCAATATCAGATAACATAAATAGATCAATAATTTGCCACACACAGTCTGAAAGGTTTAAAGCCTCAAATGTCTTTACCACCAATTCAGGTAAATGACTTCCAGCATACTTAATATTCTCCCCAGCTTTTATCTGTGGTTATTACCACCCTACGACAAGAAACTCCAGAATTTATTCTTGTTCACTGTAATTGAAACTCCTTCCTGCAGGAGTTTTTGGCTTTTTTCTGACCTCAGCTCAGAAAAAAATTCCCCGTGACTCTTTCTGTACCGCAATTTTACTTTCTTGAACTCTGTCTCTTTTTTAACATTTCCCAAAAGACAGAATATCACCCACAATGATTTTCAAAGTTATATAGTCTGTGAACTTACAATGCTCGTGAATACACCTAAACATCTTAACTGAACCAAAGAATTAAGGGTACATTGTAGGTGGACACACAGAGAATTACAAGTTTTAATCAAGGAGATTTCAATAAAAAAGCTGAAACTGAGATGAATTTAACTGGAGGGTAGGCAGCAGAGTTCTGGAAGGGCATTAAAGCACTGAGAGTGGCACTCAGCAGCTCTTTCCCGAGTCTTATTTCTCTTAGCAGAAAGAATTTCTGCTCAGCAAACCCTGCCCTCTGGTGACTAAATGCCATTAGTGCCATGCATATTTAAATATTTGGGGGGATGCCTCTTTGCACATACATTGCCACAAAAAATGCAAGCAAACATCCATTTAGTGGCATGATTTGGGTTTTATTTGTTCCTTCTTCAGATATTAATGAAAAATACTGGGTTTTTTTCTTCTGTTTCAGAGAAATGTTCATGATACCTATCCTGTACATTGTGTACATAAATATTTCCTACTGTATTCATCCCTCTTCTCTGGAAACAGCCAGCCTGATCACACAGTGCTACAGAATTATTGTCCATAAATAATGGACATATTTGGATGGACAAGCACCATATTTGTACAAGCAGAAATCAAAGCCTTCCTAGACAATAAGAAAACTGAAATCCAGATATGTACATATTTTTGATGAAAACCTTTTTGCAGAATTCCTATTCAACTCTTTTATTTAAGGTTATCTACTTAACTATTTTCCTAAATAGCCATCAGTTCAGCAGACAACTGTGCTTCTTTCTGAGCATTATAAACAGTGTCTGCCCCCCTCCCATCATGCAAAAACTCGTGTGGTTTTAGCAGAGACACTTTTTCAATTGCTATAAACCAAAATCCAGGCACTCATCAAAACCAAAATAGCAGTTGAGGGGCAGAGATCAGCAGGTCACTGGATTTTTAGAACAGTTGCCAGAGTTTATATATTCACTGGCAACTCTGCTGAGAGCTGCCAGGTGCACACATTGTGTTTCTCTTCCAAAACTGAGGAGTTACCAGAATTTTCAGTGGATTATTTTATCCCTGCCAATTGTTAGGCAGCATCGAGGCCTGGCACAAAGCTTGTCATGCTGAGACACACCTGGACAGGCAGGTAGAAAGGCAGGGGAGAGGCCCATAAATCACAATTTCTTCCCTGTCTAATGGCTGCACACCACAAAATATTCCATTTTCTGCTGGTCCCAGGCTGGGAGCTGCACAGTGGAGGAAGAGTTGGGTGCCAAATTGCAGAAAAGCCTTGAAAACGGGCTCCAAATGACCTCAGAGCACTTACCTGGGATTGGAGGACAGCTGAAAGACTGGAAACAGCTGGGAAAACTGGTTAACAGGGAGCACTGCTATTGCTGTCACTGCAGCTGGACCCATTCACTCTGTGGTGTTAAGAACCACAGTTCCTGCAAGAATGGCTTGAGAAGGTATTACCAAATCAAGAATCACAGAAACACAAGGTTGGAAGAGATCTTCAAGATCAGAGTCCAACCTGTTGCCTGACACCTCAACAAAACCCTGGCACCCAGTGCCACATCCAGGCTTTCTTAAACACACCCAGGGATGGTGACTCCACCACCTCCCTGGGCAGGCCATTCCAGAACTTTAGCACTCTTTCTGTGAAAAATTTTCTCCTAATACCCAACCTGTATTTCTGTTGGTGCAGCTTGAGGCTGTTCTGGTTCTGTCAGTGCTGCCTGGAGAAAGAGCCCAGCCCCAGCTGAGCACAGGCTCCTTTCAGGAGCTGTGCAGAGTGAGGAGGGCACCCCTGAGTCTCCTTTTCTCCAGGCTGAGCACCCCCAGCTCCCTCAGGGGTTCCTCTCAGGGTTTGTGTTCCCAGCCCCTCTCCAGCCTCATTGCCTCCTCTGGATGCACTCAAATGTCTCAATGTCCTTTGCAAATGGAGGGGCCAGAACTGGACACAGAACTTGAGGCGCAGCTATATTAAACAGATACCACAGCCAGAAACTTCCTGCCCTTTCCATCCTCTGCCAGAAACACAAATGTCTGTGGGGCCACATGGTGACACACATGGGGGAGCCTGAAATTACCCCAGCAAAGGGACTAAAGACAAGTTTTGCCCAGAACTCACCCTCCCAGCACTGGAGCAGGCAGTTAAATAATTTCCATTCCCCATCATTTTCTTCCAAAAATTGATAAATACTTCTAACCCTGATCCAGTGGAGAGGCAAGGGAGAGAAAGGTGCTGTTGACCAGCAGTGGAATATGCCTGGTGGCTCCCCTGGCCTATCAGTCAGCAAGGCTGCTCCAGAGGATTCACTGGGAAAGCAAGAGACCCACAGAGACCAACCCCACCAAGAGCAGTGTGGGTGCCCCTGCTGCTGCTCCAGGGAAGTGTCCTTCTGCACAGCCTAAGGCAAGGAAGTGCCCCAGGCAAGAACAAAGCCACCCAATATCCTGAAGCTGCACCGGGGGGGGGGGGTTTACATTGAGTTCTAGGAAAAGATTTCTTCACTGAAAGGGTCTTCAAGCATTGGAACAGGCTGCTCAGAGAAGTGGTGGAATCTCCACATCTGGAAAGGTTATAAGAACATGTGGATATGGCACTTGGGGACATGGTTTTGTGGTGAACAGGATTAATAGCTGGATTCAATGATCCAACCTTAATGATTCTTGTATCCTACGATTCTTGCTAATGCATGAGGCAAAGGCAAAGCAGCCATGAAAAAAAACAAATAAAGCAGTAAGAACAACAGAGCTCAAAGCACAATCAAGAGAACAATTATCAGGCTAAGAGGAGAGCCATTTTATGCCTTGCTACTTTCTCTCAGTCACAGCCCTACCACTAATTAGAACAGATACAATTTTCAGGCAGAGTGGGATTTTCAAGTTAATGGTGTCCTTAAAATTTTTTTTCTGGCTTTCATTGCTATTCATGGCACAGGAGTTTGCTGTCACTTACCCTGACTCAGCAAAGGTCTTACATCTGTGTGGGTTTAAGTTCATGCTTAAATCACTATGGAGTGAGAACATGGCTTTTCTCCTGAGCCAGGAGCCCCAGGAGGAGTGCCTGAGTTCCTGATCTCAAGGTAGGGATGCAGCATGTGCAAGCTGACCTCAGCAGCTGAAACAGAGCATGAGACCCAGGTGTGGCTCTGGGCTTAGGGCACTGACTCATGGTTAAGGGACACATGGGCATAACTTCAAGTCGATGTGACACTAAAGCAGCTCAGAACTGCTGTGGAGCTCAAGAGGTGTCAAAAACCAACAGGTGCCAAAGACAGAGAAATTCTGGGGCACAACTAGAACTTGGAGCAGTGGGAGAAGCCAGAGCACCCTACCATCTAACTGGCCGTTACTGCAAGCTTGGGCAATTGAGTTCAACACAGTTTTCTACAGAAAGACTGCATAGCAGGATGGCCAGGAAGATGGGCTGTGCCACTCCCAGGTGCCTTGAGGCTGATAAAACATCATGAGGTTTCAAGGATTGTTTTAGAAAAAGCAAGGATCTTCCAAAATCTTTTATGTGTGGCACCAGTTCCCAACAACTAGGACTCAAATTTCACAGTGGAAGGGTCAGTGGCTCAGGCCCTGGATTTGCAGCCCCACACTGTGTGGCTCCATCAGCTCATGTAGCCCACACAGTAATGCCAATGCAAAGGAGGCTTTCTGCTGTTGCAATGATTGTCAAATTGCTGATTTACTGAAGACATGCTGAATGGCTTGGAGACAGAGAACATTTCTTTATTGCTGACAATGTTGAGCCTGTTCTTAGTACTAAATTGCTGGAAAAGGAGGGAGAGAAGAGGCAATTTACTTGCAATTGTCTTGTCTCCAGTTCTGTCGCTTGCTTTATATTCTTGGTTTTGTCTCCTCATCTGCTCCTGCCATAAATTCCTGGCTGTGCTTGTAAAGCCTTTTTCCTGTACCTCAGTGCCCAAGGGATGCAAGCCATACACTGAGCTCACCTTCTGTCACAGGGCCTTGGGAGGGCACCACCAGAGGGTTTGAGGGAACACTGTGATCTTCATTTCAGTGACACGTCCTGTTCATGCTATTTTAATTGTGGTTTAGTGGCTTCCAGCCAAGGCAAGGAGTGAATTTCAGGGCAGAAGGCAGACAGCTTTATACTTTCACTCCCATCTCTGATACCAGCCACGGCTTCAAACCACCCTGTAACTTGAAAAGTGCACTGCAATGCATGAGTGTGCCAGCCTGGTGGAAAAGCCACTAAGATGAAAAGCAATGACACACATCACTTCTTTCCTCCTTTTTGTGTTCATTGTCCCTTACTCTCTCAGTTTGTCTTCCCTTCCTTTTATCTTCATCTCTTTTCCTGGAAATGTGGAGAACTTTTACAGCAGTTTGAAGCTCGTGAGCTTTACGCAATTCTCACCTGGACGCTGAAAATCAAAGTCTGAGTCACACTGCTAGGACAGACTGGGGCCTTCTGTACCCACTCCAGCACACACTCACAGCACGAGAGCAAAAGAGCAGCAAGGCTGGGCTCCCACACATTTTCTTGGGAAGCAGCATGTTAACTTCACAGGAATCTCATCTGCCCTCCCCATCTCTGCTCCCCGCACCATGTGTTCCAAACATAATGCTGATGCAATGCAGAGACCTCCAGAACATCCAGGCCTTCACTGGTCACCCTCACTTAAGGAAACCAAAGTGGTTTTTCACCTCACTGGTAAATAATAATACATTTCTTGCTTAAAGTAGTTTGGCAAATTTATTGCATTGCGTCCAGGGATTGCTCTGACTAGACACAAGGTCAGCCTCTGTCACAGTTTCTCTGTTTTCTAGGCAGTAATTCAGACTGCAGAGGGGAGACCTGTTCCTTGATATACTGAGCTAGGACATAAGGGGAACAATTCCACTCTGTCCCCAAAAAAAAAAAAAAGTTTACCTTACTGATTCTTAGAAATAAAAGGGGACTGGCCAGGTCCTATGTGTAAAACAGAACTGATGGCTCTACTTCAGGAGTACAGCAAGAAGTGAAGGGCACATCAGGGCTCAGGTGTGCCGGAACAACGTTTCTTTCCATTTTTCCTCTTACAAAAGACATTTCTTTCTTTCCTTTCCCTTTCCAAGAGCAGAGAGTTAATCTTTGAAGCTCAGTGCTCCAGGATTCTGTGTATGCCAGAAGTTTATATGTGTTTGTATGAAAAATCCAGTGACATGGCCTTGGGCACAGAAACATCCTCAGCCACAGGCTGCAGGGAGGACGTGCTGGGGAAGTTACAGAGTCTGTTTATACTTGTCTAATATTCTTTCTCCAGGCAATCACTACTGACAACTGTCAAGGAGTTGAAAAGAGAAACTATTTTGACCTTTGGAGTGATCCAGCGTACACTCTGCTATGTTGTAGCACTGGAATTTACTTGGTGACTTCAGCTTTCTTTTAGAAGCTCAACACCTGAAATTATAAAAGAAAATCATAAAAGGCCTTAAGGGACTTAGAATTGTTTAATCTCCTGATTAAATTAATCAAATTTTAAATTGTGTAGGCTTGAGTTTACAATTGCTGGGAATTTGCAATATTAATGCTGCACATCTTTAATTTCAATGTTTGCTGCCTCTTTTTCTCCAAGACAGTGCACTGATCAACTCATAAAGATCATTTCTCCTGCTGTCCTGTGGCAGGAAGGACCCAGGAGGCAGCAGGAACAGGGGAATTAGGCTGTGCATTGCTCTGGGTGCTCCCTGTCTGTGATATGTGTAAGAGAACAGCACATGCATTCCCTGCCGGGGGACACACAAGACACACATGCAGAACTTCTGGTCCTGTGATGGAAAAGAGACCATGATGGGAACCCTTGGAGTGCCTCCACAGCCTGGGCACCATCCCAGAAGTAACAAGGGAGCAGAAAATTCCTGTATAAGGAATGGTGTGGCCAGCAGGAGCAGGGAGGTCATCCTTCCCCTCAGAACTGGTGAGGCTACACCTCGAGTGCTGTGTCCAGTTCTGGCCCCTCCATTTGGGAAGGACATTGAGACATTTGAGTGCATCCAGAGGAGGCAATGGGGCTGGAGAGGGGCTGGGAACACAAACCCTGTGAGGAACCACTGAGGGAGCTGGGGGTGCTCAGCCTGGAGAAAAGGAGACTCGGGGTGCCCTCATCACTCTGCACAGCTCCTGAAAGGTGCCTGTGCTCAGCTGGGGCTGGGCTCTTTCTCCAGGCAGCACTGACACAACAAGAGGACAGAGTCTCAAGCTGCACCAACAGAAATATAGGTTGGGTATTAGGAAAAATTTTTTCATGCAAAGGGTGCTAAAGTTCTGGAATGGTCTGCCCAGGGAGGTGGTGGAGTCGCCATCCCTGGATGTGTTTAAAAACAGATCAGATGTGGCACTCAATGCCATGGTTTAGTTGAGGTGTTTGGGCTGGGTTGGACTTGGTGATCTTGAAGATCTCTTCCAACCCAGTCATTCTGTGAATTCTGTGAAAAGTACAATGTTCCCTTCCAGGAGGGAAAGAAAGCTGTCCAGGACTGTTCCAGGTGGCAAAACAGACATGCTCAGCTGAAGCTGACAAACTAGCCCTGCTGACTGGCTACCACCAACTGATCAATGTGGAGTCCAATGCTTCCCTGGGGATTTCCATTGACTTTGCTTCTGAAAAGTAAGGAGCTCACTGCTGTCTGCATTGATCTGGAAACTGACAGTCAAGAGAAATGGCAGAGTAAACCCAAATTCAAACCATTAATGGTTTCCCAACAGAGCAGCTGCAACCCAGGCTCCACTGAAGCCCACACCCCTCATGGCCCTCACCAGATGGCATTTCAAAATTCCTACAGAGAGGTTAATGCACACATGGTCAGCTGATTTGCTTTAAGCTAAGATCCCCAGCTCAGATCACAGGGTCATTCTCAAGGCCTGGGGCTGGCCATGAACAATTTATATTCCATGGCCCATATCCCATCCCAAATCAGCACATGCAGCTCTCCAGAGGCATGCAGAGGGGTTTGTTCTCTGAACTGAGGGGCTCATTGAGATTCTAGTTACAAAACAGGTTACTTCAGGGATGCCCACAGTTTGAATAATTTAAAGTCAAACTGGACAAACACAAGAATGCATTATGCAGAAAAGCCTGTTTTGGAAGGATAGGAGATAACCTTCTTAGCCTCATCTCTCTCCTCATCACTTCAACTGTGTTAAGAACTTCAGCTGGAAAATGTTTTTCCCAGTAGAGTAACATTAGGGCCATCCTGTGAAGTGCCTGTTTAAAAATCAGACCTAAGCACATCAGGAAAACCATCCTTAGCTGCAGTGCTGAGGACTTGAAAATGTACTTGGTGAATCATCAGATCTCTGAAAATCAGCTTCTCCATCAGCTTCAATTTCAATTTCAAAATACCCAAAGTTATCAGGGTTAGCTTACCATCTACCCTCTTGCCCCCTTAACAGGAAGGAGAAATAAATCTCTCTCTCTGCATCAGTAGTAGCTTCTGTCAAAATGTTTTTCTGCACATATTCCGAGACTATTCTCTTGGTCCTTTTGTGACCATTATTGTATTTTTTATTTCTGCTTTTCTCTCAACAGATAGTTGTGTTTCATTACACACCTATAGTACATTTTCTGTAAGAGAACTGGCTGTTCCCCTCCTTACTTATTTTTCTCCTCCATTTTCTTTTTTTTATCCTTGAATTTCATTTGGTGTTGCATACAGAAGACAAAAATCCATCATTTGTATGGCCAAGGTGGAAGACTCTAGGTCACCTCCACAGAGATACTTAAATGCCAAAGCCCAGCAAAGTTCAGTCCTTTCCCAGACCAGACTCTAATATTCATGCTAATTATTATTATTTGTAATATGTGTTGGGGTTTTTTAATTAAAAAAATTAATTTTTTAATTAAATCTTCATTTTCTGTTAAAAGTATAACAGGCAAACACTACTAGAAGTGAGCTTGTTCACGCAAAATTCAGCAATATCATTCCACAGAATTTCCATTCTGAACAGCCCCATGTAGACAATAAACAGGAAGTTTTCTGACTCCTAAGTGCTAAGAATTAATTTGAATTTCATGACAAGAGATAGGGATCAGGGAGAAATAAATTAAGAAACACTGTATATCTCCATACCCAGTGGCAGGAGACTGCAGCCCACAGTCTCTTTGTTTCAGCAGGTTCAGGTCCCTGGAGCAGTGAAGCCCCAGCAGTAAGTTCAGCAAGGCTGGCCATGCAAACACAAACTTCCTGTCTCTGGCAGCCACGAGGAGTCCACAGTGAGGTTTGTGCTGCCAGGACTAATTTCCTAATGGCACCCAGTCAAAATAATCTTTTATCAGACATAGCTACACCTACAGGAGTTGCAGCTCTACCTCCACAGTTGCAGTAATTCCTTTCCAAACATTTGCAGCAGCAAAAGAAGAGGTA
Organism: Onychostruthus taczanowskii; assembly: GCF_017590055.1. Lineage (NCBI taxonomy): Eukaryota > Metazoa > Chordata > Aves > Passeriformes > Passeridae > Onychostruthus > Onychostruthus taczanowskii. The sequence continues at coordinate 18,834,136 of NW_024500349.1, forward strand.
TTTGTAATGGCATTAAATGCCATATGTAGAAAAACAAGTTAAAAAAAAAAGTGTCATTAGCACAGGCCCACATTTACAAAGCACTAGTTTTTTCCCCTAACAAATATATTGAGTGATAGCAAAAACAACAGTTTTCAGCCTCACATAAGAGATCAATGCTTGAAATCTGAAGCCAGACAAATTCAGAAAAATCCAGGTGAAAAATGAGGCACACAGTTGAGAGCAAAGTCATTAATGGCTGTATGATATAAACACTTTGATGTACTTTGTGTCACTGGGGCATGGTCAGGTCACAATTACACTCAAAAAGTTCCTCAGCTCAAAGTTAGCACAACTTCTGGAAGCTCATGACCTGTGGAGTGTCAGTCCCACAGCTTCAGAACCATTCCACCTCAGGGAGCACTTGGCAGTTTTGAAGATGCCTTCCAGCCACACTCAGCACCACCACTCCCTGCTCTGCTGGGCCATGCCTGGGTGGGATGAGGCACAGCCCTGGCTCCCAGCATCTGCCACACAACCCTGGCAGCAGCAGCTCCCCTTATTCCACAGGCAAAGGAAGTGCAACATTTCCTGGGCAAGCACCTTCCTGTCCCTATCCACTAAAGCTAAAAGGGCGGGATGGATGGATGGATGGATGGATGGAGGGATGATGGATGATGGATGGATGGATGGATGGATGGATGAATGGATGGAAGGATGGATGGAAGGATGGATCGGGATGTATGTATGCATGGATGGATGGATGGAGTGATGGATCAGGATGGATGGATGGATGGATGGATGGATGGATGGATGGATGGATCAGGATGGATGGAAGGAAGTGTTCCATGGATCACATCTGACCTGTGAGATACCAGAACAACCAGAAGAAATTGGATGATTGCAATTAAATTTACCTTCTCTACTAAGTGCACCATTTCTTAATTTATTACAGTCCAGTTCAGGCTGACATGATGAAATGCCATGCCAGGAAACTGTCCTTATGAATTCTGAGTGAAGGAAGGGTCTTGCAGATATAATCAACACAGATATAATCAACCCAGACTTTTGTTCTGGGAAGGGGTAAGACATATGAGCTGTCCATCTGCAGAGGATATGAGAGGCTCCCACCAGTCTCAGGAAAGAGAAATATACATTATTATCAGTGGAGCAGGTCATGCATTATTATTAAAGCAACAGGTCATCATTAGTCAGGAAATATAGAACAAGATGACTAGGACAGGGACAGGGATGCTGAAGCTTTATGCACTAAAATTTCAAGTGAAAATCACAAGTTTAATGTGAGACTTGAGGCAGCAGAGCAGACTGCTCTCACCCACAGTGACCAGTCCATCACTGTGTTGCCATAGTGCCACTCACAGATCAGGACTGCACTGAGAGGGGCACAAACAGGCTGAAGGATGGATTGTTCCTTGGCATTCAGAATCTCTAAAGGATGGACTGTTCCTCGGGGCTCAGGATCTCTAAAGGATGGATTGTTCCTTGGCATTCAGAATCTCTAAAGGATGGATTGCTCCTTGGGGCTCAGGTGCAAACAGACAAGCACCAAGCAATAAAACCATCACTTGGCTGCTGATTTGCAATAACCTTCTTTGTGCACTTCGCCCATGGAAACGTGATGTAATTTGGATTAGCTTAGCCTTTGCAGGGCTTACTGCCTGAGAGCCGCCACATGTGCCTAAACTTGGTGATTTCTGCTTTACCAGGTAGATGCAAGCTCATTGCAAACATCAGGTGTGCAAGATGCCCTTGCTTGCAATAAATATGCCAGCACTTCTCCAGCAATGCACTAACTCCTGTTCTTTCCAACACAGGAGCTCAGGGGGACTGGGGAATATTGAATATTGCCTGGTTCTCTCAGAACTACAAGCTCTTTACTGGTTTATTGTCCAAACCTGAAATCACAGCTCTAATCCAGAAGATTCTTGTGACCAGGGGATCAGATGAACTGAACATGATCATGGAAAAGAAGTGAACAGATCTACCCTATGTGTCCAAATAGTTCTAAACTACTCCTTTTAGCATAGGACATAGTACCAAATACTATTTGATATTAAATCCATCATTTATTGTTCCTGAATGCAAGCAACTAAATATTTGCAGGCCAAAACTCGAAATTTAACTTTCTTTAGAGAAAGAATTTTCAACAGTCTCAGGAATCTCACCCTTACTAAACCTTACTTCCAAACAGACCACACTTTAAGCTTGTTTTCCTCTTTGTGGCCAATTCTATGCAAATTTTGTTCCCAAAATACATTTGTGTCCTCAGAGCACACACATGAATAATTTCTTTTGCATTCATTCATAAATCTGTTTCTTTTAATTTTCTTCCTCAAATGTAGTCCTTGGAGCCACTCAAGACAAAGAAAATTTCTATTTTCCAGGTACCTGAAGTTTCTCCAGACTCAGAATTTGGAAGCAGATCTTCTGTAATATAAAGCAATAAAATAAAACACCCCGTGGTGCTCTATTTCTCTCCTAGCAGGAGGAGTCCTGCTTTCCATTAAGCAATGATGAACATTTCTTCCTGTTGACTCCTCCAGGAACTCTTCTAAAACCCTAAAGATGCTCTGTCTTATTAAAAGTAGGAAAAATGTCTAGGTATGTTACATCAGCTGTGAAGTTCTGCCTTAACTCAGTGCAGATACAGGATCACACAGAGCAGAAAGATGAATGGGAGACAATATTTCAATTATTCTTTCTCAGGAATAAAAACACTGAAGATACAAAAAGATAAACATTTTTTGAGCAGCTTCAGTAGAGGAGAACTGGGTGAGGTAATGACTAGAATTACACAACTAGAAAAATTATGTTTTTGTGGAAAGTTTTTCTTTTCACTTAGTTGTTTTTATTCCACTTTTGACCTCCTGGAATTTTTTTCTTGTCTATCCCAGGCTAAAGATTTTGGAAATATGCTTGGAGGGGATAAAGTAATTCTTTTCCATGTGAACTGATCCACTTTGCATGGATCAGCTTAAATGATCATGTAGGTGAGAGAATTCTCAACCATGGGGTTCTAACACACTCTTGGAAAGTTGCATGCCTGGGTTTAAAACTTTGCTCCTGCAACTGTTTAACTATCTATACAAGGTGGTAGGACTTCTATAAGGCAGACCCATAAAATCCTCTATATTTGTGATTAGGAAAGTTTCTGAAAGATGATTTCACCCATCTGGACAGATTGCTACAACTTCCTTATTCTATTTTAGTTTAGTCTAAATTAAACTGTCATTGCCAAAACTGCCCCTAAAGTCAGGAAAACCTTGTCAGCTTAATGCAAACTGAAATTAAAGAGTTTAGAAAGAAATCAGTTTATTTGGAGAACTGCTCAGCTAAGTTTACCTAATTACCCCAGCACAAACCACATCCCCTCTGTGCAAGAAACTGTATCAATCCCAACAGAAAGGTAAGTTCTATCAAAATAATTTATTGTTAATGCATGTTACAGAAGATATTCAGATGCACACAAAAGGGGAACAGATAGTGAAAAAGGGTCAGAGCTGTTGAACTAATTTCCTAATGAGTCAGGTAGAAATTACTAAAAAGCACCCTTTGCTATCAGAAAGGAGCTCAGTATTCCAAATTCCTTGCATATTTCCTGCATTCTGACAGCTACGATACCAGAGAGAAAAGGAACCTCTTTCCCCACAACAGCTGATCCTTAAAGAGGATGAGAACAAAATTATTTTCAGTTCCTCCAATAACTCAAAGGTCTGTGGTCACTCTCCTGCATTTAATCCACTAATAAACCTCTGGGGACTCCATTTGCTGTCATGCAATGCCACCTCTTGTTTTCCTGCTTGCTTTTGTAAGAGGCGGTTGTTTCTGTAGATTCAGCTGGGGTCTAAAAAGAGGTTCAGTTTTAGGAAGTCAGCTTATGTGAGAGGAATCTGAAGGGCTTGTGAACTTGAAAGTTTTTCTACTCAAAAGACCAGTTACCCTAATAAAAGATATTATTTCTCCCCACAAGTCTTGCTTTAACTCTAAGCACAGCACACTTTTGAGGTCTCTCTGGAAATGATACAGTGCAATGGCACCTTAATTTAGCCTTGTCCTCAAGGACTCAGGGATTTCTGATGCAAAGCCCTCCTGAGGGAGTTAGTGGGGCCATGGTGACATGCATGACTGGAAAGCAGCAGCATGCAGTAAATGAAGTGCTGAGCTGGAAAGATGGAAGGGGAACAATTTCATGACTAAGCAAGACGTGATGAAGACACAGACGATTTTCCTGTTTCTCCTACAGCCAGATTCTGCGATGCTGGGCAAAACACTGAAGCTAAATTTTGCTAAGTGAGCACTACAATGTTACTTCACAAATGTTCACCTCTGGGACTTCTGCTACTATTGAAGAAATGCTGAGGGTCAGCACTGCCACTGAGGTCACAGATCTGTGTTTTAGACTCTCACAAAAAATAGTCTTTATCTCTCAGTATTTAGGATACATTAGGAATTGTTCCTTAGCTCTGGGGAATAAACCCCTTCTCACATTCAGCAGCTGTCCCATGAAAACAAATTTGTTAGGTTTTGAGAAGCATTCAAAAATTGTGGCAGTAAATGCTAGAAAAGAGTGCAAGAGAAAATTAAACAGTGTCTGAAAATAGTACAAAATAAGGCCCAAGGCCATACATTAAACAATGGGCAGGAAATCAAACATTGAAGAGATTTTCATCAAAGGACTGTGAGCACAGGAAGAGGGGTTCTGTGCAAAAAACCCCAAACACAACCACAGTGATATGCAATAATTTAATTAAAGATGCACAAAATGCTCAAGGAAATTAGAATAATGAATACAACAAAAAAGAAATTAAGAGATTCACTAGAGCAACAACAAGCCCAGCACTTTTGATATTTTTTGAGTGGTGATTCCTCTGATTTATATAGTAATACCATGCAGAGGTATCTAAAAGAGCCCTGAAAAACCTCTATCAGCAAACTGAAAGTTTACAACAGAGTGAGTAATCCGTAGATAAATTAGTTCTGACTAATGTGAATGATCAGCAGCTGAAAGCTTGCACTGCATCAGTCCAACAAAGAGCTTGTGGTACCCTCAGCTCTCCCACAGGAGCACTGCACTGAGCCCTGCACTGAGCCCTGCACAGCTCTGGCACGAGGGACCCTCATCCCTGGGGCACACACAGCCCTGGGGAGGCACTGATTTAGACTGTGTGTTTGGTGACATGCGAAATTCCAGCTCAAATAACCATAAAAATCCTGAGTCTTCAACACGTATTAGCACTTTGAAGCAGTATGAGCTCTGCTGCTTGATCTTTGCTGTCTGGAGAAGCAGGAAAAAAAGAGTTTTAGTGCCACACAGTTTGGACATTTTGTTGGCTGAATAATTTCTAGCACAATGCCTTTTAGCCCAGGGCTTAGAAAAACCATCAAGAACAGAAAGCTCAAGTAAGATTATAGGATATAACAAGAACGCTTCATCTTAACAGCAGTGTAGAAACAATATAAGATGGCTTTTATTTCATAACCAAAATCTTCTGAAAAATCTGCCCAATACAACCCAGGGATTTAAATGTTCCTGAAAAATTAAATGCCACACAGGAAGAGAAGCCAGCTTTCTAACTCCCAGTCCTGTGCCACAGCCACGGGTTTGGCTGACTTACTGCTCACATGCAGCTTGCCTTCCCTCTGCTGCTGGGATGAGATAACCAGAGGCTACTTTGGCAATTTCCACCCTGTCATATTCATATTTTCTGAAAAATCCCTTCGGCCAGGATTTTTCTCCTGGGAAACTGAGAAACCTCAGAGAAAAAGGAAAACAATATTATCTCATTTGCTTCTCTTCTGTTTTGCTCATTTGGAAGGTGTTTGGAGATTGTTTACCCACAGGTGATTGTTTCATGGGTTTCTGGTGTGAGTTGTTTTCACTCATTGGCCAATGAGGGCCAAGCTGCGTTGGGACTCTGGACAGACTCATGAGTTTTCATTATTATCTTTTCAGCATTCTGTAAGTATCCTTTCTGTATTCTTTAGTATAGTTTAGTGTAGTATTCTTTGATATAATATAGTATCATAAAACAATAAATTAGCCTTCTGAGAACATGGAGTCAGATTCATCATTCCTTTCTGCCATGAGGGTCCCTGCAAATACAATACCACCCCATCAACATCACTGCTGTCCTGAGCACCCAATCCACTCCTGTGCACTTGTGCAAAGCTGTCACCTGCATCCTCTGCCTCTAACCACACTGTCACTGCTTCCCCTCAGCACTCATTCCAGAAAGCACCACTTCTGCTCTTTCCCTCTTGCACTGCTCAAAAAAGCAGAGTACCCTTCTCCTCTCTCAGTTCTGGAATAATTGGTAAGAAATTTGCTGCCTCAGAGCAGTCCTGCTGCATTAAATCTCTTCCCATGTATTCATGTCATCACTTGATTTGGAGAAGTGACTGCATTAAACCAGGCTGGGTCGTGGGTCAAGTTCTCACAAGTGCTCAGGGCCACACACAGCAAGGACACAGCTGCTCACAAGTCATTCCTACACTGGCAGAATTTAGAGCCCACAGTGGTCTTGAAAAATCACCACTAGGGATACTGAGGGGAAGAAGCTAACAGGAATTGCCTGGCACTGCCTGTGGCACCCCTTCTTGGGTGACTTTTGCACTCACCATCTGCTGAGGAGAACAGCCCTTCATCCTGGCACTCCTACCACCACCACCACACCCAGCCATGCTCACTTTTCCTCACTTTTCTTTCCAACTCTCCTGTGTTTCCTGTGTTCAGAAAGGACAGGAGAGAGGAGACTCCTCCTGGCTCTGCAGCAGCAGCCAAGAGCTCAGCCCGAAAAATGGGGTTTGGAACAAGGCTGAGAACGAATTCTAGACTTCTCATCAGACAAATGCCACACAGTAATGGGCGGTTTTGCTCCTCCAGGTGGGGCCTCTAAAACAATTTGTGTTTCATTACTCAAATGTTCCAACATGTGTTAAACCCACTCTGAACCCATACAGTGCAATGAGCCATTGAAAGGCACCAGGTGGGCTCCTACATGGAGTGAACTCTTGTTCTGCCTGTTTGTGAGAGGAAGCACAGAGAGACTTTATGAACTTGTGTGCTTATAGCTGAGCACTTCTGTCATGTGAGCAGCACTGCTCCTATGGCCTGGAAGTGATTTGTATTAAAAAAGGAAAATACTCAGTGATGCTGTTCAAACTCAGCTCAGTGTTCTAGATCATTTGAATGTATTGAGGTACTAAATTCTCTTCAGATACTAAAATCTACAACTTAGACAGTCTGCAGGCAATGTTCATACACTATAGTGGTCCTATAACAGAAAACAAACTGTCTGATGTTCTTCTGAGTTTCCCATCCACAGGCTTTTCTTTGCAAACTGTCTTTGTTATGGATAGGCAAAGCTACTCCTTATGAAGGACTCTGGGACCCTGTGTAGAAACACTAAAGCCAAGCAAAAAAAAGAATGCACAATTCTATAATAAGGGAAAAAGAACTGCACTGAATTAGATTTTCCCCCACTGGATATTTGCAACATAAATGTCTATACATGCTGCTGCCCTCCTAGTGACAGACCTCTTGACATCTTCCCTCTGGAAATTAAAAAGTATTTGGCCTACAGGGGAGGTAGCTGGAAATGTTTAGAGAAATATCATAGACATCTGACAGAAGTTGTTTGAAATGCAGCAATCAAGGGACTCTCAAATAAACCTGACTGAACTGTCTTGAAAATACATTCAAAAGACAGATTCAGCCCTGTATAACCCATTTGACTGTGAGGTTTTTTTTAATAAACACAGAGTTTAATAACCTTTGAAAAGATGTTTTAGCCTGTATAATCAAAACTGAGTTCCTGTTACCTAGCTGGAGGCAGAGACCTCTTCACTGGCTCATGCAAAATTTCAATAGATTTAGTTGAAAAAGTGGCCCTTATGTTTTCACTGCTTCCAAGAGCAGGTATACAATCCCACAAAAGTAGGATTTCTGAAATCTAGCTGAAAGCTTGATATAACTTTTATTTTTTCCCAGTCTTTCTAGAATACTTCAATGCTCAAGATCATGAAAATCTTGTTATTTCCTGCCTAAAACAATTTATGACCAGATCAGAGCCATCAATTCAATTTCCAACAATATCCTTCATTTTACAAGACTTTACTGTCTCCAGAGAAGGGCCCATTGACCTGAATAAATGAGAATCAGTGATTGTTGAAGCTGACCAAGAAAAATGCTGCAAATGCCTCAGTCTGACAATGAAACTTTCTCCTAGACAGATATCCTGAGGATGGATAGATTCTCCATTTCCACCATTATCAGCAGAAGGGAGAGCCCAAGTCGTGGAAAATTCTAATCTCCTGCTTTGATAAGAGATAAGACCTATTAAGTATAAAAAGCCTCTTCATCTTTTAGTCAGCACACAAATTTACATTTGGAAACTCTGAAGATTATGTCACTGTGATGTAAAAAATATGTTTTTGTGCTGTACTTCGCTGAACTTCTCTGGGCTCCAGAGGAAGAAAAGAGTAGTAAGCACTAACTGTGAGATATCTTCTAAGTTTTCATCAGAAAGTTCAGCAAGGTCAGCAGACAAACTCTCAAATAACCCATTTGATTAAAAGCCACCACCACATTTCTTCACCCAGTCTTAGAAATTTGAGTTATCTAAACTGAGGCTGAGGTTCAGTTTCCAAATATCTGGTTTCCCCTTAGCTAGCCTCTGCTTCACATTCATGAAAACAAATGGGATAGAAAAATAAAACAGTCACATTTTCTTGCTTGTTTGGAAAGTCACAGCCAGCTCATATGAAAGGAGGGAGAGGGAGAGAGGAAAGGCAGTGCCTGATGCCCAACATGCATTTTACAATCAGTCCATAAATATCCTTCTTCTGTTTGTAGAAATGCCCTGAACAGAACAGAGCACTCCTGAAATGGTTCATTACTTACAAACAATTGATGAAAGTGGATTCAGATTTTGGTTTATGATCCAAAATGCTGGAGGAAGATTAGTTTTCTAGATGAGACGCAGGCTGTACACACAAACTAAGCTGTATCTTTCTGCTTTTCAGTGCTGTCCAAGGTATTGGGTTAAAGAAAAACCCAGGAGTGGGCTGCTGCCAAAATGAGCCCCATAGTTATCACTTATCTCTGCTGGAGACATTGATCATTGTACAATTTATCTTTACAGCATTGTGGCAAACAGCAAAAAAATCTCTGTTACACAGATCCTTTAACATTTTCTTCTTTAAGTTACTTTGAGTCTTGCAGTTTATGAGTCTCCCTCAATTATGACCCATCTCAGCAATCTGCCTTTCAAGCAACACTCACCAAACTTTTCTCAAAGGGCCCTGGATCCTGCTGATTGAGCTGTCTCACAGAAACCTTGCTATTAGTATACCACTGGAGTGCTTTTAATCATTTTATGAAGTTAGGAAATCCTCATCTATTAAACTGCAGCGGACCACAGAGAAATTTTATGGCTTGTCACCAGTCAAGATCAGCTGAAAGGAAAGCAGAACGGCGCTTTCAAATTAAATTACAGTTTTTCAGGTTGGACTGGCACAATCTGTCTTCAGCAAAAGAGGGGCCTTGTGTGGAACTTTTAGAGCAAATTCAATCCTCTGATTCACACTGCTGCTTCCTATGTTTTGCACTGAGCTGCACAGTTACAAAGCTGATTGTGGCACTCTCCGGCATCCTTCCAGCCCAAGGGCCATGTGCTATCTGCCAAAAGCCCATTTCCAGGAGAGCTCCAGCTTAGCACACACATGGAGGGACAGTGAAGGAACATGGTTATAATTTGAGGGATTTCACATGCAGATTTACTGAGTGTGATTAAACTGCTTTTAACCTTGCTCTTAACCTTCACCTCCTCTGCTCAATGAGGCATTTCTGTAGCTCATCCAAAAAGGAGAGAGTCACCACAGAGCTGTGCAGGTGTTATGAGCACCCCTGAGAGAAAGGAAATGTTCCCTCATGACCCAGCATGAGAGAAGACACAGGATTTCCTCTCTTTTGCCTCTCCTCTAAGATCAGGTTTGCCCATTGCCTGGAGAAGAACAACTTACTGAGGAACAAATAACTTGCTAATGACTGAATTGTAAAAGTGGAACAAAACAACAAAAATAACCATTTTGGCCATGTTTATATGTGCTCTGAATTTACATCCTATGAATGTGCTGTTATCTTCTCTGAACATTCAAGGAAATAGAATTTTTTAATCCCCCCGCCCTGCCCCGGATTTCAATCCATATTTTCACAGACAGTGAAGGTGCTCTTGCCCATGGGAAAGAGGATTTTTAAGATCCCTTCCAACCCAAACAAATCTGTGATTTCTGTGATTCTCCTAGACACCTCTCCAAACATCAAACATACACTTCTATAAAACCCTGTAATACAAACACAGTTAATCTAGGCTGAAAGTACACCAAAAAAGGAGAATATATTCTGGTGTAAACTGAAATGTAAAGGGACAGTGTAAGTGACAAAATATTCCTTGAATTTGTTATTCACATTTCAAATATATAATATTTTTTTTCCTAAGACTGCAGCTGTAACACTACATAGCTAGTCACAAGTATTTATAGAATACCTTCTTAGAGACACTACAAAGGAGGAGAGAATGAGAACTATACAGCTTCTCTGTCAGGTATTTTATAAAGATATTTGTAAAAAGATATTTATAAAGATATTTTATAAAGATATTTGGTGAATTCTAAAGAGGAAAAAAGTGGAAAAAGTTATCATAGAACCAAAATACAGCACAAATAGTTTCCAATCTCTTCCCTCTGGAGGCACCAGAACACTTCATGAGAGGTGGAAAAAGAGTAGAAGAGGCTTTTCAGGAAAAAACATCAGACAAAAATGTCCAGTCTTCCAGATTACAAAGAGCCTGCCATCCTGTCAAGAACGAGCTGCTAGATTAGGCTAAGTAGAAGGAAAAGGAAAACATGGAATATTCTGTCTCAGCCACAAAAAATATTTTGCCCCATAGAAAAAAAAAAAAAAATTAGAAGCAAAATTCCTTATCTTCCAGTATCAGAGATGACTTCCAGTTCTGTGCCTCATGGCTTTCCTCTTTCTTATTTCTTTTCCCCTGTCCTTTGTCTGTTTCTCATCCTCTTGTTTTTAATCTTGCTCCCAAAGTCTGCCTCATTCTTTCCCCCAGAGACAAATTAAACTGAGGACATTGATTGAAAATTCCCACCCAGGCTCCTAATGAGTGTATCATGGCTGTGTCTCCTTTTGGGCAAAGGAAATCTCAGAAAGGTTTTAGCACACTAAAGCTGCCAGAACAGCCCAGACACCCCACACACACAGAAGGCAGAGAGTCTTTGAAAAAAGAAAAAAAGGAACCTCAGGGACAGCAACCACAAATTACTCCATTCTGCCCATCTTCCTTTCCACATTTGCTTCCCTTTTTTTTCCTCAGTGGCCTTTCCCACCTCCCAAGTACATGACTTATGGACCAGACAACCCTTCCATCCACCAAAAACCTGCCACCCATGTTCATGCCTCCCCAGGACCAACCTTGTCACTTCACCACATTAGCTCAGGTTTCCCTTTGTGACAACTCTTGGCATGTTTCCCCTCAACCAACCACTGCTCCCTTTTCTACTTCAGCAGCCAAAGCACAACAGTCTGATAACTGCTCACCCACTATCATGTATCTCCTTATTATCTGCTACATTATCCTTATCTAATTGCATGCACTTTGGCTCAATCTGACATTTTCAAAACTACAGATGCTTATTAGCTTTTCTTAGCTAAAAGAAAAAATGTGCATTATAGTGATTATCAGTTCCTGGCAGTGCCTGTGAAACATTGTAATGAGAGAGACCTTTAGCCCACCACAAACAAGCACAATCAGGGCCTGTTTTGGGTATTAGCAATGCTCCTACAAATGTTGCCACTGTCAGAATTAATGACAGCACTACTAATTATTAATAATCTCATGTTTCTGTCCATGGGTTCTTTTTAGACCGAAGCTTTAGGCCCAAAGCAAAAATTATTTAATTCTGCACCCCTCAAAAGGAAACCGCAAATGAAGTCGGCTCTGATTCCTTTATGGTGCCCAAGAGATGCAGATCCTGTCTCACAAAGGTAAATAACTGGCTGAAGGTCATGCAGCAGGTCAGTGGCAGACCCAGGAACTGCAAGTCTTCCCTAACAGTTCTTCCAGTGCTCCATCACTGATCCATGTCCCCTCAAACAGAAGGTATTGAAATGTGCCCAGAAATCAGTGAGATTGCCCACTCCTTGAAGAAGCCTGTTTCAGTCTCACCATCCTCAAACACAGAGAGTACAAACAAGGCAAGTACAATAGAAGGGGTTACTGTGATCCTAAACCTTGGCTATGTCAGTTTTAATTAATTGCTCTTGTTTGCAATGACTCACTGTATGTGTTCTGACAAGTGTTTGTGCTGCAGTTCATAACAGAACAAAGAAGCTGCTTCAACAGCACCAACTTTATCAGAGGCACCATTGTGAAGCACTATAATACCTTTAGTGTTTTCTCCATGTGTTTTCTGTTGTATCTGGCATTACACCAAAAATATAATAAAAAAGAAAAGAAAAAAATGAAAACTAAGATGTTAATAGAGAGCAGGCAGAGGAGCTGTATCAATAAAGTGCTTAGATTCAATATGCCTGGCAGTAAGAGTAGTAGAAGTGAAAATCTTTGGTTCACTATAAAGTATTTATGTGTCTATGGCAACAAGGTTGTTGATTTCTACAACTTCCCTGAGAACAAAGTAATAGAAGTTCAGTCTTTTAAATATTGCTTTTCTTTTCTAACACACAGATGAAATAGAAATAGAAAAACAAAATCAAAACCAAATCATATTTAATACAGGTTATACAGAAACATGAGGAAAGATTAAGCAATAAATTACAAACAAAGATAGGATTCTACAGTCACATGAAACATAATCCCACAAGCAATCTGTGCAAATCTCAGAGCTTTGTATGCAATAAACTTATCTTGGGACAATCAGTCTCTTATGCAAGAGGTCAAACTCTATTTAAAGCAGATCCCAACATCCCCTTTGCTCTCTGCTTGAGTCTGCTCGAGCAGAGAGCAAAGGGGAAACACAAGACAACCCAACCTGCCCATCCTGAGAGGAGGGCAGGGCCACAGGCAGGAGCTGAACTTTGCAATGCCAGAAGGAACATCCCTGGGAAGCGGCTGGAGCGGAGCCATCTGGGTTTTGCTGGGCACCATCCTTAGGTGCCAGGCCAGAGAGATAAGGCTGCCAGCAGCCCCCTGGTAGATAGGGAGGAAGAACTGACTCATGGCTTCCCAGCAGTGCAAAAAACCACAGAATTCTTCTCCCATGAGGTAGAGCTGAGGGATGGGAGAGGGAAAGGGATGAGCTGTGCTTGCTGCCCCTGTGGTTTATAAGGAATTCAGAAGTCTTGGGAGCAAATTGGAAGAGCCCTCCACCCCAGAGCCAACTCCCACACTACCTTACCAGCCACCAGCAGCAGCTGCCACAATATTCCTTTTTGTAACCCTGTTACAAGCATAAGTATCTGTTTTGCTGCTGTTAGCAGGTCATACTTTCTCTTTTGCCAAAGGCTGGCCTTAAAAATAAAAATCTTTTTTAATTCCTCTTAGCCAGAGGCACTGCAGGACACTTGAATTCTTCTTTGCAGACACAAACTGTACAGGCTGGGCTCTGCAAACCACTGCTCATACCCTTGAGGAGGGACAACAGGCAGTACCAAGCCTCCTGCTGCTGCCCAGTTGCTGGACTTCTCTTCTTCCCCTGCCAGAACAGGAGGAAAGCAGCAGGCACAGGGACCCTCTGTGAACCTCCTGCAGGGTCTGCTCACCAAGTGCCTTCAGATCCAGGGCTTGGAGACTGCAGCAACATCTGTATTTGCTCAGTCTGCATGGGTTTCATTTCTCCTCAAACCAAAATGCCACAGATACATTCTTTTATAGAGAGTTTGAGCTTATTTTAATGGAAAATAAGGAACACAAACATGCTTTTGTCATAAACACTTTAAAATCAATGACTGTGGTATAACTGGAGCTGAGGTTACCAAGCATTTCCCACTGCTGCATTTCCATTTCATGTAGCTCTGTATATCCAAAAGAGAAAGCCTGGGGAGAAATTTGCATTTGCTTTTGAGTTCTGCCTAGACTGAAATCTGCTTGAAATGCTGGAGCAGATGCTATTGACAAATACAGAAAAGAAATATAAAAAGCCCCAAACCACCTCCTCCCTGAAATATTATAGTGAAAGCATTAAGGTACTCCTGTCCTTCCTTTTAGATGCTTTAAATCTCCTTTTGCTCAAAGCAAACTCCAAAGTCTTGAAGAGCTGGAAAACTGTCAGAAATTAGTGCTAGATACAACAAAGACTTAAATGTGCTAGACTTCACAATTAGTTTTACACCTGTAAGAATATCCATGGTGATAACTGGAACAATTTTTAGTCTTAAAGCCCCTGGGGCCTAGAACCAGAAACTGCAATAGCTCACAAGGCTGAGCCACAGCAGACCATTGCTGCCACAGAGCTGAGACGAACTGTTCATGTGCCAGCTCAGCCTCCAATTTTCCATCTGCAAAGTGAACATAATAAAAAAAAAATAATAATAATAATGATGATTATAATTATAATGAAGAAGAAGAAGAAGGAGAAAGAAGGAGAAAGAAGAAGAAAGAAGAAAGAAGGAGGAAGAAGAAGAAGAAGAAAGAAGAAGAAGAAAAGAAGAAAGAAGAAAGAAGAAGAAGAAGAATTGCAGTTTTAAAAGGCACAGAGACTGCAACTCCTGGAGGAATCCATGTAATAGCTAAGCTCCACTGACAAGCACTTTGTTTAGAGTAAAATAATTTACACCTTGTAAGTGATGAACAATTAAAAAACATATTCAGTTTTCCTCAGCAGAGAGTCACAAAATTGGTATTTTTCTAATTACCTCACACACTTCAGTACCTTCATGTAAACTTAAATGTTTGCAGAGTGATTGAGAACCTGACCCCTCTCTACCTCTCCCTCTGCCTCCATATTGCAAGTTCCCTGAGGCTTAAAAACTGTATTAATCTTTGCTGTAAACTTTGGGAAGATTTTCAAGTGCTATTTTGACAAAATAAACTATGAAACATCTCTAAATTAAAGTGCTTTAAAAATAAGATGCAATTAAAGCTCTGGTTGCATGTGGAAAATTTATGTTCCCAAACACTCTACAGGTGGAAATGTTGTGAAGGACTTATCTTTCCACTACAGAGAAACCACTGCCCATTCCTCCTTCAGAATCCTTTCCTGGATTGTCCCACCACACTCTCCCTCTCTTCCCTCCTGCACTGCTCTGTGCTGCAAAACATCCATTCCTACCCATTCCCGTTCCCACCCTCTTTTATAGCTATACACTGGCAGTCAGGATTATGGCACAGTGATCTATTCCTATAGATGAATGCACACACTCAAAATATTCTTTAACTCAGTTAACTCACCCACACTGAATCTCACCAGTACCAAACACCCACAATTTAATTAATAGACATAATATTTTCAAAGGTGCATATATCAGTAGAAAAAACTAATCCAAAATGAGTATTTGTGCATCTATCTAGGCAATATATTTCAGTATCTATTTTTATGCTTGACCACAAATCTTTTGAAACGCCTTGAAATAACAAACCTAAATTTTCTGCACGTATTTTGAAAAGACACACTGCATCACAACCAATGAGTGAAAATCGGTGAGTGAAAGAGACTTTTGGAAAAAAAAAATAAAAAAAAGTTAAAAAAAGGCTTTTTTTTTTTGCTTTCCTTTGGGAGAACAGAGAAAAACATTCCCTTAGAAGGAAGGTTTATTTCTTCCCTCCTTCCTCCATGTACTTAAAACTATTGCTGAACCATTTCTTATAAGCTTTGAAAACAAATATTTCCACCAGAAGGTGAAAAAGAGAGTTACAAAACTGCCACCGGTTCCATCAGACCTAGAGACAGCAGGAAGGAGTTGAAGAACCCCCACGTGTAGGTGTGAGTGTGTAAACAAGGGGGTGGTTGATGTTTTCCTGCAAAAGCCAGGAAAAGCCAAGAGCTCCATAGGAACGGTGGGATCACCACACGCTGCCACCCCTTGGTCACGGGATGAAAATGCT
This sequence comes from Onychostruthus taczanowskii, assembly GCF_017590055.1. Classification (NCBI taxonomy): domain Eukaryota; kingdom Metazoa; phylum Chordata; class Aves; order Passeriformes; family Passeridae; genus Onychostruthus; species Onychostruthus taczanowskii. The sequence goes on from NW_024500349.1 coordinate 18,850,209, forward strand.
CTCACCTCCCGGCAACATGCTGGGAATCATCCTGCACATCAGGCAGAAATCCAGGGAAAATAAAAAAAAAAAAAAAATAATAAAAAAAAAAATAAAAAAAAAAAAAAAACACCAAATCATTAACCTGCAGATAATGAACTGTAATGGGAGGTTTTGCTGCACCAGCACAAGCATAAATATATTAGCCCGAAATAATGTAAAGCTTTTTATTTCAAATGACAAAATCTGCTGACTCCCAAAGAGCATTTTCCAAGCTGTGATACACACCCTAAGGACTGCCTTCAGTCTGGCCTTTCCTGAAACAAAAATGGATGGAGAACAGCACCTACTCACATATTTATATATTTTCCCCACCTCCTATGTCTTTAAAACCCCTTGGAAAGCAACTTGAGCTGCTCCAGCCCTGGGCTCATTCTCTGCTTTCTGCACTCGAGCTCCCAGCTCAGAAAGAGGAATAACATGAGCTGAGTACTCTACGTGAGGTACCCCAACCTATGGCACAGTTCACTACTATCAGAGAGATGATTCAGCCTCTTCACACAGTTATTTCTGAATACTTAAAAATACATTTTCCCTGGTAGATTTTTTAGTGTGTGCATCATCACCAAGGCTAGTGAAGACTGCAGAAACAGAGGCTGATTTTAAACTGGCAGCAAATATCATAAGTTTGGTTAATTATAGATATAGCCATAAAGTGAAGTGTAAAAAGTGTATCACTTGCAGATCAGTGTCCAGTATTCAGTAATCACAAAATATACTATGAGCTTCTGTGCAAATATAAACCATGATCTAAAAAGGTTTGTAACTATTCCTTTTGAAGGAAGTAAACTGCAGTTTTTATTCCTTTCAAAAGGTGAGCTTACAGAATGTCAGCAGGGCCTAACTATTTATATGGAAATAACCATTCCCACTCTCTGCATCTTAATGGCTGGAGGATAACTGAGCTCAGCATCCAAGAACTCACCAAGAAGATTCTAGGAGAATCTTACAGACTTAAGAATAGGAGATTCTTACAGAATTAAACATTTGGTTTTGCCCATACACAGAGTAGTACAGGTCTATAGATAGACTTCTGGTTACAATTCAAGTTGTTATAGCTTACAACAAAGTCAGGGTTTCCGCAGTCCCACAAACTCCTCTATACAATCAATCCATTAATCTCTTTAGGAAAAAACACCCCAATTTTGAAATGCCTGTTGCCTGACGCTCAGGCCTCAACATTTCTGAGGAGGCAATATCTCTTCCTGTTAGACAAATAATGAACTGTAAATTAACACTTTCAATTACATGCAACGGCAAGCCTGATGTACCAAATTACTTTTTTTTTTTTTTTAACACTGATGGCTTTGATTTTCACTTTCTCAGACTCACTCTGTTAACAAAGGATATTTGAATTACTAAATCCTTAATTTATCCAAGCACAAAACACAGTTTTACTGAGGCATCTCAAAGTGATCTCTATTTATATCTGAATGAACACCTTCTGAAAAGGTAAATAAGTCTGAATCATCAATTGCAGAACTAATAAAGTATAATATATGCCTAAATGTAGTTTTAAGCAAATGTAAAAAAGAAAGAAATATTCAGAATTCAGTTCTTGAAAGAATAGTCAGAGGAATGAAAGCTTTTGTGCTTTGGGACTAGCTCTTTTTTAATATGCTTAAGTCTCCTATTAAAGCCAATAATAGTTTTGGCTAAGTAATGAACCTGTAAGAATGCAGCATGTGGCTTTTCATATAAAAAAATATTATGATGTTTCACTGGAGGATTCAATATTTGTAACAGATAACTTATCAATTCACTTTAAAAATTACTTCTATGAGTTCCTTATAAAATGGATCAATATTCCACGTTACAGGAAAGTGTTGAATTTTTTATGCACCTGATTAATGCATTGTTATCATCCCAGTAATTAAAAGGAGCGGCATTACACACAATCAGCACGATACATCTTACTCAGCACCTCCTGGCAGTTGCCTGCAAAAATTAAACTCATTAATCACTGTGATGCCAAGAAAGAAGCTTGAAAAAGATGAAGCTCTGTTTTATGAGAAAACAGTTCTCAAGTCAATGTGTAGGAGAAAATCCCTTCCACTGTACAACATGCAAAGCATTTATCTCATCAGTCTAAAAATTAAACCAATCAAAATCACTATTTAAAAGGTAACCTCATTAATCTAAAAAAGAGAATTGTGTTAACAAAATTGTATAACCTGCTATACCACCACACTAAACTGAATGAAGAGTTCTCAGAGATGTTTCCTCATCTAAATAAATGTAGTAAAAAGCTAATCTTATAACAAGGTAAATATGTAATCTGAATTTTGTTTAAAACTGTTGCAATTACTTTAATATCAATGATGCCACAGAGGCAACTAGGAAATGTTTTTCTGGGGTCATTTATACAGACCCTAGTTTCTTTATTACTCCTCTTGTAAATAACATGATTGTCTCATCAGATGAACAATTAACGTGAACATTTCACAAGACTTAATCCAGGTTTTCTTCAGTAGTTAGGTCTACTACACATATATTTTTTCATATACCTGCCACGAGTTGAATCATAGTAAAAACTATTTAAAATTCTAAAGAATGCTGTCACCTCTACTTTGCTGTATTTTATGTTACTAAAACAATGTTCTCAAGTGTGTCTCAATGGTGCCTGTAAGTCAGCAGTTGTCATATAAAATCGTTATTGGTTTTGATTTGAATTTTGTTAGGGAGTTACTACCTCCTTTTAACTCTTTATAGATTCCAAGCAGTATTTTTCCATCAGTAGTACTTCCAGTGGACAGAATCCTTACTTACAATACTGTGACCTTCAAAGGCAACATCCTGTCTTTCCCTCTGTTTTGTTCTGCATTGATGTCTGTGCTGGTGCTTAAAAATACAGCACACATATTTCAATAGGAAAAGTCATCATCAGTAACCCATAAAATACACTCAGTTCTCTCCTTTTTATTAATCACATGACAAAGTTAGGAACAGAACAGTCTCATTCTCAGGTTTGTTTTGATATTTCCAAGTGTGAGAAGGGAGAAAACCCTTTGTTTCTATATGTTTAAGTTCTGGCTTTTCCTACTACATTGATGTCAAAAGATGAAAGACAACGTGAATGTCCCACTTGTGAAAGACAGAAAACAGAAGTCTAATCTTAGGAAAGAGTTTCCAGTGCTGTGTCCTTAAGCCCTTGCCCATGATGAGAAACAGCACATACTCCTGGCACCCAGCACAAACAGACCACTCTCCTTGGACTCGTCCATGGTCTTTGTGAGCTCTCTGCCTCACTTTCCCCCTTTCTTCAAGGGTTTCATGCCCAGGGCTGCATTTACTCGTCCTGATTGAGCCTGACTGCTGCCATTCTGTCTCTGCTGCTCTCACCATAGACAGAGGCGAGAGGTCATAGTCAGCTCGCCCTGGCATGGTCCTAGGAGTGTTTGGAGAGCAAACAGCTCCTTCTGACCCAGGATAGGACGGATTCGGCACCCCGGACAGCTCCTTCTGACCCAGGATAGGACAGGTTCGGCACCCCGGACAGCTATTCTGACCCGGGACAGAGGGGTTCGGCACCCCGGACAGCTCCTCTGACCCGGGACAGAGGGGTTCAGCACCCCGGACAGCTCCTCTGACCCGGGACAGAGGGGTTCAGCACCCCGGACAGCTGCCCCAGCCCGGCCCCGCCCCGGTTCAGCACCGCGGACACCTCCAGCCTCCCGCCCCTCCTGCCGGAGCCTGGCCCCGAGGGATGGACCCCGCTCCCTGAAACACACGATTTAAAGGCCATTTCCACTGGTTTGTCACGACTTCTTCCTCCCGACCTGAACGACTCTCTGCCAGAGACCACCGGCTCAGGTTTCCCAGTCTCTACTGAAAGGGTGCCCCTGTGAACTGCCGAGCCAGTCCAAGGGAATTTCTCGTACAGGTTGCCCCCTTTAGACTAACTCACACTAAGTGCCCACGTGCGTTAAGGAGTCACCCCAAATCCCTGCTTCTGGCGACACTTTTTTGCACTTCGTTGCAGAAGACACCAGGCAGGCACAGACAGCAGTGTCCCCCAAAAAACAGCAGTGCCCAGCAGCTCTCTTCACCCACACAACTCTGAGGGGACGTGGGGGAAGAGGGAAGGAGGGGGAAGAAAAGAAAGGGGGAAAAAAAAAACGAAAGAGAGAAAACCTTTCTTTATAGAAGTTAAAGGATATTCTTATTATTATTATTTTGGAGCCTGTCAGCAGAAATCACTCGCACATGCTAAACTGCAGGCTTTCCTCTGCTTCCGGACTCAGCGCTTCTGGTGACCAGAGAAGCGGCTCCAGACATCTGCTGTCTGCAAGCTCAGGAAAGCGAAATTAAAACAATGAGGAAAATGTGCCTGAGCCCAGCCCTGGAGGCGGCACTCCGCTGGCTCGCAGCGACACCTAGAGCCCAGCACACGGCCGGGAAGGGCCCCGTGTCCCCAGCCACACCGGGAGAGAGTCACGAGTGGGTGTGGGCACCCGGGGAAGGGCCCGGTGTCCTCCTGCACTTGGCCAGGGCCAAGGGCCATCAGTGCCAAGATCATTGCGGGTGAGGGGGTCACAGGGAAGAGTCAATTCAGGTCCCTGTCACTGATGTCCCCCGGAGATGTCAGCATTCAGTCGCCACGGGGGGAGGTTTAGGTCGATTGGCCCCATCGCTGACAAAAGTGCACTTGCTCTGTGGACCACAAAAGTCTTTACGAAGGCACGGGAGAATGGACAGTGATTTAAAAGATAATCCGAGGACATTTGCCTGCATACACAACTCTCTCTTCTGAGTGAAACAGCCCTGCTGTTGTGGTTTGAAGCTGTGCCTTGCTTGGGAAGGCTCCCAGAGCCAAAGCTAAACCCTGCTGCAAAGCTAACGCGTCCCACTCGGGCAAAGAAGTATTTTTAACAGACACAAACATTATTCCCAACTGCAGCCATTTGCTTCCCCTGTGTGTGCTTCCACAGAGGCAAAACACACTCAAATCCCTCTGCAAACCTAACACCAGTCAGCCATGCGGAGCCACACGTTTTGATCTATCACTGGCCCTTGTTCTCTGAGTCTGTCCCCCTCCTCGCCACCCCGAAAGAACCAGGGGCAATCGACCCAGACTAGTTTAACTCCATCGGAAACAGCAGGCAGCCAGCGGCCTGGATTAGTCACTCGTTACTAAGGCGATATGCAGATGCACCCTTTGAAGGAGCGGAAGGTGCGCGGCCGAAGTTTTCGGCTTCCCCGCGGGGGCCCGCCAGGGGACAGCGGCGAGGGGAGACAGAGAGACCCAGAAACAGCTGCTCAGGGGTTAAAAAGTTTCCCTGCTGCCAGGTTAGGAGGAGGCTGATGGGAAGGCGAGGAGGGAGGGAGGGACAAGGTGAAGACTTCTGTCCCGGGAGAGTGTTAAAGGGTAAAACATGGAATAAAAATTAAAAAAAAAAACAATTAAAAAAAAAAGAAAGGGGGGTGGGGAGCCTTGTCGCGTTCATTGGGGCAGCAGGACGGAGCTGGCACTTGTCGTTTCCTAAGGTGCTGACCCCGCGCCCCCCAGTCCCGCTCCACGGGAGCGGAGAGCCGCGCAAGGAGCTCGGTAACGGGAGAGCTGCGGGGACAGCGCGGGGGCGGGCGAGTCCTGGCTCCGCTCGGCTCCCAGCGGGCTCCGTCCCGTACTATTCCCGGCACTTCAGGGCAAGAAGAACAGCGCAAAGACCCGCCCGCAAAGAAGAGCGGGCAAACCGCAAGAAATCGCTGCCAGCTTAGAGGGGCACACAGCCATCCCGCAGGACAGGGGGCGGGGAGGGGGGGGCACCCAAAACCCAACCCAGCCCCACGCGAACGACACCGGCGCTTACATCCTCCTCCTCGCAGTCACTTCGCGACTGGTACTGGAAGCGGGGCCGGCCGCCTTCCTGTTGCAATGGACGCGGGGTCTTGCCGGCAGCGCCGTCCTCCTCGCTGCTCTGGGCGCCCAGGAGGTGACTCGCTTCGGGGGGAACGGGGAACGAGCGGGAGGTGTTGATCTTCCCGCTGAACCGCTGGTACAGTGAAGCCATGAAGTCAATCCGCGGGAAACGAGGGAGAGGGAGGGCAAGAGAGCCGCTTCTTTTTTTTTTTCTTCCCCTCCTCTCTTCTTTTTTGGCTACAGCATGCTACACGCGGGTGATCAGTCCCACATCAGTGGGAGGGAGAGCGAGGGATCCTGCTCCCCGGTCCTCTGCACCGGCACCCGGAGAGAAGCCGGGGGGGTTCACGAGAGCAGAGACGGGGGAGTGATGAGAGGAGGAAGAGAGAAGATAGATAAATAAATAATAAAACGCAATCGAGCTGTAACACCACAGGCCCCGGGAATGCTGCACCATCCAGTGTTGGGAAGGAAAAAAAAAATAGAAGAGAAAAAAAAATAACCAAAACACTCCACGAAGACGTACCCCCGATAATGGCGCCTGAGTGGATCAGCATTAAATGTGCTTTGGGGGTGTGCGTGTGTGTTTGCAAAAGCAGGGAAAAAAAAAAAAAAAAAAAAAAAAAAAGGAAGGGGGGCTGGCTCAATCGCTGGCTGTCAGCGGCTCCCCAGGCAGAGGTGGCGGAGCAGTCGCCTCCGAGGTCGCATACCAACAGTGTGCACAAGCGAGAGGCAGAGTGACAGAGTGTGTGAGACGGAGTGGAAGAGGCTGGGAAGCCTCATTCAAAGCACGTTGCTCTTCTTGGGAAGGAGGGCTCTTCTACGATCATCTCCTTTTCGGTACCTTCTGGGTTTTTTCCCTGCCTTTTTTTTTTTTTTCTCCCCGGGGAAACAACTCAAAAAGCTTCTGGGATTTTTCCCTGCCTATTTTTTTTTTCCCCCGGGGAAAAAAAAAAAAAAAAAAAAAAAAAAAAAAAAAAAAGACAACAGACACCTGATCGCCAGCCGACAGAGAGAAAAAAGAGGTGGGGAGGGGGAAGGCGAGGCTGGGAGGCGGGACCGGCAGCTGGAGGGGCTCTGGGAGGCCGCTGGGCGCGGAGTGGCTCGGTCCCGAGGAAAGGGCGAGGGGAGGGAGGGCGAAGCCTCCCCACTGCCCTGCCCTGCCCCAGCGGGCACGGCTCAGCCCAGCAAGCACTGCCCGCTCCCCGTCCCTCCGCCCGTCTCCTTCCCCCCACGGCCGGGGAGAGGAGGGAGAAGAGGAAGGGTTGCGGGTTTTTTTGGAGGTGGTCGTTGTCGCCGCTTTTTAAAATAATCCGGTAAATCGTGTCTCTTACTATTTTTGTATTAATTCATTTTTGCTGCATTAAAACGTGCTTCAGCGCCCCTCAGTGGAAATCCGCCCAAAGCTGCTCCCGGCGGCTCCGGCCGGGGATAAACAACAGCGATCCCGGCGCCGGGGATGGATCCGGGGCTGGGCTGCGGCCGGGGCCGAGGCTGGGCTTGGAGCTGGGGTCGGGTTCGGGGTCGGGGTCAGGGTGGGGATCAGATCGGGGGCTGGGACACGGCGGGAGCCGCCGGCACGGGCTTTGCTCGGGGCCGCCGGGCCCCGCTCCCCGGCCCGGGGCAGCGCGCACGGCCCGGAGCAGCGCGGAGCTGCAGCGGGACCCTGCCCCGCCAGCCCTGCACGGCTGCCCGGGACACAGGGTGACAATTCCTGTTGCACCAGCACCAGGCACCGAGGTTTCCATAGCAACAGATGCTTAGGTTAAAAGGAAAGTGGAAGAGTTTCTGTCCGCTCTTCTGTTGTCCAAAATCCTCCCCTTTGACCTCTAAATTTGCCAGAGATATTGGGATCGCAACACACAAAGCGTAAAGCAGTGTTTGCCCACTCCCATTGAGAGACTTGCTGCTGAAGAGCTCACAAACTTTATTATAATTTAACTAGTGGATTTTATGGGCTAAAATTCTGTTTCTAAACACTGTTCTTGCTTAAAGTTTTAGTTGCTAAGATAATACCATCTCTGATATATGTAATTTCATCAGTCTTTAAAAAACCCCACTTCAGTAGATCATGTATACAGTATTCTAGAGTGCAACAATTCCCCCACTCCATGATTTCAGTATCTGCCTGATCAAAAATCTCTTTGCGTCTGAATTGTTTCATCCACTCCTTCTTATTTGTGTCTTCAAAGTCAGGCATGAAAAGTCTTAACATTTAGATGAAAAGGGAACCTTATCTCATCAGGAGAGAAAACAAAAACAAACGCTCTCTCTCCTTCCCGACAGAACTTGAAAGAAGGAATCGTTTTGATCTTCACAACTGAGATCCTGACATTTAATTAAAAAACAAGATGAGCACACAATGCTCTGAAGCAAAGGTCTGGCTTCTAAGTCATAGTGACATCCATCATAACAGAGGTAACTTTCCAAAAGCCACTTGGACCCCTTGTAACTTTTATTTCAGGCACAAATTGACTACCAAAAATCTGGACACATAGCTCAGCTAAATTCCACCTTGAACTGCATTAATGATATTTGGAATAATCATGGCCTTATGATATTTGGAATTGGTGACAAATAGAGCTGAAAAAAAGGAACAAGAGGATGAAATTAAAAGAAATAATACATTTTTAACTTCTAAGGAAAAACTAGGACACAAAGGAATAATCAAAGAAAGCCACAAAAAAGCAAGATGAAACCACTAGGCAGGAAAAAAACAACAAAGATTAAATGTCTGAATTTAAAAGTTTCAAAAAAAGTACAGAAAAAAGAAAACATTCAGCATCACAGCCCAGTTCAAAACCAAAAGAGCCTCTAAGGACGAATTCAGATCCAAATACATTGTGGCTTTAATTCTTAAGAACGAAGATTTCACATAATTGAGTTTGCTTAGTCATGCACACATATATTGGACATGTATGTGTGTACACAATTCCTGGAAAAATTATATTAAGGGAACACAGAATTGCAATGTCAAATACTTGAAAAGCTCAGTAAAAAAACAAACAGCCAAATGGTTCTCATCCACCAAAAGATCCTGATCATGTAGCTTTGGGCTGTGATTCATTCACCCAAAAATAAATAATTACAGCTATTTAAAGGCCCTTCTGATTCCAGCTCTCCCCTCCACTATAAACCAGGGACAGCAGAAACAATTTAGTGCCATGTTCTGAGTGTCGTGGTGGGTGAAGAATGTTTGCACCAGTTGGGAACTGCAAGACACATTTCTGTCACCCTGTTACAACCAGAATGACCTTGTGTGGAAGGGCTGAGCAGGCAGCTGGAGGCAGAAATATCTTCAATAACCCCCTGCAACAAGATGCACCAGGATGAGTCTGTGGGTGCCATTGCTGAAAGCAGGAGGATTTTTCTGAGTCATAGGGACCCAGTTGATTGCATTAGAGACTCTGGAGAGCATTCCAGCCTGCCTAGGCACAAGTTAGCTCAGGATGTCCCTGAAAATGAGCTGTGGTAGCCTTGCCTGCCTGCTAGGGAGGGAGCCCAGGGCTCCTGAGGCTCTGCTCAGGGCTGGGAGCACCTCTTCCCTCCACCCTCCACCCTGCAAGCCCTGGTTAATGTGCTGCTCATCTGTGCATGACTGGGAGCCCATAGTCCTCTACAATGTCCAGGTTATGTGACCAGGTAGTGGCACACAATGTGCATACGGACAGGGCATGGAAAGCATGGAGCCAAAACCAAGAAACACAGGAAACACGGAGACATGGCAGCAAAGTGGCACTAAACAAACACCTCATCAGGAACTGGGGTTGCACTGCAGCAAAAGACCTTCCCAGCCCATGGCAAGATTGGAGGAGAAGCGTTTTTTTGTGTTACGAAACGTGTAAAGAGGCAAAATATTTCAAAAGTACAAACATAAAGTTCTTGTCTTTAAACACACATCCTACATGTAGGGAAAATCCTTTCCATCCTTCCCCTAAATGCTGCAATGAGATCCCAGGATAAAAATCAAGGCATTTCAAAACAAACAGTGTCCTCAAGTGTCTTTTAGTTGTATATTTAATTCAGTATCCAAAGTTTTGAAGGGAGGTTTGATTCCTAACTAGTGACATTTCCATCAAAATAAAGTGTGTTAGTTAAGGCATTTTCTCCGCAGCACCAAAGTATGTTTTACTGGCATTTTTAAAGCATTCAGAAAAACATGACACTTTTTTCCTCTCCATGTTTTATAAGTAAACAGTGTCCCCATATTTCAGCACTATTAAAGTGACACAATCAAAAGCAGGTCAAACCCAAGCCCTACTGCCTTTAAAACTTTACATTAAGTATTTGGTTTCAGACAAATCAGCTCAGAATAACACTGGCAAAGAAACAAACCAGCAATATTACTCCTGTACATTTTTTATTTAGATATAACTTCTATCTGTCAGGGAATTCATGCATTGTTATTCATGTTCCATTCTTCTTTCTGACAAAGCAATTTATGAGCTTGCCATCTAAATAATATAGAGTTTGTTGCAGACAGAGCTAAACATGTTTCTAGTTTTCAAGTGGTGATAGCTATTAAGCAGCTGGTTAGTGTATTTTTTTAACAAAAGATTTTTTTTCAATAGTTCAAGTACACTTTTTATTATTTGAATTATTATGGTTTCTTTTTCCAATGAACATGTAAAGGAATTTTAGAATATCCTGGTTATTTTTTTTTAATATCTTTCCTGAAAAGGCCAAGTTAGTATTTTCTCTTAAAATTACTGTATTTGTTAATATAACACCTCTGGGTTTTTTATAATAGCAACTGTCTAGGCACTAGAGAGACAAATATACAATATTTTAACTCCTATTACCATGGTCAGCCAAGATAAAATCATCCAGCTCATGAATCACTGATGGCCCCAGGTTTATGCCTTCTATACATCTGCTGCCTGGTGTCAACTGAAAACCCAACCAAACCAGAACAGGAATTCCCTTTCCTGTGTCAGTCCCTGAGGACACACTTGATCACTCATTTTGATCTAATGGGTGTGCTGGGGGGAGCACTGCACTGTGCACAAGTGACAGTAGGGCTGCGGAGGGGCAGTGGATATTGTGGAATTAGAATGCTGAGTGCTCACTTTCTTAGCTCATTATTTGTGCCAGCAGCATCTCAGAGCAAGTGATGTAGAAATACAGCATTGGACAGTGAGTGAGGACATAGAGAAGCATATTTCTCTCTGGAATCACACACTATTCAGAAAAATAATCTTGCAGGCCTTATAATGATTTAAAAAAAATTAAAGTCCCTAAATGATGTCAAGGAATATGCCAAGGAAGCTCTCCAGGCTGGACTGAGAGAAACATTGGTAAAATTAGTTTTCTGGGCACCAAAAGAGTAATTCAGTCTTCCACAAGTGGTGGAATGAAGGCTTTTGTGGGGAATATAAAACACTGATACTCAAGTACTGGTAATAATAGACAATGGTGGCTTCACAGGATACAAGATTTTGGAGAAAAAAAGAAAGTAGGCTGGAAGAAAAGGCTCTTAAGGAGAAGAGATGGGCCCAGAGGAAAAAAACCAAAAGCATATAGAAGAGGCATGGACACAGTGAAGTACCAGGAGGGCTGAGAGAAAAAGGAGATGAAGACAAGTGAGATCAAAGAGGCAGAGAAGAAATGGACCAAAACTGTCAGAGATGGAAAGCACCAACGTGCCTGGGGAGCAGGGAGGCAGGCTGGGCTGGTACAAGGTTAATTGGAGCCACACAATGGGAGCATTTTCAAAACCAGGGAGATCAGCTGCTGCAGAGGGCAATTCCAGCACCTGGTGGATGAATGTTCTCTCAGGGGTCAGTAAGACAGGTGATTGTAACCACTGAGAGTCCTGATACCCACCAAGGCCTAATTAAATGAAATCAAGAGCATGTAGGTGAATATCAGCAGGTTCTTCCCCATAGTGTGAGCGGGACTGTGTCCAAAGGAAATGGGTGAAAGTCCTAATGCTGAGGGCACTTATAAATAGCCTGTATGAGGCATTAGAAAATATGCTGTAAGGCATAATCCTGCCAACTGGCAAAACTATAGATCACATGACCAAGAAGGTCTTTCCCATGTATTTTTTTATGATTTTGCAGTTGGTGCAGAGGTGATGAAAAGCAGAAAAAATAAGAAACCAACAGAGAAGAGAGGAGTCAGGAACAATGGTTGTGCAAGTCTGGTGCTAAAAAAGGTTACGCAGAGCCCAAGTAAAAGAAAATACTGATGTACATGTGTTTGTACAGCTGCACACCACATCAGGGTCCTGGCTTAGCCCTGTAGCAGGTACTGACATTCATGCCAATAAAATTTGTACTGCAGACTTCTTTCTTGTCTTAATTAACATTCTGTCTTTGAGAGCTTTGTCTGAGAGAAGTTAGGATGAGATCCCAATTCTGTGTCTTCAAGAGAAGCCAGGAAGTGGAGCATTACAGATAAATACATATTTCTTTGGATGCCACGAGCTGCTGGCATCCGTGTGAGACTTGGCCAACATTCCTGAGCTGATCTCCACCATGCACATTCCTCTCTGCTGTGTAACCTGCCAGGGTTTGGTACTCAAGTCAGATATGCCATGACAGCAACCAGGTTGTCTGATTAATCTGACCTCTCAAGGGGGTTTTCGGTAATAGAAGGGAACCTATTTGTCTTCAGAAAGGCAAAGCAGGCTGCTGCAGGTCTGTCAGAAATGCAACCATCCTGCAAAAGCATCCCTTTGTCACCTCAGACAGACTGAGTCAGGGCAAGGGATACACTCACCTCTATATGTGAAAGGGATGCACAAGGTTCCTGCTCCATTTGTGTGCCTGAGTCACATCTGCACATCCTTAATTGCCCAAGCTGGGAAAAAGTGATACAATTCCTGCCTAATTCACCACTGCAAAACTGGCAGCACGCAGAAGCAAAATACCTTGGAGAAATTCTGAATTTCCACTTCCCAAAAAGCACTTGTGCATGAAGAATCTTGGAGAAGCAGAAGGAATTTAATGAGTTAGCATTTCAAATGCATGCCACAGGATTCAAAGGGAGCAGACAAGACAAAATAATTTAATTTGAAGACTTTTTTTTTTTTTCTAATACAAAGCTTTTCTTTAAACAGATCTGACTCCTCAGACGAGCTGTCACTAAATTCACAGGGGTTTTTTTGTTTCTTGGAAGAGAACTAAAACCTAGATTTACTAAAAGACTCAGGGGATGTAATGACATAATTTTAGGTTTTGGCACCCCTCAGGTGAGAGGAAACCCTAGAGAGAAATATGTATATGCAAGGAAAAAAGTGTATTTAGAGAGGTGGACACCTCAAAAAGGCTACCTCAGGATAACCAAATATCCTCCCACTCCTTTGTTCTCCTTCTGGCCCTGCCAGACATGTTTCTTCCTCCAGTTTGGCACAAATTCAGCATATTCAAGTGTTCTTCTCTTGCAGCATTTGCAGAGAAAGGAGCAATGATGGAGGTCTGTAAAACCCCTCCTTGGGAGGGAGCATGTTGGATATTTTTTAGGAATAAATATTAGATCAGGCAAATTTGAAGGCTGTAGGTACAAATCATCCCAGTTCCTGCCTCCCAGCAGGATTACAGACAGGCAAGGAGCTGGTGTGGGATGTCTTCATGGGCAGTTCTGAATGTGCAGAATTGCCACTGGGGCTGCTTCAGGAAGATTTCAGGCTGAACGGAAAAGCATCTGATGAGTTCCAGTCACCTGGAGCTGCATGGACTGTGAGCAGGGGCTTTACAGATCACAGCTCTAGAGTCTGAAGTCCCCTGAAGTCACCCTAAAGTAAATAATGTCATTTTGGATTTGGGACTAATTTAAATTGATTGATATTTGTGCTTCCTCACTCTCAGTGCTTGTGCATGTTCTTTCCTGCCTATTTGCCTTCGTAAATTGATTAAGGAAAAAAGCTTACAGGCTTGCTCATAGTTTTCTAAGTACAAATTATACAGTTTGTCCAATTGACCTGTCTCAGTAACGTAAAGCAAAAAAAGGCTGAGGCTCATGGAAGTTATTTTAATGGTTTGTAAATGTTTCTGGTCAACTGCCATTATGTAACAATAAAAATACAGGATTATATGGCTGTAAAATAGTGCATTCATTTTTTTAAAGGTGGGAGACACAAGGACAAAAATTGAATACTGATAGGAGATTAATAAATTACATCTTTGCCAGTTTAAAAAAAGTTTATGATCAAAGATGTTTAGGGTCAATAAACAAGCCAATCAATGGGAGGTTTTAATTTTAAGCATCTCTTAGGATTTACCTGGATTAAACTCACCAACATATGTTCTTCTTTTCAATTTTACTGCACTCTTTCAACACATGCCAGAGGCACTAAACTTTGCAAGGGTATTCTGCAATGTGAGGTACTGGAATACACACTGGAATTATCAAAATCAGATCAGGGATGGTATAATCAATATGAGATGCTGCTTTGGAAACTTCCAGTGGATATTCACATGAATCTTGATGTATTCACTGCATGTACCTAGATTTAGGGGCATTTTATTTCTAGTTTCTAGTTAAACTGACAGAGCTCTTATTGTCTTGTTAAGTAATATCTTTAAAATACAAATAAACCAAATGCTTTGTGAAACAAGCCAGGCACACATCTAGTCACTCCTGACTTAGAGATAGATCTACAGATAGATCTATATTTATTGTCATATGGCAAGGAATCATAAAATCATGTCAAGTGAACTGAAGAAAGTATGAAAACTAATTTTAGAGATTTTCAATAATTTCACCACACAGATAAAAGCAATTCAGGACTCCGCTAAGTGAGAAAATACAAGCTGCTTCATCATGATCTGAAAAAGAGTGTGACAAAGGCAATCCTGGAAAATTCTGAATGCAACTGATAATTTCAAACATCTGAAAAAGGTTTGTTCTTCCAGAGGAAAAATAACCTGATTCCCTCCAAATTATACAAGCATTCAGATCCTCCTGTTCCTCTGCACAAGAGCAGGTGAACAGCAACCAGACAGCTAAAAATGTCCAACAGGGTCCAAAACCAAGTGTTGAGTCCATCATAGTTTCTGCAACACAACTTCAGCAGCACAACCAGAGCTGCCTTCTGTAAAAGCACCACCACTGAATGCAATTGCTGAAAAAATGAGGCCACCATGACTTAAAGAAGTAACTTCTAATGAAACATCACTTGATGCACTGACTGATGCCAGCCCTCCAGGAACCTTATCAGCAATGGGCAGATGGAACCAGCATTGCCATTTATCTGGAATTTATGGTTCTTAAATCACTAAACTGTTTCTCAACACTACATCTTTAATGATTTCATATAAACAACCACAATGTAACCTTCTTCAGCTTCATGAGGCCAAGAGAATTGTACCATTTTTCTGTGGAAATTGTTTGTTCTAGCCATTATTCACCAATTTAGATATGTCTTTGCCTATCCAGTAACTTGGCAAAACAGAATGCGCTGCTGATTCTAGCAGTGATAATTTTAGTGAAAATTTCCTTTACTGAGAAAAGAGTGCCCCCATTCAAAGGTGTCTGTCTGTCTATTGGTGCTGCTTGGTATTTTTGGAAGTGGATGATGCCTCAAAACCAATAAGCATGGCCCAGTTGTGTCACCCAGAAACATACGGGTCCCTGAAGATGGAGCACACGTGGTACTGACACTGGCAGCGCATTACGACAAATGCAGGCAACAACTTGTCAGAGGTGGAAACATTTGCTGGATAACAAAGATGATATAACCAGAAAGTAGGACAGTCAACCCAAAATGGGGCAAAACTGTGTTTTGGCTAGAATAGGACATGCAGGAATTTAAATGAGCTGGGATTTTCCTACAAAAAACATCTACCTTGTCTTAAAAAGCACATGCTTTCTTGTAAAATAATTTGCAAGAAAGTTTTGGAAATTGGCTTTTAGCAGGGGCTCAAGTCCTATAAGGAGTATTTGAGGGAGCTGAGGGTGTTCATCCTGGAGGAAAGAGGCTCAGGGGAGATCTTACTGCTTTGCACAGCTCCCTTGGAGCAGGTTGTCGCCAGGAGGAGATTGGTCTCTTTTCCAAGGAACAGTGTGACAGAAAACAGTCTCAAGTTGAACAGGGGAGATTTAGACCGTATATTACAAAAGATTTCCTCAGGGAAAGGGATGTCTAGCACTGGAACAGGCTGTCCAGAGCAGTGGTGGAGTCACTGCCTGAAGGTATTTAATAGGTGTGTAGATGTGGCACTTGGGACATGGTTTAATGGTGGATCAGCAGTTGGGATCAATGATCTTTTCCAAACTAAACAATATTATGATTACATGGAAAAGTAATTCCTTTGGAAAAGGAAAGAAAAGGAAGAAAACCTGAAAGGGGCTCAAATCTTTGGAATTTCCCTGTCTCCTAAACCTGAAATAATGTTGCTTTCAGAACACTCACAGAGGCTTATTTCTAAATAAGTACAGTGGCAATTATTTCATCTTTGGCGTGCTTTTGCCAGGGAGCTGCAGAAGAGCACAGCTTTATCTGGGATGTTCTTGAGCTCCTGATCCAGGCATGAGGGGCTTCCTGTGACCATGACTGAACCTTGACTGGGACTCTCATGCTGAGCTTAGCTCCCATCTCCACCACAGGCAATTCTCTAGCCAGGCCACCTACTTTAAGAGGAGCAGAAGCTGCCTGTCCTGCCACCTTGCAAGCCCCACACGTGCCCCAAAATGTCATAAAATAGGTTTGTGGGTCAGCTGCAGTGTGGGCTGCCTGCATATCCCAGCTCAGTACTGCAGCCATGGTGGGAGAAGCCTGACTGCACCTTTCTGCTTATTTTAGGAGCAGCCTAAGGAAAGTTTACGAAGTAATCTCTCTCTCTCTTTTGCTACCAGTAGTGCTTTTCTATAGGAAAAAAATACAATAAAAAATATCACACTGTGATTTCTAAGCTGACAGCAGGCCTTTAAGATCAGAGCACAGACTTTAAATTAAATATATTCCATCACATGAAGTTTTTGTCTATTATATAGTTCATATGAGAAAATAGTTGTCATTTCTTTATCAGATCCCTTTGGAAAATCACTGCTGTTGGACCCTGCCCTCTACTGACATGCTTCTCTTCTGAACACAATGCAGTCTCTTATATAGATGGCAACCTAGATGGCACATTTAAAATTAGTCTTTTTTTCAAAAGAGTGGTTAAAAAAAAAGACAGGATGACAAAGTTTACAATTCTAGTGATGTCTATTTTCTATGTCAAATAGCTGAGAGAGGGCAAAAAGAGAAAAAATAAATTTAAATTAAATATTAATAATAATCTGAAGAAAATTCATTTGGATCAATACAATTTTATAAATAAGAGTCTGGACTGCCTTCTACCCTCCAAAAATAAAACTGAATTTTTAATCATGTTTTTCAAGCCTGTTCTCTGAGTTTGGTCCAGAAAAGACACCAGACATGGTAGAATTTGCAGTGGTAAACAAGCAGCTGTGCCATTCTGCTAACCCACAGCATTAGCACACAGGGCACAAAGCAGCTCTGGAGGTGAGGGAGCACTTCTCTCCCCCACCCTGTGCACTGTGTCCAGTACACATTACTTTAAGTGACAAGAGACTATCAGTGATATCTGTTTTCAGTTAAAGCCCTGAAAGCAGAGACAACACCCATTAACACTTACAGTAAATTTCTGAGAGGAAATTTCTCGTCAGTGTTTTAGGGATGAGAGCAGTGGAGCTGAGGGATTTGCTCACGTAGGTCTGTCCTGGGGGCAGGAGGGTGCACAGGTTTTTTATCCTTTGGCCTTTTGTTTTACAGGATAATGACTCTTGTTACTGGGGAGGCTCAGCAGAATTAGAAGGAGATGAAACATCAGGAGAGGTGCCACTTGCTAATTTTGGAAGCAACAAGGCCCCAAACCAGGGCTGTTCATCTATCTGGTGCCCAGCTGCTTGTTTAAATTAGGCAGCTAATGGAAAAAGAACTAAACCACAAGGATAGCAAAAATTCCTTAAGAAATGGCATTCATTCTTCCTAAGTCATTGCTACAGATGTCACTGGGGTTGGTGTGTGTGCTCAAGAAATTGTGTTTCTTATGCCACAGTTGTTCCATGTTTGCACCACAGTCTGCAGGAAAGCCCCAATGTGCTGGTTTGCCTTTCTATAGGGTTCTCAGGTTATTTATTCTAGCCAGAAGCCAGAGTTACTGCAAGCACAGAGAACACTTTATGCCCTCCATAAAATCATTTGACAATCCAAGGAAACCTTCCCTGAGACTGCTGTTCAGATCCAGTGTGATTAATTGCATTCAGTGGGTACTTCACCTCAGTAAGGACTGCAGGGACTGACAATACCTGAGCACTGAAATTATCCATAAGCCTAGAAATAAATACTTGGGAAAAAAATCAACTGTAAACACAGATCAGCATCACCACTTGAGGGTGCTGCAGTAGTTCTTAAATATTGACTCAAAGATGTGCTGCCAAGCAGGTACTGTACACAGAGCTACGCGACAATAATTCACCTAATTACCTCCTTGGAGGCACTCAGAACATTTGCAGCTAAATTAGCACAAAATACTGCTGAACAGGAGAGCCTCTTCTGAAGTAGAGGTTTAAAATCCTAAAAACCTTCCTAACTGCAGTGATAAAACAGGATTCTCCTTCTAAAGAGCTGGGAAAAGGAAAAATTAAGTCAAACATAAGAGGACCCTCAATTACACAAGCACATGCATTTCCAGCTTCAAGAAATTCATTACAAGTATAAATTCTCAGCTCTGCACACACATTTCCTTTGACTGTAATACAAGTGCATATTTTTCAAGGCATATCAAATTGATTTTGCTATAAACTATTACGGGATTATAACCTCTTTGAATAGTCTTCACTACAGGAAACACACAGAACCGGTCTCTGTGGGAAATATATTGAATAGTCAGTAAAACACGAAGCAATATCAACATACAATAGAAAATGTTTCAAAAAAGCCACAGCAACCTAAACTAAGAGCCTGTGTCAAACACAATCTAGGATTCTCCTGTTATGTAGAAACTTCTTTTTATAATAAGTGAAAAAATATTTGCTTGTGAGGACATAAAAATATGAAAAAAATGATAAATGATGATAATGATCTTTCTTTTGAAATGTATGAAATAATTTTATATGTGAAAGCATAGTGACTGAAATGAGACCTCATTTGTAAAGTTTGTCCAATTCCAGTTTTTTAATCTGACTCTTAAAAGGTACTCAAGAAAGCTGGTCAGGAACTATTTCATTATGCTCTCAGGAAATGCTGACCCATCCAAGCTAAAACTGTTGGTGGTAAAAGACCTGGTTTAAAAGAAAATTCCCTGTTCAAAGATATTGGGGACGGGGATATATTGCTTAAGCCACTTTCAGCCTGAATATAACAGCAATTTACATCCCAAAATAAAGTGATTTTGAAATTTGGATGAAGAATGGAAAAAAAAAAAAAGAAATTAAATCATTTAAGTTGAACCAAACTATTTTAACTCCTTGGCTTGGCACAGAGCAGACAATTGCAAGACTTACTACCCATTCCAGCTCAGAGCAACAAAGTTTTTGAAGCCTTGAAGCCTTAGTTTCTCTCATCTCTAACCTCCTTGCCCACTAGATGTTCTAAAACTTTCTTTCTGAAACTATTGGAAAAGATGATGATTACCTGGACCTTGAAGTCAAAGTACTGCAGTCAGCTGGAAGAGTGAGAGTGCCCTGGTGCAGGGCTGAACACAACCTGCAAACAGGTAAGCACCAGGAATAGTTCTTTGCAGTGAGAGGGAAAGAGTCTCATCACCCTCCTTCCACATCCTCTCCCTCAGGGCTGCTCAAGAGCAGCTGCTGCTGATGTGGATGCCACTCATGATCCAATGCTTGTATATCATTGTTATTTTTACCCCCAAAGGAGAGGAATGATGAGGAAGATCCTATTGATATTAGAAGGCTAATTGATTACTTTAATGTACTATATTTTTCTATATTATATTACACTATATTACATTACATTTAAACTCAATTTGTGCACACAACTGCACAACTTGTGACTGTCAGCTGACAGACCTGACACACATATATGGCCCTGATAGGCCAAGGAAACAAAACACTATTGTCGATGTGTTTGCAGGTCCCAGTGACAAGAGAAGACATGAATCGGACTCCATATTTCTTAGAAGGCTGATTTATTATATTATGATACTATATTTGATATGATATGATATTATATGATATGATATGATAAAGTGCTATACTAAACTATAGAGAGAAAGGACACATCAGAAGGCAGGGAAAGGAATGAATAATAAAAACCCATGACAGACCAGAGTCCCGACACAGCTGGACTGGGATTGGTCATTAACTAAAACCAATTCGCAGGGAACCAATCAAAGATGCACCTGTTGGTAAGCAACGTCCAGACCACATTCCAAAGCATCAGATAGATATTGTTTACATTTCTTTTCTGAGGTTTCTCAGCTTCTCAGGAGAAAAATCCTGGCGAAGGGATTTTTCACAAAAATATCATGGTGACACACTATTACTTTGGGTAAACAATCTATATTGCATTCTACTTTTGCACAAACACGGGCACAGCAAATGAGATAAGAGTTGTTTTTCTTTCTCTGAGGTTCAGAGAATGTGAAACTCAGAAATATTCTTGGGAAGGATGGTGCCTTGCTTTTCTCTGTGAAGAGAAACGTGGCTACACTTGTGTCACTACAGGACACAAAGCAACATGACGTGGATTCGCGGCTCTTTCCAAGGTAAAAAAAAAAGACTTTTAATTCCTGATTCCAGCATTTATATATTTCCAAAATTGACAGTGGATTGGATGGTGAAAGTTCCACCTCTCCAATAACACTGGACAAACCAGCAGTCCATCAAATTTCTCCTCCTCCATAAAAGAATGCAAAACAATAAGTTATTTACATAAAGTGTGTAAGAAAGTTTGTTACAAGAATGTAAACATTAGAAGGCTTAGAAAAACTTAAAAATCAGGGTGACACACTTCCATTGCCCAGGGCTGTGCTCTCAGAAATAAGGAACTGGTCCAATCTTGAAGAAGATTGATTTCAACCTGATGAACATCTTTCTGCAGTGTGTGCGCGCTGCCCAGTAAATGCTTGAGCCTCTCCTTCCCAGCTAAAGATGATAGAGGGAAATCAATGAGATGAGGGTGACTTTATGAAGGTGTGAAGAGCCAGAAATTCATTCTGCAAACTGTGCTTCTTCTCTGGCCTTAGCACTGTAATAGCCTAGAGCCATTTGGCCCCCAGATTGCAATGCTCAGCAACAGAAAAAGAGAGAATAATCTACTATAGGCCCTTTACAGAGACAGGAGTGATCTTTGAGGCTATGTAGCAGGACATTGTTTTATTAAAGCATCTGAAGTTAGAGCCAATATGTCAATATTCGCTCTCTTTATAAAAAGTGTGTCAGAAATAGGCAGACAATCTTGACCCTATGTGGGTTTTCCTACAGCCTGTTCATTTTTACATTGCATTGTTCAACCAGTTATTTTTAAATTTTCATTACTTTGCAGACAGTGCCCTGATTATTCCATTGAGAATGGTATCTTTTTAAATACCTTTACAAATGTCTTTACACATGATTAACATTAGTCCAAGACCTATCTGCTTTCCTATGCCATGGTCACAAATACCAGATGAATACTCCCAATGAGAAAAATAAAATATATGTATAATTTTGACAAGATGAAGGACTTCTGTGAGGACTTTTTTTGAAAGACAAAACTAGGAAAGGAAGGTAGAAAACCATCTTGGCCTCATTTAAAATGTAATTCCATCTCACCCAGGTGAGAGCTGCAGCTTGGCCTACTCCTGCAGGAAGTGTCAGCAAACAGGCCAGAGTGATTTGGCTGCTGGATGCACAGACACGAACTCATGATTATTGAAATGCATCTTTACTGCATAGGAAATTGTGCCTCCAACAAATTTTACCAAATCATTTATCTCCTATCAACTTCAGTCAGCCAGCATTAAATTTTGGGCAAGACTCTCTGATTGTTTCACTTCCCCAGGAATAAAATGTGTGCAGAAAAACCTCCACCTACCCCAGAGGGGGCTCTGAAGATTAATGGTAGGAAAGCACCTGGATCCCAAGGACAGGCATTTGTCCTAGTTATGTCTGTCTATGAAAAATGATCAGAACTCCCTTGTTTCTCAGGAAATGGTCATGGTCACTTTAAAAGACATATTCAAACTGTGAGTTATGAACTCAAACACCAGAATAGTTGAAACTATTAACAAGTAACATGTAACACTGTAAATGTATTTCACTGGGAAAAGGTCAGCATTAGAGATAGGAGACAACCTTACACATTGGAATAACTCATATCACCTTCTCTTCATCAGTCATGTATTTCCATAACTGCTTTCTTTCAGTCATCTCATTTAACAAAAAGGATTTATGTTTTGTGGCAAACAGCACTGTGAAAAAGGCATATTTATTAAGTCTGCCATTGCAAAATCTTTTCTAGTAGATAAGTGTTAGAAGCCCTCAGCTTTTTCAATAATTTTATTATTTATTGCACAATAAATACTCCTACTTTATATTTCGTTCAATTTAATTACACCAGTAAAAGGCTGGGTAATATTTCTATTTTTCCTCCTGTAAATAACTGGTATCACAGCAGACTCCTGTGAGCACTCATTGCAGATGAGGAGCACTGACACTCACATTAGACCACTTTGGTTTCCTACACACAAATGTTTTTAAAACATTGAAATATTTGGGCAGAAATATTTCATTCAAAGGAGCACATGGCTGATTTGGAGAAACAGACAGTTGTGCAAACACTGAATTATGGCACAGTGCAAAACTCCCCAAACTTCTCCACAGAAGCATTTCAAAACTTCTGTCCTCCTACAAGATCTTGAGCACTGCATTTTGTACATAGCAGGGTTAGGATCTGCCATTCTTTTACTCATTTGTGTGCAGCATGCAGAGAAAGGGGACAACAAAGTGATTTCATTATTCCTGCTCCACACTCTTCCTTCAAGGATTCACTGATGAGCAGGAATACTGCTACTGTTGAGATAATTAGCACAGGCAGTTAATAAGAGATTGTTAATGTTTCACTGAAACACAAATAGCAAAGGATAAATAATTCCTCCCTGAAGATCTAAACCAGAAGAATAATTAACAGCTGGAGGGGAGGGAAAGCAAGAAGCTAGAACACATTCCAGAACTCCCATCTGCTACTCAAATTTTACAGGAAAACAGGAGTTTTTGCATTATATCATTTATTCAAGGACCTATCCCACATCAGCAAATCACCTGCACAACTCCCACTGAGTCCAGTGATAGCAGAATTGCACCTGAAGTTAAAAGTACTTATCCTTGGAAAGGGGAGATTTTAACAAAGTGATAATTTGGTCAACTTCTGTAAGAAATGTTGTTCAGTCTGCATGGAGATCTTTGCAAGATCAGGGATACAGTTTTACCGTGTGGTCACCTCATAACCCAGTACCCCCACCTTTGACCTGTGAAGAGTTTTAATCCTTCTTTCATTCCTTGCTTTTCTCTGTTGTTCTCTTTCCTGTTAAGAAAAGAGCTTCACCAGTTCTCAATAGTTCATAACTTTTGCTTCTTGGGGAAAGTGAGAAACATACAAAGCAGAATTAAGACTTAGAACCCTGTGTTTTAATTCAGGACCCCTAGGAAAAACAGCTGTAACGAACTCATCCTGCATTTCATGCTACCTCAGGTAGTTCCCTACCACATTTTCCTCTAGAAGACTTTTTTTTTTTCCTT
Organism: Onychostruthus taczanowskii; assembly: GCF_017590055.1. Classification (NCBI taxonomy): domain Eukaryota; kingdom Metazoa; phylum Chordata; class Aves; order Passeriformes; family Passeridae; genus Onychostruthus; species Onychostruthus taczanowskii. The sequence continues at coordinate 18,873,802 of NW_024500349.1, forward strand.
CAGAGGGATTTTCCCCATAATCCTCTTCCTAGGCCACAGGCAGCTCTCCCCAGGCTTATCACCACTCCACATTTTTTGCTTCTTAAGCCTCATCACCATGTGTACTTCTTTTTGGCACAAACATTCCCTTCCCCTAAGCACAGCCCTGGCCAGACACTCTGCCAGGCTTTCAGTTCCTAAGTCTTTTTCTTGTTCCCTCTGAGCTGGAATACAGAGAGGGAAAGTCACCCACTGTACTGGGACAAGCCACCCAAGCCTTCTTGCTCTTGAAGAGAGATGGTCTAGACCAGAATATCCATTTCAAAACAATAGCATTTCAAGGCTGAGCTTTTCAAGTGTTTGGAGTATGTGGTTGCCTGATTCCAATTACACACTGATGGTGCTTTATGTAAAAAAATACTGCCCATCAGAGTCTGCCATTTATGCTTCCCTTCCAGAGCTCTGCCCAGCCTCAGGGCACAGCAGAGGGAAACATTTGTACTTGCCCCTTACATACAGCAATTCTCACTTACTGTGTATCAGTAAAAGTCCCCTTCTTTCTCCTGGGGACTCTGCCTCTATCTGAGGCAGCAGACGAGCAAGTTTTGTAGCTGGCAGCAGGCAACACCCCTCTATCACTTCCCTTGTACAAGGAGAATCACAGAACAACACCAAGAAAAAGAACTGTTCTTGCTTTTAGTCTGTGTGCACACAGGATGGCCAGAGGGCTTCCTTGGGAAGGCAGGAGTATAGAAGCAGTGTTTCTATGCCCAAATACTTTCCTGTTTCTGGGATTACTGATGGGCTGATGAAGTGACTAAAGAATCACATCACATTTCTTAAAATCATCAGACTAAATCACTGAGATGTTTTCTGTCTGCAGCACTGAGGAGAGGCAGTTCTGGAGGAAAAGAAGGTTTAGTAAAAAATAGAATGGAAATAATTCATGTGCTATGACAACATTTGTTTACTTAGATTTAAAAGAATTCACAGATCTGCCTCTCCATGGGTCTCAGTACCCTAAAATCATTAACTATTCAATAGAATTTCAATAGCTTTAAAGTCATCAGGTTCACAGAAACCCAGGCAGCAAACCACTTTCAAGCTATCACTTGCTTCAGTGCAAGTGGAAGAAGTCCATTCTGCCTTTTGCAGTGTACTCCAATTCTTTAAATATGGGTTATTTCAGTCCTTTGAAGAGAAACTTATTCCAGAGTCCTGGAGAATATTCTTCTAATTGCCTTAGCTCTTAATGGGCACACAGGTCAGGCACCCTTCTGATGTCAGCTTGGTGATGCAAGTGTGGTCCTTGTGCTAGACAAGCTCCCAGCATAACAGATCATAGCTAGCATCCATTACCTCAAAATGACCAGTGGAGATCCTGGGCTGGCCATGCCAAGTGAAATATTTTCCTCAAAAGGAGGAGCCTTGCATCTGCAAATGTGCATTTCCATAGCTGGTCTGTGACAGTAACCTGTTAACAGATGACTAGGCACTGACAAGGCAGCTGAAAAGGAAGGTCAACAGGCATTGTTCAAAGGAGATCAGATGCAATTCTTTCTTTCTAAGGCACAGAAAAGACCTGCCTCCCCATCCCACACTCAAAACCTCCATATTTCTCTAGATGAGGTTCAGGCAGTTTGCTTTAATCCAAAATGAGAAGTGACTGGAGAGAGAAGCTGACTTCCAGCACTCCAGATTCACTCTGAAAATGCTCCCAAGTACCTCAGTGCTTGTATAGACACATGGTGGGGCACACAAACATACAGACACAAAGCACTGGCAAATTTTGGAGCCTCAGTTCAGACTGGAGACATGCAGGGCTCCCAAACTCTCAGCAGTCTAAAGCTGGAACTCAGGTCTCATCCAAAGTCCATTAAGAGTCTTTTCCCAGGCTCCAGATGTTAGAGCTCTATGTACTGAAAGAAGAACTGAAATCTCCCAAGAGTAGCAAATTAAACTCAGATAGGTACTGCTAGGGGAGTAGAACATTGATGAGATATAATGTTCATCCCTGGGATTATTTATGTCTAGAGAACCAGGCTTCTTGTTTATCTGTAAAGAAAGTACAGCCACAGCATACTGTCTAAATGAGCAGTATTTTGATCTTTTAGTAAGCTTTTCTATTTATACAACTGGGCAATATTTCACTCTCCTCCTGCACTCTGAATTTTACCTGTGATGCCCTTGTCTATGCACATCTTTTACAACTCTGGCAGAAATGACTACCACAGGCATTTCAAAGCACCACCAGTCATTTCACAATGTGGTAAAATACACAGCATATTGCAACTACAAAATACATTTTAATCCTTCCAAAACCTGTTTCTGTTGATGACCCATAAAAGGGAGAAGTTCAAAACACTATTTTTTTGCTTATCTTCCCTGCCTAGGCTCCTATTGTACAAGCTGAGAATGTTATGAGTCTGAATGAACTGACCACCTGCAATAACCAAATTTCTTTCTACTATTTGAACAGCAAATATGCACAGGAAATGCAATAACCTTCTATATATGTCAAAAGGGCAGAGGAATCCTTAAATTCAGTGGTCTATTCGTATAATTGCCAAAAGGCTCTGCAATGCAGGCTAGAAACTTAATAAAAATGGCAATATTCTTTTCAAGCTGGAATAACACTGGTTTCCATTTAGAAAAGCAATGCAAAAATCTAATGCAGCACAAAAAGTGTTGCATGAAAGCAATTTTTGATACCACTCACTTTTGCAATTTCCCTACTGCAGATTTCCTTCCTATTTCTTTCCATCTCAAATGAGGGCAGCAATCTTTGCTTTCTTAAATCACCACAATGACTTAATGCAGGCATTTTACATCCACCATGGACATGATTAATGGAAATAGATTTGTCCCCACTGCTTAATGTTTAACAGCTGAGGTCAGGTTACATGCTAATTTAAACTTCAGATAATCCTCCTGGCGTCAGTGGGATCACGTATGGCACAAACCATTGCTCCAGTTGCATTTCTGTCTCCTGAAGCCTTCCACTGCATCTTAACAAACGTCTTTGGTGGGGTTCTAGTGGGAACAGAGCAATGAGAGTCATTCACAGCAGATGGTATTTTGTGCTGCTTCTTGCAGATGGCAGTACTGGGATTTGCCAGTCACAAAAAAAAACCTCTCCAAAACTGGCCTAAAACCAGACCATAAAAGCAGGGCAATAAAAAAACCCTAAGACATATTTTTGTGGAGCAGAAGTAGTGAAGCAAACTCTTCCAGCTAGGCAAAGGTGATGGTTAAATCCTCTAGTGTCTAATGAGGTATCAGTTCCAGCTGGAATTAGTCCTGCAGGTGTGTATTTTATAACAGCTCTTCTTTCAGAAGGCCTCAAGTGCTTGATAAGACAAAAAAAATTACATAGAATTCTCCCTTTAAAGGTCTATGACTTGTGTCTTTTCTTACCCAACTACCTATTTTAAAGAAAATTGTAGCATTTTTCCGGATCTGGAAAGTACTGAAAGAGGAAAAATCAGATAAAAAGACACCAGACATGACTCTGGGTGCCTCAACTCCTTTGGAAGCTGCTTTGGAAAAGAAGCAAATAAGAGGAAGCATTAGAAAAGTATTACCATCTGCAGTTGGGGTCTTCAGACAATGAAATTAAGAACACTTAAAACTTACAAGCTCTGAAATCCCTCTGTGGGAGGGTATCTCCTCTCCATTGGCTCTAGAGACTCAACTTCCTTTCTAAGATATCTGAACCAAATGTTGAAAATTAATCTCTCAAGTTGTCAATTTTGAAGACCAAAAACTCTGTGGATCCCCCAAACCATTCTCTCAGTGAAGTCAGGGAGTTTCCTTTGTCAAATTTGAATAACCCCTGGATGTATGAGCAGCCCCTCCATGAGCCGAAGCTCATTCCTAAGGGCTTCTAGGCAGAAAAGCAGCCACATAGCTTACACTGAAACACAGCTGGCACAAAAGCAAAGAGTGGAAAAAATTGCAAAGATTCAGATATTTTGTGATTGTAAATATGGCACATCCTTTGGGATATTTGTGAATATTGAGATGTGCTGTGAGGTGAGTACTGTTTCAGCAAGAGAAAGATGCTGCATTTGGCTAAAAAAAGCCTGCTTCACCTCTCAGTTCAGTATTGCAAAACCACAACACATTTACAAAAAAAAATCTTACAAAAAATTACAAAAAAAAATACCAATACAGCACCTGTTGGTAGTGAAAGGCCATCTGGGATCACTTGTACTTTATTTCTAGTAAAGCTCCATCCCAGGCTCAGCTGCAGCCACTGGGGTTCTGTTCTGACATCTGTAGGATAACTGGGAGGCAAGGATTGCATTCATCCTCTGGAATGTCTCAGTGGTCTTGTAAAATAACTGAGCACAACTAAAGAAGTATCAGGAGATGCAGAGTTAGAATTAGTGAAAGAAAATAGAGGTTTATTATTTATATTCCAGCAGCACACAGGAACCACAAGTGGAATCTGAGTCTCAGTGTGACAGGCAACATATAAATAAACAGTGGAAGCCAATTCCAGCTCTGAGAGTCTTCAGAAGCAAGAGAGGTGGGGGGTGAGAAAAGAAACAGAGAGAATTAATATAAACACATCAAAACCAGTCACAGAGCTAGGAGTAAAACTGTCTCTTTCCAGGCTCCAAAACCTCTCCTCTGTCCAGTCTGTCATGCTGCCTGCTAGTCACAAGTTTGACATCTTTAATACACTCACTTTCCACAAGATCTCTGTGAGCCAAGCTGTGGGGAGCTCCAAGCAGAAAGCAGGTTGAATCACATCCCCAGAAACAAAAATGATCAGTTTATTCTGCTATAAATCTTCATGAATCTACACTAGGTTACTGCTCCTTTGTCCTTTATTTCTCTTTTACCATCTTTTTTTTTTTCCTAAGTAGGTCACCTCATCTCCTGAAGTATGAAGCTGTAAGACTATGAAAACATAAAGGAGATTTATTTCTCTTTGTGTGCATGATCTTCTCTGCTGAAAGTATGGGAATGACTACAAGGTTCATCATTGACTTCCAAGAATAGAAAAATGCCTTTGTTAGGCTTCTGTGGCATGTCTCAAACATGGGCAGGATGAAACCCTCAGTGAAGGCAGAAGAACTCTTGCCATTAAGTTGTTCACTAAAACACTTGAGCATGGTCCAAGGGTGATAAAAGGTCAGAGAATAATTTCATTTAAGAACTTTAATTTGTTAGACTTAACATAAGGCCATTAATGTGGGGGTTTTTTATCTCCCTGTCTCAGACCTCTCTGTTCCTAGATACACATTTATATAAAATTTATGATTTACAAGCATCATGATACACTGCCCTTTACTAACCCCTCAGAGGGCTCTCAGTCACAATGATTTTTCACATATGATGCTTAATCACATTTAAATAAGTTGATCTTGAGAAAATAAAATCCCCAAAAACTTAAACCCTGGACATGTCTAATACTTGAGGTTTTCATAGAACAAAACCAAACACTTCTTTTTTTTTTTTTCCCTCACTATTCTTATTTTGCATCTTTTTAAACTGATTTCTGTTTGTACTGATTCTAGATGTCTCAGTCCACACCACCAAAAAATGATGTTATCAACAACAGATGCTTTTTTTCTTGGGAACAACCTCCACATGAAACAAGGCAAGATTGAAAAAACCCACAGAGTAGAGCAGAGCCTGCACTCGGGCTGTCTGCAGTGAAGGAAAAGCTTGTGGCTATTTTATTAAGAGGTGGATGTCAATGCTATAATTCCAGAGCTATTTATGAATGTAGCAGACAGCACACACAAGCTCCCATGTGCACATTAACACAGAGTTTTCACCAGAGTCATGCAGGACCTTGATTCACCAGTGGACTTTTCAACAAACACACTGAATTGCTGACATTCCAATCTTATGGAAGATGCTCCTGACAATAGATTAATGACATATGTCCTTAAAAAATTAATGATATAACCCCATATTCCAAGTTTCTTTGCAACAGGCAGATTCTTTTTGTAATGCAAGCAATAAAATTATGTGGAATAGGAAAATCTCTTTAGAGGATTGAAACAGAAAAGAGAGCACTAAGAATCTCTAATTTTTAAGGTGTTCCTATCTCAATTTTTCACTTACATTTAAAGCCTACTGGCTTCCCTCAGGGCCAACAGCTGTTAAGATCCAACACCTTTCTTAGGAACTAATCACAAGTCCATGGACCCTGCCATCACCATAAATACCATCTACATTCCTCTGCATCTACCCACTCCCTTCATGTGGATACATTTTTCAACTAAAAGCAGCCCTTCTTTCTGGGCATCCTTTATCAATGGTTCTTCCTTACTTTTGACAAAGCAGAGAACACAATGTTCAAAGCAAGAAAGCTGCTGTGTGCAAATAAATCAATGAAGTTCACAAGAGGAATTAGGTATCCAGCTATGCTGATATCTGATTCCAATGGAATCAAAGGCAGCTATAATAGTGCAGTGTCTGCTGCCCTGGAGCTTTCATTGTATTCACAGGAAAATTTAAGCTCTTAAAAAAATTTGTTAATAATGCCAGATGACACAGTTATGCAATTTTCTGGTCCACTTGTTTTGCAGTTTACAATCACTCACAAGCAGCTTTCCCATACTCCAAAAACTTTGATGAAAAACACTATTTACAATAGAATAGCTGACAGCACAGTGCTGATACCAGAAACTCCTCTCAATCCCTACTTCAGCTGTATCCAGGGCTGGAATAGAGATCTCTTCTGAGGATTAGGAGGAAAGTGTATGTGAGAGCTCTTAATGCCTTTGGTGACTGCCAGTCCAGGTCCCTCACGTGTGCAGAGTCTTTGAAAGCACGATGTTTGAAAAACCAGAGTTTTCACACCACTTAGATTTTACAACTTGCTCCAGGAAAACTGTGAGCAGAATGAGTAAGAAAGGACACACCAAGCAACTACTAAATTCTGAGACTTCCTTTGACCTGCAAGAGCAGTGAGCTTGGTAGCTCTCCATCCATTAGCATTACTGGCCAAGGCTGCTCAATAAAGGCTTTACGATGAAAGCATAACAAGCACAGCAGGCATAATTCTTGGTGTTCCTGTGGACAATGGCTAAATCAATACTGAGCACCAGCCTCAGAGTTTCCTGATAGCAACAGAGTAAGTCTTCCTTCTTCATATAACTTCACTAACAGCATGCAGTAAACCACTCAGCAGGCAAGAAAAAAATCCTGCACTTCAACACAACAGCATAAATTTTACCCTTCTAGATTGTCCTCTGCTGTGGCAACAGGACAGATAGGCCAGTGTGAAGTGTGCTACCTGCACATGCATTCACTTCTATGGATTTGCTCCTGCACAGTGAATGTTCTCCTTTGTGATATTTAGATGAACACCACTATTACCTCCAATGCATTGCGCATTTTCAACCTGCACCCTCGATTATGTCTTCAAGGTCACACAACTAAAATCCAACAGAGACGAAAAAGGATCTCAAACTAACCCTTTGTCTGACTTTCTTTAGAAACAAAGTATGGAGTCCACAGTTAACTCATTGCTTCTTAATCATCAGAGCTCTGGGCCATGCTGTACCCTCACTGTACCAGCTGAGCTTTATTTCACACCTTTAACCTCCTACAATTTAAATATTTATAGCTAAGCTCATTACATAAGCTCCATTTATAAGTAATAACCACTGTAGGTCAGGAGTCATTTGATCTGTTTCAGCACCTATTTCACAGCAATGAGTTCTGTGCAAGCCTCGCTAGAAGCACTCACTGGATCTCCACAAATTTCAGCAGGAAACTGGGATGACCAGGTAAGATGCAGTATACCCACCCCTCATGTCTACATTCCATCAGGAATCCTGAATCAGTCCTGCCCTGTGTCTGTCAGTCTCCTAAGTGGGCAGGAACACTGATCTCACATAAAAGAACCATAAAGAAAAAGCCCTTCAAGGCTGTTCCATCTGTCTACTGAAGAAGAGTGGCCAGAGAAGGAAAAGGCAGAGCTGAGACTGAGTGGCCCTCAATTACCATATGTTCCAACACCTTCTTGGGCAGAATTTACCTCAGTAAAAGGAGATTTCCAGCCTTAAGACACAGCAAAAGAAACACCACAGCTACTAAACAAGGGATGTGCTCAGGGTGTAATCCAAATTGAATGTATCTAGCACTCTCTGTGAAACATTTCTGTGTTTATTAAATAATTTTAAAGTATGCCAAAATCAAAATAAACCAAGTATAGTTTCTTAATTGCATGTGTAATCACTTCTGCAGTATATATGTAAAAGCCATAAATAAAGGCACTGAAAACACATAACAAATATACATTTTAAATGTCTGCAAAACCTCAAACTACCTAGGATACCTGGCCTCAATTCCTTATTTGACTTGAGAGCACAAATGCCTTTGATTTTCAACCATTAACTCTTTTGTGACACTGGGATGTGCAGGCCAATTAACTTGAGGGTGGTGAAAACTGCAAAGAACCCTAAAGAACAGTCTGACTTCGCTTGTGTGTGAAGTCACTCATCAGTGAATGCAAAAGGAAAACCAAACAGAGGTGGCCCCAGTCACAAAGATGATGGAGAGGACAGGGTAATACCACAATCAACTCCTTTCACAGGAAGAGAACTGTTTTCTGGTTAAATCCTCTTTCAAAGAGGATTAAGCTACTATGAAAAAAAAAAAATAAGAACAGTGTCTGCATAACAATTCCAAAACTGCACCATCTGTAGACAAGCATCAGAGTACTTAAAATCCTACTGGCAGACCACTGAAAAACCAGTTTGGCAGTGTCTGCTATACTCAGAATCAAGTGTAAGGAGAAGCCAAGATTAAATCTATAGAGATACTCAGATGTGTAATCTCTCTTGTGTCAGATGTGGATATATCTCCATGCATCACAGGCCAGTGGAAGAGAAGAGCCATGCAGACAGGCTGCAGCTGGAGAGCACAATCCTGTGGGGTCACAGCACAGGGAGAAGCCACGTGTGTTTCAAATGTGAGGTGCTCAAACCAAGGGACTCGAGAGTGTGAGGTGGAAGCCAAATGTGTGATCTTATGCTTCATGCATGAGACTCGTCAGGCCTGCCTACAGCCTTAGAAAAACACTCACAAACCAATTTCAGCCAGCTGGTTTGTATTTTCATTGTATTTCCTAGGGGCAGAAAACAGAGTCTGCCCACAAACTGCATTCGTATTCTCCTCATGTAAATTTTACTTTTCAGCACAGCTATGATGGGTTTAATTTCACCTTGATTTCTTTGGAGGGTAAAAGCATTACAGAAAAAATAAATTTCTTCTGCTTTGCCTTCAGCCAGAGAATGACAGCAGCATTCTCCCTGTGAAGGAACTGGTAATGCTGCAGTGATTTTTATCACTAGCACTTGTATCTCCTGGATATTAATAGATGTTTGGAAAATGCTGTAGTATCTCTTTATTTATAAAATATAACTGGGCATAATTCTGCAAAGTGATGAATTCCTCTGTATCAGGAGCTGAGCACATTGCTTGCCTTAACTCTGCAGTTTACATTAATGGACCACTAAGGTTTGGCTTGGAAAAGGGATCATAATATCCCATATTATACAATCACCATCTACTCCTGGCGTGCCAAGGGCACAACTGCACTCCCCCCACATGCTGCCAAGTCTGCAAATGTGGGTGCACCACCTGTAAATGCATCCAGATCATTACAGTGAGCAGGTGGGTCTGATTTTGGAAAAAGCTGACCAACATATTAGTCAACATCAGTGTATCAAAATTCAGATAGATTTTAAGCTGGAGAAAAAAAAATACAGGAAGGACAAGAAACTGCATTTCAACAAGAATAATGAGGTACAAAAATAAGGATTGGGGAATTTACAGGTAGAAGTTCTGAGGAAAAGAACTTTCTACTAAAACGGTTCTTAAACTTGCTATGAGTCAATAACAAAACACTTATGGGAAGTGCAAATACTATGGTGGAGTCAGTGAAAGACAGAACAGCTTGAAATGCACTTCCAGTAAGATTTTTACTAAATTAAGCATTTAGGATTCTGTACCCATTTTGAGACACAAAATGCTGATCAGTTTGGAGAGTGGATGGAGGAAAAACAAGGAGGAACATGCAAAAGAAAAAGTTACTGGTGGGGTAAGGTAAAACCCCAGCAGTTTTGTAACTGGGGTTATAAGGGAAGAGGAAAAAATTGCTGCGTCTGTGGTGGACAGAGCAGACTGTACAAGATAAGAGAGGGAAAGGATTTCTAAGGATGCTGCAGTGAGGAACCTACTCCATTAGAATTTTTGAAACACTGAACAGACACATCCTAAGAGTGACTAAGGCAGAATGATCCTGGATTGCAGCTGAGCAATGAACCTTATATTTCCCTTCAGCTCTGCATTTCCTTCTTTCTTGTTGGTGAGCTTTGTTTCTTTCTTGTTTTGTTAATCCTGTGGATGAGCAAGGCAGAATGCCCACAGCCTGGCTTTCAGATCCTGACAGGAGATTGAAGGGTGTAAGCATGAATAAAAAAATATTTGTATTCTGTGGAAACTATGCACACTTGAAGTGATAAAATTCCATAAAAAAAGTTTCATAGCCTTCAGAGTAGGTATTTTAAAGATGATTTGCATTATACTCCATATTTCTCACTTGATTATAATCTGATTCTATTCTCACTTAAATAGGCAGCACTTTTACTGACTTCAACAGCATTATTCCTCCTGTTTTCACACTACATGAGGATAGACCCAGCCCTAAACAAGTAAAATGGACTTAGTACTACACAATTTCAAGGTTCTGGGTATTTTTTGCCATTTACTACAGTTCTCCAGGTTTCCTTTATACCTATAAATTGTCTCTTTGATGGCAGTGGCAGGGATGTATTTATGTAAGACAGTGTTTGCTTCCATAAGCCCAGGAAGACAGATGAACCCCTGCAGAACCCTGCAGCTGGGGCGAGATTGATCTGTAACTCAGTCCAGCAGTTTTTAAATACAGGTAACATGAAAAGATCTCCAGCAAGCTGCTGAATGCAGCAGTCTGTCTAAAAACAATACAAGAAGTGACTGAGCAGATTTATCTCATTGTAACAAAATTCTCACTGAATAAGACAAGCTTCCTCAAAAGGCTGGGTTTTCCACTCACTTTCTGTGATTTCAGCCCCTGGTAAGCTGAACTTCTGAGTTCATGAATTCAGCAGCACGAGGTGAGGAATATTGAGAATCTGGTGCTCTTTTTAGAGCTCAGTCCACCTGTAGACAAAAGTCCTAATAATGTTCAACATTTTACACATTGGCTGGAGTTGAGGAAACACATTACCACAACAATGACTGTAACGACCTGCAAGTTAAACTTAACTGGAAATACTCTGAAAGTCCATTTTAGTAAGTGTTTTAAAATTACATTCAATATCAAAGCTGTGCTGATCTCCAGCAGTGCCACATCATTGCTCCTGAATACATCAGGAGCATTGGGCATCTTCCAAACACAAATTTCATTTTTTCAGACATAAAAGTTTCTCCAACTTCACAATATTAAACTGGAACTTGTAAGATCAGAACAGCAAGTTAATGAATGAGAACTTGCCTCTTTTTATTTTGGAGGATTCCCTGAAGGAGAATATACCCAAAATAGGGGGCATACCTATTCAATATCCAAAATACTGGGCTGGCAAAGGTAGTTTGAGAGCCTATCCTTCGTGGATAAAGGATATCCAAGGGTACCCCTCCAGGAGTAAATAGTCCTTACATCCAAGAAGGTGGTGTAACCTTCTTTGACCTCTAAAGGCTCTGGGAAAGTCACAGCAGATAACTTTTAGTTTGTTATTTTCAAAATACACCTATCTTTTAAAGAATCAAAAGGCTTTCTCATTCAAGTATAATCTAGTTTAAGTCCCTTTGTAAACTCTTTCTCACCTAGGAAGATAACTGGCAAGCTGGAGGTTTTTAGGGTGCCAGGAGACATAAAGTTATGTCCTGACCCTTTTTTGTTTGCTAAACCTGAAAGTTGAACCTGAAGAAATCCACAGAACTGATAATCATCTTGCAAGTAAAAATAGGTAAGGTAGAAGAGTTTTTCAGGTGGAAAAGTTTCATTACTTTCACAGTAAAGAAATTCTGCCTGCCTAACCACACTACTAACACCTTTCTCATAAAAGAAGTCATTATGGTGACTTTTGTAAAGGACAATTTCTGATTTCTGCATATAACATAAGAAGAAGGCCCAAGAATCCTGGATAAGACATAAAAAGAAAGTGCCTAAGATGGAGGTAAGCCCATAAAACCCAGCACTTGGAAACCAGTGTTGAATCCAGAGCTGGGGTTAGGTGAGGATGCCTTGAACATTGTGTGGATCATCAATCAAGAGAATCACTCCAAAGGAAATGCTCCACCTGTGCTCCCTGTGAAAGAGCTCCCGCTGCTCCTCACGCAGGGCACCATTGCTGGGAAGGCATTTCAGGAGAGAACTGTTCTTGATTGTGCAGGCTGACAACAGCTCAGAGGATCTCTAACAAGCCACTCACAGAAGAAATCCTGAGCATTGTCCTGTCTCAAATCTATGGTAATTCTCCAGGTCAAGGGTCAAGTCCTTCGGCAATTAGCAGAATAAATTAGTTTGTTAATCACCTTGGAGGAACAAGTACCTAATCAATAGGGAGGTGCTGTGATAGGTGACTAAAGCTATTCACATAATCACATAGCTAGAATGTCCTGGTTTTGAATGACATTTCCTACCCAAAATAGCCCGGAGGAAGAGAAGTGCTGTTGACAAATGGGAGCTGAGTGAAGCTGTTTGGGAATGCAGGAACGGTGTGTTGCCTTAAGCAGTTCAAGGGAATCTGTGTGTACGGCAAAACTACATCTCTGAAACTGTTTCAAAGTTAAGAGTTGCAAGAAGCTATTCAGGAAATAACGTGAAAAACAGGTCTGGTGACATCAATCAGAAATTCATAACCCTTGCACTGCATGGGAAATCAGGAAAAAAAAAAAAAACCTGCACGGAACTAAAACTATGGAGTAAAACCATAGAGAAATCAACTGACAAAATAAAACTGCCCACTGGCTGCATCTGGGAACTCGAGCTCCCCTCAGTATCACTGCATGCTTTGCTTTGGTGGGCATTCATTAGCACTAATGAAATTGTGCCCCGAGTGCAGCAATCAGGGTATGTTCAAAATTTTTCCAACACCAGACCTGGAGTTTGCTTCTACTTTAAAATAAAAAGTCACAATTCACATAGCTTTTTATCTGGATCTTGCTCTGACATAACCTTTAGTGACTCTGATGCCATCCAGAAGGACCTTGACAGGATTGAGGAGTGGGCCTGTGCAGACCTCATGAAGTTTGACAAGGGCAACTGCAAGGTGCTACACAGAGATTGTGACTGGATTGAGAGTGACATGAGAAGTTGGACATGACCCAGTAATGTCTGCTCACAGCCCAGAACAACAACCTGGGCTGCATGACAAGAAGAAGAGTCAGGAGGTCGAGAGAGGGGATTCTCCCCCTCTTTTCTGCTCTGGTGAGACCCATCTGGAGCACTGTGTAGTCAGAGCTGTTAAAGTTTGGGGTCAGAGCTGTTGAAGCAGGTCCAGACGAGAGGTCAGAGGGCTGAAAAACCTCTCCTATAAAGAAGGCTGAAAGAGTTGCTCTTTCCCTGGGGAAGAAAAAGCTCCAGAGAGACTTTCCTGGAGCCTTTCAATACTGAAAGAGAGGGGGCTTGTAAGAAAGGGAGACTTTTCACCAAAACCTGTGGTGACAAAACAAGGGGCAATGGTTTCAAACTGAGAGAGGATAGGTTTAGATTGGACATTGGGAAGAAATTTTTTACAGTTAGAGTGTTGAGACATCGAAACAGATTACTCTGAGCAGCTGTGGATGTCCCATGCCTAAAAGTTAACTAGTTGGATGGGTCTGTGAAAGATGGCCCTGCCTGTGGAATGGGGTTTGTGCTATGTGATCTTTATGGGTTCCTGTCAGCCCAAACCGTTCCATGAGTCTATGAACTTCTATGTGCTTCCCAGGCAGGCCTAGCTGCATTCAGTTCTGGGCAATTTTCCTTTGAGAGCCACAAAAAAGTCACCATGACCCTACAGAACTTCTCTGAAGTAAAAGAAAACTTTTGCTTTTGCAAAGGAGCTATGGACTGTCACACAAGATGGATTGCAAATGCTCTTTCTTACCAAGAGTTTTTAAGAGAGCTCAATGTCTTCTTCTAAAATGCCCCAATTACAAAACCCAAGGTCTCCCACTTGGTTTTTGTTTCCCCTCTCTATCAACACTTCTTTCTACCATTTCCAAATTACTTATCAAAGTTTCTTAAACAAGGAACCTCACTCCAAACCTCAAGCCCTTGTTTTATCCAACCAGCACTTTGATAACATTTCAAGATGTTTATCTATACTGTTTATCTGTCCTAGGTTTCTCTAGGATTATTGACTTGACTTCCTGTAGGAGGTCAAAATAACTCTCTGGCATAATGAACAAACAGGAACAATTTTGCAGAAATAAAAGGAAAAATCTTCCAGATTTCTCCTTCCTCACCAGATTATTTGAGCCACTGTCATATGCTGGGGCTCAGTACAATCACAGAGCAGAAAAATGTTTAGGAAACATTCCAGTCTTATGTAAGGTAGAAGGCAACACACTCTGCAAGTAAAATTTGCCAGCCAAAATAGCACAGAAGCTCCACCAGGTCCCCTGTGGAATTGTGTTGCCTAGAAGCTCTGATCAGATTATCATAATGATCCGATTTAGGCCACAAAATCTATTATTCTGAACCAGCACATTATCAGAGATAATTTTGTAAACTGATGTCAACATTAGAGAAACTCAGATTACTATTCAATCAATACTTGGAACATTAAAATAAATTCCTTGGAGTCCTTATGTGTATCTAGTGCATCAGTAACAGACTTTAGTATTTGCAGAACTCAGAGCAAGTATCAAGTCTATTTGCTTAGTCAAACAAGAGTCCCCTGGATTTCTGTGAAGTTTCTCTGGCCTAACTGACATCAGCTAACACCTGCTCTTAAAAATCTTACTGCTTCTGGTAATGAATCCAAGGAAAAACTCTAGGATGTATTGACAGCACCAACCTTCCCTAACCACCTCCTGTGCAGGAGTAGATTTTTTTGACAACTTTTCAAAGAACTAGAAAGTCTGCTTTGGAAACAAATCGGCAAACTTCCCAGCTGGCAAGACACCAGCTTTTCCTGATGCATTCCTGTTATCAGCTAATTTAATGATGCAATTCAATCTTCCCCTGGGTTTTATCCTTAAAGATCCTAAATGTACACATTCATCTAGAAGGACCCTTTCCATGGATAACAAGTTTAGATAATCTCTTTTGACTCACTCCATCACATCAGGCTTGGAAGTGAAGGGAGGGTGAGGCAGAATCTGCACAGCTCTGGCTTTTTGGCCACAACATCCATCAATTAAAGAGTCAGGAAAGAAGAGCCACCTACTAAAACAAACATATACTAGCAGAAATTCTGGCTTTTTGGCCACAATATCCATCAATCAGAGTCAGGAAAGAAGAGCCACCTACTAAAACAAACATATACTAGCAGAAAAGGATAAGCTAGAGCTCCTAGCTGCTTCTCATCAGTACACAGGAGCAGTAAAAATTAGGCAATTAGTCAGAGTTTAACAGCCTGCTCCCAGCACATTCCCTGGCACAGCATCTGGTCACCCCTCCCAGCCCAGCTCAGGCTGCAGAGCCCAGCCCCAGCAGCTCTTCACTGCAAAAGGACAAAGGCCAACAGACACAGGGCAGCAAGAACTGCTCTAAAGCATGAAACCAGCCTCAGTTTTCAAAATAACCCATGTTGCTCTGGATGCTTCTGGCTAATTGAATGATCTAGGGAAGAAAAAGAAAATCCAGAAATTCTCCTGATTGCCTTGCCCATAAGTACCTGAATCAAGTAAGATTAGTGCAAAATGAATTCCTAATTCTGAACTGGTGTCTTCAGCTCCTCAACCACAGTAAACACTTCACAGTTAGGCTGATTCTTCTCAGCAGATGTGATTAACTCTCTCACTGATGGGTATATTGGAGGAAAATACTTTGCAAAAGAATTACAGCATTTAAAATGTTTTAATGCACACCAATTTTCCAACCCAAAACATCAAAGAGGTGGGTTTTTGTTTTTTGTTTTGGTTTTTTTTTTTTTTTTGAGATTTTGCCATAGGAAAGAAAAATACCATAAAACTGGAGGCTGTTCAGCCTGGAGAAGGGAAAGTTGCATTGAGACCACATCACAACCTTCCAATATTTGAAACTGTGCAATTGCATCCAAAGAGATGAAACTTCTTTTGTCCCTAAGCAAAGTGACCAAAATTCATGGAGGTGTTCTTTAAGGAATTATGTATTTAAGTTTCCTTTATTTTTCTCATTGATTGGCTACAGAACACAAGTTTATGAAGCAATCTGATGCAGGCATCAGTTTTAAGGTGACTTGGGAGCCAAACCAGGAATATCTGCTTAAAATTGTATCTCTGCTGAGCAATAGCAATTGGTATGAGGGACACAGCTAGCAGAAGGCAACAGACACACAGCTGCTGCATTTAAAGTCAGGTATTGTGTCAGAAAATAGCCCAGTAGCTCCTAAAATAGGGCTCAGAACACACAGCATAGCACCAGACTCCTGCAATGGAAATTCTGCCAAACCCCTTCAAACCTAACAAAGTATAAGTGAAAGGAAGTGAAGCATTACTCAGTTTTGGTTTTCTAGCCTTATATACTCACTGAAAATCTGATTTTTACCTGTGAGTATATACATAAACACATATATTCATGAGAAAAGCCTGTGGTGACCTATATATTACAATATTTGGAATTACTGCACGCTGCTAATATGTCCCATAATGCACTTTCTAAAGTCATAGCAGCATCTTTCAAAAAGGCTGTAGTATGGGCTAGATTGCTCAAAGCCTAAAGACAGAAATATAATCCAATCCAGATATGCCATAAAGGTGTTAATTCAGCAACCATAGGAAGGACAGGGAAAAGATATAATTTTACACAGTCATAGTATCTGTGTTGTTCCAGTGTCAAACCACAAGTAGCAAAGAAATGTGGTTTTTTAAAGGTCTGACTGATCAAGGCCAGACCATTCTGTTTTCTGTCAAAAAGAAAGCAGGTTGATTTTTAAAACCAAAAGGAAAGGAGGAGATGTATTTCTGAGAAGACTCCAAAGCAAGTCAGGTAGAAGTAATTTAGCTGATTTACTTGGAACAGATAAGGAAAATCCCTATGGGTAAGCATCATGTGAGGGACATGTTTTGGTATTGTATCTCTTGCTTCTTTATTCTAAGAAACACATTTTTTAAAATCCTTTTTTACCTTCTATGTAATTAATTTTATGAAAATTATGACAGATTTATTAATGTAAATCTGAAATTTTCTGGACAGTTTTTAATAGAACCAGTTTTATTAAAATTCCTGTCACAACAAAAACTGCACAAATGTGTCCTTGCCACCTATTTACAAGCAGAGCTAAGTAGTCAAGAAACTCTACATCTCACATTTCTATACTCAGACCACAGCTCAGTAATACAGAAAACCTGTATGTAAGGCCCACAGCACCAGATCAAAACTTGTCTAGTACCTGACACACCAGGCTGTCCAATAGAAGCTCATTCTGCTGGTCTAAATCCATTACAAAAGTATGGACAAGTTGAGGCTGTACCAGCAGATTTTTGGTGAAATCAGGTATAGTTCTGCCTTCCACAGCAGCCTTGGAAGCCAAAAGGGCTGACAGAAATGTGGGCATGTGCCACACCCCAAATTAGACCCAGCCCATCTTGCTGCACTAGTAGTCCACTGTAGATGAGTACAGATGATTTTGAAGTCACAGCTTCTGTCTTCTCCAGAGAACACACACAGAGCTCTCTATTCCCACAGATCTCCACTGGCCTCAAACTTTAACTGAGTTTGAAAAGCTCAAACAACAGCAGTACAGGGCAAGAGGAAGTCTGGACCACAGCACAGAATAGCAAAAATATCTTTGTTTACAGTGCTTCAGCAATTCTGGGCAGCTCAATTCTAACAGAAACTCAGAAATACCTCTCAAAAGAGGAGAGGTAGAAATAGTATCCACCTTGCTGCTTCAGAGGCTTTGGAGAGACTGAGCTTTTGGTTAGTTTTCAGAGTTCCTGAGTGTTTCAAAAGTTCAGACAAAAACCAACTGTTTCTGTTCTCTCTCTGCACATGCAAGCTTTCTAAGAATGATGAGTTTTGCAATTGAAAAATCAATACTGTTTCTTGACAGTATATAGGAAAAATACTAGTGCAAGATAGGTATGGCTGCATGCAGTCTGAAATCAGGTCTCTCCTGGAGGGCAGGCCCAGCAGAATTTCTCCATCACCAGGACAGCAATGACACTCAACTGCACCACTTCTGTTCACACCTACAAGGTGCACGAAATACAGAGAGTTTTAAAAAAACTACTGGAGTTCAATACAGACTGAAACCAAGCTCTCCACAGTGTGAAGCAAATAAGAATGTTCAAATATTTCTACCTCGTCAATGATGCATGGCCTTAAATGTTGGTTGGCTGGACTCATTTTTTGAGGAGAAATAAAATATTTAAAACAAAAACATAATAAACTATTTAATAACTCAGTCACAAGCAGAAGTCACAAAGACAGACCCTATAAAACAGTCACATTTACATCATTGTGTGGTAATAAAAATGTCCTTAACCTGACATGATTTGTTATCATGGATGGTGGTTTTTCCTACAGTATTTTCACAAGCAGGAGACTAAGGAACAGTTGTAGCTTTTTACTCTGTTTTAAGGGATTTAGATATCTGAAATGACAGTCTGCACTATCTGAACTTTGGCAGTTAACTAAAATTGATCCTCAGCCCCATATGAAAAACCACATCTCACTAACACAAGCAGACAGCCAGGCACTCCATCCATTATGAAGTGCTTTTGCAATACTATTCCATATGACAGTGGTAGCTTTTAAAATGAGTTGCAACTGAGAGTGTATTTTAAGAGGCTAAAATAAAACATCAATTGGCATCTGACAACCAGGGAGATATGGGAGGAAAATAACACCTGTTAAAGATAGTCCTGGTGTGCAAGAGGATCCCACAATATTTTCAGCAACTCCATCAAGGCTCATTCCTGGACAAAAGAAACTGTTTCAATGCATGGATTTTCCCAGACATGTGGTTATCCTAGCAGAGAAGGACAACACTGTATGTGCTTCTATTCTACAGCACCTGGATTAGAACTTTGTGCAGGTTTTGCACAGCACCAAAGTCACAGCTCTGGTCTGTGAACTGGGCTCATAGGTACCACTCAACCTGAATTAGTATCTTTTTATGCTGAGTGAACATTTCCTTGTAAATATGGCTAAAACATAGATAAACTATCATTCTCTGCCTAACTCCACTTTTTAAAATTCTGGTAAAGCTGTGCCATATGTCTAATGCAGTATGCAATAACCTGAAATTAATGAGAAGATATTTGAAGATCTATTATCTTTTTGGTAGCACCTGCTGCAATCAAGTTTCAGAACTTCACTGAAGATTTATTATGTCTTCACAAAGTGTGTTTTCATATAGGGATTTTAAGACTGGAGAAAAACCTAAAAATTATATACCAGTGTTTTCTTCCATCTATGTGTGCATAGAACCATAAAACCACAGGATGTTATGGAGTTGGAATGGACCCTAAAGACTCTCTAGTCCCAACTCTCCCTGGCAAGGGAAGGAACAACTCTCACTTGACCAGGCTGTTCAAGGCTTTATCCAACCTGACTTTGAACACAGCCAAGGATGGGACATCCAAAACCTCCTTGGACAACCTGTTCCAGTGTCTCACCACACTCATGGTAAAGGACTCTTTCCTAGAATCTAAATTCCCCTCTTTCAATTTCTACTCATTACTCCTTATCCTACAATTTGTACAGGACCTGCTTGTATATTTTTATAGTTCGCCCAATTTATCAAGCCATTCTTGTTCGTTAAATCAACAAAATAAATATTTAAGTAATTACCTTCTAAATATAAGATAACATTTTAAGATCTGATGTTTACAAACAGAGAAGGGCTCCTGAGAGAGCAGCTGGTCACTAATGGTGTGGATTTGGGATTTGGGCCAGTTCTGTTTAATATCTCCATCAATGATCTGGATGAGGCGATCAAGTGCAACCTCAGTCAGTTTACAGATGAAAATAAATTGTGGGAGTGTTTATCTGTGGAGGGCAGGAAGGCTTTGGACAGAGGATCTGCCAATGGTATCCTGGCTTACACCAAAAATTGTGCAACCAGCAGGGAAAGGGCTGTTCCTGTGTACTCAGCACTACAGGTCATACCTGAATGTTGTGTCCAGTTCTGGGCCTCTTACTACAAAAAGACTTTGAGGTGCTGGAGCAAATCCAGAGAAGGGCAAAGAAGCTGGTGAAGGGTCTGGAGAGTGAGTCCTGTGAGGAGCAGCTGAGGGAGACAGGGTGGTTTAATCTGGGAGGAGGATGTATCAAGGAGAGTGTTGATCTTGTCCCATCAGCAACAAGTGGCAGGACAAGAAGAAATGACCTCAAGTTGCACCACAGAAGTTTCACATTGGACATCAGAAAGAATTTCTTCACTGAAAGGGTTTTCAAGCTTTGGAACAGGCTGTCCAGGGAGGTGGTGGAGGCATCTTCCCTGGAAATATCCAAGAAATGACTGGATGTGGCACTTGGTGTTTTGGTTTAGTTGATGTGGTGGTGTTCAGTCAAAGGTTAGACTAGATCTCGGAGGTCTTTTCCAACCTTAATGATCCTATGATTACATTCCAAGCAGTACCCAGAGGTGTCACAGAATACATGATAAAACCATAAACCAGAAAGTCAGGACTGAAAATTTTGAGCAGTTATTAATTAATTACAGTGCTGAACTTCCTTAAATAATACCAAGAAGTATAAAAATCATGAAATCTAATAATTATTAACTCTTACTGCTTTTATTTGCCATTTGCTTTTCAAATGACTGATATTTTCATTTGCAGGTTCCTTCATAAGCATCATGGACAACAACTGCCTTTATAAATACTGTAATTGAATATTAGATTTTCCATTAAACACATGACTGCAAGGCTGCAAGATGGGAAACAGTTCACTATATACTGACATACTCTCAAAGACATAAAAACTGATAATACAAAGGTTATTATTGCCTTGATGTGCATGAGATTATAACAGCCAAATATAACAAAGATAGGAGAGGAACATAATAGCAAGTAATAGCAAGACCATGGCATAAACGGAAAATGCATTTTCATTGAAATAAATGTTAATTACTACTAAATCCAGAATGTGCACATCTATGTATAAACCCCACCCCAGCATGAGTAACAGAGCAAGTAACTGCAGAAGAGCAAAGTATCTCATTACGTTACTCCCCACCTCTCAACACCTTTTACAAAATATATTATTTCTATTTTGCAGGTAGCAAGAGACACATAAAGCCTCCAGGAGTAGCCCAAGGTCACTGAGGTCAGTGCCAGCACAGTCAAATCAAAGCACCACACTGGATGTTCATACAACACTGCATTTGTGATTTCTCTCCAGTTTCTATTTGCTACACACTCAAGGATTAAGGATTCTTAAATCAGGTGTGAAGAGAATACTTTTTAAAGGTGTATTGTGGATAAAGGTTAAACAAAGGGGAATTTTAGAGAGCCACTGTCAAGACAATGTCTTCTGCACACATTTCTCCAGGATAAATGGAGATTTTTCTCCATTTTTCTCCTGGATAAAACTCCTGAAAGAGATGTGCTGATTTTTCTAAGTGTTTTCATTACTTCAAAAACAGCAAGGTAAACTGAGAATTTCTCTGGCCTAAGGGATATTTACATTTGTTTAGTTTTTGATCTGACAGATACAGCGTGGCTCTCTAGGACAGATATGCTATTTGAAAATACAATGAAACAAGCAGTGACAGTCTGAATTACAATAACTGGTTAATTCAAAATGCATAAACAGGCCCTAGGATCAAGAAGGAGATCCCAAGGCTCCATAGTCAAAGATAAGTAATTTAATGAGCTGTCCAGTGGGTCTCGTGATATCTATGCCCCTGAATCCCAAATTGCATTCAAGTTAAAATTTTAATAGCTAAAGGGAAAAGGCTCTTCTGCATCCAGGAAGGGACATATGGGCTTGAGCCAGGTAGGTAAAGGAAGGTGTTCATGCTTTATATAGGTGAAAACTCTAACAATGAGGTTTTACAGAAAAAAAAAATAAACCATCCCTGCTCTGTGCTCCTCCACCATTCCTTCTGAAGCAGCAGCTGTGTGTTTTTTTCAGTAGGAGTTGATGAATGTCTGTTAAGGGTAGCAGCACCTACTGGAACAGTCTTGCAGGGATCTGGACAGTTTCTCCTGACCTGGCACAGGCAGAACGTTGTTCCATTGTGCAAAGAGACAAACCTCAGCATACAAAAACAGGCTGTGCAGGCACTTGGCAGGCTGAGATTAAAAAGGAAGATATTAAACCCACGAACATATGCTGAGTTTTAGGCTATAGCTGATCCAAGAGTTCCAGGACTGTAATTCTTAGTTTACATGACTAAATTCTTGACAGCTTCAGCTTTAATCAGCTGAATCCTGGTTTTTGATTATGTTCTCATTCCCTACAATAAACATGTCTGTACTATCACTTTACCCCTAGTCTGTGTAAAAATTAAGACTGGTGTGGACTGAAGAGAACCAGAGGTGCATACTACAAAATTATTACTCAATCCATGTATGAAATAACCCCAAACCATTAAAGGAGTGAAAAATTATGACATGATCAATTGCAAAAGACTAGAAAGATGAGTACCCAGAAAACACAGATATTTAATGGTGGATGACATTCTTAATGAATTAATTTTCACTCCAGAAATTGAATAAGGCTTTCCATTGCCTCATATATCACAGAATCATTTGTTTAGCACATTAGCCAAACACCATGAAAGCAGAAGAGAGGAAAGCAGATCTTGAAAACAGTTTGGTGAAGATGTAAGACAATCAATACATTTTCACATGGCTATCATATAACACATTATATTTTTGCAAGCATTTCCCTGGGGAGGGAAAAAAAAAAAAAAAACCAAAAAAACCACAGTTTCAATTGATACAAATAACATAGAAATGTAGCAAAGAGCAGTGAGAGTAAAAGGATAGAACAGCATCTACTGAAGCGTTTTAAAAATGGGAATTCTTATGACCTGACAATTGATACAAATAACACAGAAATGTAGCAAAGAGCAGTGAGAGTAAAAGGATAGAACAGCATCTACTGAAGCAGCCAGATGGGGATTCTGGCTGGCAACTGGAAGAAAGGGGTTTTCTACACAAAACTTTTGCAAAAACTTGGAGACAATGAAAGAAAGAACAATTTGTATTAACAGCCCTCATGAATAATATGAGAATTTTACAATTCATTTGTATAAAGAAATGAAAGGCCTATGAGACAGACTTGCCAGGAATAATGCCTCAAATCCAGTAACAGCTAATGAGAGTGTTTAGTAAGTACCAGCATTCAAAAGGAAGAGAAAAATAAGAAAGAAAAAAAACACAGAGAAATGCCTTTCCCCTTATGGCAAGAACCAGGAAATGGAACACAGTACTTGGTTATTGCTGAGCAATGAGGGGCTGACAGGTCTTGTAAGAGGAACCTTTCTGCAATTAGCATGTAAATAACTCTATTGTTATCAGAGATTCCTAGTCAGAGAAATGTTTGGGACATTTGATTTTATCATGTTGGAATAAGGCTTGAATTGCACCTGCTCTTAGAGAAGTGGTTGCAAGCAGCAAAGGTAAGTGATCTGACAGAAAAAAGTCTGAAACAGAAAGAGTCAGACCAAGTACTGAAGCCCAAGGTCAAAGGAAAACAAGAAACAGAATGAATACAGAGGCATTTGGGTCCAGGATACACAGAGGGAGTGGAGGTGCAGGACGCTAAAGAAAGATAGGCAGGTCACGTGCTGAAAATCACTGAGTCTTCTAATTTTGAAAAACACAACCATTTAAAGAAGAAAGGCAATGTATGCAGTTATTGAAGACAGGGATTTCCAATTAAACAGAGCTACATAAAGTCACTTCAGCAAATCCAAGGGCCATCAATGTGTAGACACCACAGGAAAGAACTGCCAACAATTCAATCACCACACTGGCAGTAATGCTGTTAGGTCAATGACCAATTCTGTTCCAGCAGGATTGAACAGCCAGCTGCAATGTTATCCCTGCAGCTCTGACAAGGCACTTACAGCAGACCATAATACTTGTGAGCAAGAGCTGCCCATAGACAATAAAGCCATGTTGAGGCCAAATGCAAGGTGTCAATAGGAGACTCACAAAAAACCAAGAGCAAGTGCTGCATAAAGTTCACATTGGCTGACATGCAGAACTCAACAGGTCTGGGAAACAGAGGCTGTGGATTCAATCACAGTAAAACATTAGGAAAACTTGAAGTGATGCAGGTATAAAAAGTGTCACAACAGGGTTTATGCTGCATTGCATTAAAATTAAAAAAATGTATTTTCAGGCAATGGATTGAAAATAACATGCCTTATATCCCAGGAAGAGAGTGAAATACAGAATTCATGGGAGGCATTTAAAACTATAATGGAATTAAGACTGCCAGTGGCAAACAAGAAGCTTATAAAAATTGAGGACTTTGACTTAAATCCACTTTCTACAGCACTGCATGGGGAAGTGTATGCTCAGAGGTTACTGCTCCAGTTTCTCTAAGCTGAGATGTTCAAGCATGGACTGTTGACACAAGAGAAAAGTTTATCATGAGTAGCACATCTTCTGTGTTGAGTTCAGACACATGAAAAAAGTGAACACAATCAGAATGTGGTGAAACATTGAAGTGTTGTTGTGCCAGTTCTTCCCATTTATCCATGGGGGAAAACAGAAGTGCCTGAATGACCAAGAGACAAAACAGCACAGGCAAAAGGGGAAAATATGATTTCCTTGCTCCAAAACATGGAAACACTGCAGTTATCTCCTTCCAGCTGACAGAGAGTCAGGATCCTGCTTGGTGCCTTCAGAACAGGCAACTGCAGCCTGGGAGAAAAATGAACATCAAGCCAAGAAAACAGCAGGAAGAAGCTCAGACCAGGGAGGCATCCTACTGAAGCAAAGAAGCTGAGAGCACAAAGCCATTGGAAAAAAAATCTGGTCTGCTTCCAGCTCTGAAACAGGCACACAAAGGAAATGGGCCAAACTGCAGTAGGACACACAGCATCCTCCACAGCCAGGGACTTGGGGAACTGGGGTGGGGACAGAACAGTGGAGAAGGTAACTGTGGAGTAAATACCAAAAAATGGATCAAAAGGGATGATCAGGGCAAGCAAAGAGACTTCTGCTTGTGTTACATTGAAGGAGCAGAACTCAAGTTTAGGGATCACTACAGTGTCAGTCAGCAGCAAAGTCCTCTGCACACCAGTAACAAGAGAAAATGATTGATCAGTGTTTGCCAAAGGGCTTGCTATCAATAGGTAAATCCAAAAATGTGGTGCAGATTGGCAACCACAAGAACTACACAGGACACTGCACAGGACTTACATGGTGCTGCACAAGTATCAGGAGGAAAGCTTTAGAGGAGCAGAAGAAATTGTGTTTATTCCTGGACTACATAGAGTGAATATGAGCCCAAATTATCACATCAGGTAAAAAAGATCCCTTAACCTGTGGCCATTTTACTGTCAGGGCTCCCAGACCCTCTCAGGCTATTTCCCAGCAAGTGAAATTATTTCCACTCATGCAAAGGGAGAGTAAATCACAACAATTCTTACGTGGCAGAGGGCTATTCCTCCTTGCCCAGGCTGTTAATGACTGCCTCAAGCACAAGGCATTACAGAGGCAGGCTGGAAATTATAACGAGTCAAGAAATCAGCCAAACATGAACCAATTGCACTGAAATAGCATATTTTGATAGAGGTGTACATTAATAAATATTAATATTAATTCTTACTATTTGAAATTCTATCAATTTTTTTTATGTGCATTGATTTTTTCACAAATCTGCAAATATCAGCAAGGTTCAGCTGGCAAGTCCCTTCTCAAGGCTTTGTAACTGCATGCTCATCTCATGGATAAGAGCTGGCATCTTCAGCAATATTGCCAGAAATCTCATTTATTATTTATTATTTTAAAATTCAACTTTGAGTATGATGTCACATCCAAAATTAGTTTTTCTTGCCTATAATGAAATCCCTCCCCATCTCTTCATATCACCCAGACACTGTGAGTTTAAACATCTTTTCCTCTGCAGGTCTTGTACTCTGGAACTGCTTTTTACACGCTGCTACATCCTTATGCTTCCACACACCATCCAAACTCCCTCAGGAGCCATCACTGGACCTCTTGCACTCCTGACTGCTGCCAAATGCCTGCAACCTCCACAGAGCTACACTATTCTTACACCTATTCTCCTAAAAACATAACTGGGCATGTTTCTGTTGCATCATCCCCATCTCCATCTCTATTTCACCCAATTTTTTTGCCTCTTGTTGTCCATCAGAACATCCTGCAGAACCTGTGCCTACCACACCTGGCCTTTCTTCCACGAGCAAAGACCACAGATGCTCCTGGAGGATAAATAAGCATATAATCCATCAATTCTCAAAACTCACCAGGACACACTATTCTGCTTTTGCCTGCAGCTCTTAATTTGCTTCTGTCTTTGCTGTTACTTATGATTAAAAGCCTTGACTCTGTTATTTAACTCCGTGAAGCATGCAGTTTATATGAGATGGTGCAAAATGCAGGCTGGATCTTACAACTTGAAACACTTCATTATATTAAGAAGAAAAAAGAGGCTTATGATTAACTTTGATTTCAAGCCACAAAATGAAACAGTTCAAAGCCATTTTAAATATGCTTCTCACAGTAGGAAACAGAATAAACCAACAAAATAAACTAAACATTATAATCAACCAAATTATTACCTTCTATTAGCCAAGGGCCTAAGGGATGAAAAACATCAGCATTTTAACCCAAGTGAAGCATTACAGAGACATTATCCTGGGGAATGGTTTCCAGGCTACTTTTAGGTTAATCCTCAAAAAAAGATTTGCCTTTCCTTTAAAGACATTCAGGTGATTGATCTTATAGGTGTGCAGGTGAGAAATTAAATCTTAGGACTAGCTTCCACTGTCTTCACATGTCTCATGGAAAAGAAACATGTCTCATCAGCAAGAAATATGGGGGATGGAGTATAATAGTTTAATAATAAAAAACCATTCACATAGGGTAATTACAAAAATTACAAAATCTGGCAGCAGCATCAGAAAGATGAAGGGGAGTGGCATCCACAAGAAGGATCCATAAAGCAAATAAATAACCAGCCAACCTCACATCATCCCTGAGTGCTTGGCATTGTGCACAGCTCCACATCACTCTCTGCAAATAAAACTGACTACCCCTCCTCCCTAGGATTTAGAGGAGAACACTGGATGAGATTTAAGCCTTTTTTCTCTCAGTGAAAGGCACAGGAGGTGCCCTTCTGGGCAAGATGAGGGGCCCAGGAGGTGTCAGCTGAACCACTGCTTCCCACCCTGCTGTGCCCATGAGAGACACTGGCCCCTCTCCCTCAGCATGGGAAACACAGGGAGGCTCTGTTGGCCACCAGAAGGGATTTGCCCTCAGTGGGGTTTTCCCTCCCTCTTCCCACTCCCTTCTTCTCTCCCCACACTTTTCTCACTGGTTTCTCAGCTCTGCTTTCCTGCCTGAGGGGAACCAGGAGCTGGGGGATGGGACACCACTGAGAAATACAATTTCCATAGTAATTTGTTGGCTGCTGAAACACTGAAACTGCATCGTGGAGATGAATTTATCCTTCTGTTTTACAACACACGCTCTTGCTGCTGTATTTAAAAGGTTGACATAACTCACCCCTCCCCAGCTCCCTGAGGGGGCTCCTCACAGCAAGTGGCCTCAGCTGCCCTGGCACTGAGATGGAGCTGGAGGGGAAAAAGCTGTTCCATAGGCAAAGCCCTGGGAAGTTTTTCTCATGAGAGGGAAAATCAGTGGGAGGTTGGGCATGTCCAGCCCCAGGAGAGTTGCAGAGAGCCAGGGTGAGCAGCCAGGGATGTTCATGGCTGGGGGGTGAGGGCAGGGCATCTGCCAGCTCTCTGAGAGGTGTGGAGGCCATGGAGGAGGATGTAGTCATTCACTGAGCTGGAATCATCACAAAGCCAGTGAAAAAGGGAAGTAAAATCCCCCTCCTCAGTCAGGTCAAGGCTCACCCTGCTCCAGGCCCCTTTTACAGCTGAAGGTGCTGATGGATCTTGCCCCTACACCCTGGAGTCCCCTCATCAGTTTTCTCATCAGCCTCCCTTTGCCTTCCTCAGGGCTCAAATCAATCATGCTGATGGCTCTTGCCCCTACACCCTGGAGTCCCATCAGTTTTCTCATCAGCCTCCCTTCGCCTTCCTCAGGGCTCAAATCAATCATCAAGATGAAAACCACCATTTTTCTTGGGGCTGTCCTGTGCAGGGCCAGGAGCCGGACTTTGATGATCTCTGTGGGTCCCTTTCAATTCAGAACAGTCTGTGATTATCCCCATTCTAGGAAACCATCCTCCTCTCTCCAGCTGTGTGTGGCACCGAGCAGGGCTGATCCAGTCTGATAACAACCTGTTAAGGCGTGGCTGCCTCAAACCTTCATCCCAACCAGTGCAGAACTCAATTCCTACTTCTTCTCTTCATTCCTTGGGACAAGCCTTCTTCCAAGAGCCCAAAATGTTTCACCATTTGGTTATGATAATGAATTTATGATATTTATGCTGGTGCCAAGCCTACTGTAAACTACAGCAGCTCCCTGGAAAAAAGTTCGTTTGGCTTAGCCAAGTAAGCCATTTTACTTATGTCCCACTTAAACACCTGAATGTTGAATGCTGTATTTAAATGGGACAACAAATCAATACTCAATAGGGGATGTGTGTGAGGAGGGGAAACGAAAAATCTCTCTAGCTTTGCTCCCAAAACATAAATTTGGAGAAGCAAGAGGAAAAGATGCCCATGAGACTGAGTAAAACTCATCTGAACTCATTCACCACAATCCTTATCTCTGGGAAACAATTACTATTACAGCTTCAATTAATTCTTGCTGTGTGTTAAAATTAATAGAGTAGAAGGAGACAATGATGACATAGATTATTTTTTATCAAATTTGAATTTACTTGTTTGATTTGGAAATAAAAGCTTGATTTAAGTTGCTCCATTTTAAAAATCCAACATTATCTACTGGAATTTGCAGTAAATTGATAGTTATTGATTGTCAGCGTTTTAGATAATGGGACTTGTTTCTCCATACCCAAGAGATATAGAAGAGTTTAAAAGAGACCTACAATGTATCAGATCAAGTTGCACTCTTTCTTTGGAGTAATGGACAAGGTGTTTCCCATTTTTCAGAGAATCATCATGGAACAGTTTGGGTAGGAAGCAACATTAAAGACCACCCAGCTCCAGCATCCTACCATGGGCAGGGACACCTTTCACTAGACCAGGTTACTTGAATCCCCATCCAACCTGGCCTTGAACACTTCCAGGGTGGGACACCCACACCTTCTCTGTCAAACCTGTTGTAGTGCCTCACCACCCTCACAGTAAAGAATTTCTTTCCAATAACCAATCTAACTCTGCCCTTTTCCACTTGAAGCTGTTATGTCCTGTTTTATCACTGCATGTCCTTGCTCAAAGTCCCTCTCCAGCTCTCTTGTAGCCCCTTTGATGCCTCAGGTTTTAGCTTTTATATTTTTCAGATTCTGTTCTGCTTTAGTGTGTAGGTCTGGGCTTCATATTAGGGGATGGTGAGCTCTCTGCACAGAGTAGGGAGACAAAACAATTCCTTCTCTAGCTGGGAATCCAATGACAGCCAAGCCATATCTCAGGCCCAAGAGTATAAATAAAATAAACTGAAGAGAGAAAATAAGAAGGATGGGACTTCATGGGCTAAAGCTGTAATTGGACAGTAAGGTCCAATATGTAAATGGACCAAAACTTATACTACTTCAAGACCCCTGTGACTGGTTGTCCATTTTGTGGCCATTTTGTGTGTTCTGCCCAAGGTGCATCTATTTGAGGCCTCTTAATAAATCCCTACTTTATTCTTAACTCCATCTAGTCTCTGTTCTACATCAGCCTTCACACGGCATCACCTTTAGGTACTGCAAGGTGCTCTAAGGTCTCCCCAGAGCCTTCTCCTCTCCAAGATGAACACCCCAGGTCTCCCAGCCTGGCATCACAGCAGAGGTGCTCCATTGCCTGGATCATCTTCATGACCCCCTCTGGACTCCTCCAACAGCTCCAAGTCCTTCTCACACTGGGGGACCCAGAGCTGGGTGCAGCCCTGCAGGTGGGGTCCCACAAGAGTGGAAAAGAGAGGCAGAATCACCTCCCTTGACCTGCAACCCTCCCCTTGTGGTGCAGCCCAGGACACAGATGAGTTTCTGGACTGCCTGTGCACATTGCCAGGTCCTGTCAAGCTTCTCATTAGTCAGCCCTCCCACCTAAAGCACAGCATAACACACAGCATGATTTGGAATGCCAAACTCCTTCATGCTCACCAAGGGCCCGTGGCAGCCTGCTGCACAGGGGATCGTGGAGTCACAAGAACCCTTCAGGTTCAAGAGTTACAAGAACCTTTCTTGTAAATCTTTCAGATATACAGAGGACATGGAAAGCATCAAGAATGTTCACCCCTACTGAACCTGGGTTTCTTGCCTTTGAAGAAGCACTGCTGATCAATAACAAGCATTCACAACAGCACCAAGAGGACACCTTTATGGTTATGATTGAATGTAGGCATTTACTGCCAAAATGTGTTAAAAATATTTTCACTGAGTAGATTTTTGTTTTGTGCTAAGGCCATATATCAGTAAGGGAGCTCTCAGAATAAACATTTGATGCTGGTAGATTAATTCTCCATGAATAAATTAGCTCAGATTTATGGCCCTGGCATCACATGTGAGATTAGACATCCACACAGTGTTGACAGGCTCATCAGAATGGTCTTGACAGTTTAAGTAACATCCTTTGTCAAACTTTGCACCTTTGCTCCTAACCCTGTTTCCCTGAAGTCAGCAGGAAATTCCCATCATGAATGTTAACATTCTGCTTAGCTAGGGATTTTTCTGTGACTTTTTTTTCTATTTCTATTTGCTTTCATCTGTAATTGCTGATTTTGTTTTGCTTTTATATTATAATTTTTCTTCCTCAAATTAGTTTGTCCCAGTTACAAAACAGCTCAAAGTCAGGCTATCCTTATCATTTTTCCATAATCAATATTTAATTATTTTTGCCTCAGATATTTACTTTATGATGAGAGTCTAGAAAAGAAGCCTGTAAAAACTCCATCAACTGTAGCTTTTTTTCCCCCTCAAAATCATTACAAATATGAGGTACCCATCCCACAGTCAACACCAAAAACTGCAAAAGACTATCAAGGTATTGTGATCTCATCCCCTCTGGCATTTAATCCACATAGGAATGTCACCCCAGTCCTGCCTAGAAAAGCTGAGTGGTACCCAGGCTTCAAGGAAGTAACCTCACAACTTTTTAAGTCTGTTCTAGACTTCCTGACAGCTTTTTTGCTAGTATTGCAATATACAGTATCAGAGATGTTACATTCCTCTGAGAACAGTGGAAGCATAAAGTCTGGCATGAAGCTTCTCAGGCCTTACTCAGAACAATTCCTGGATGTACTTTTAGTAAGTTAAGTGTATATATATGACCTTACCAGATACAGGTTCTTGAATTTCTTATCTGTTCTAGGAGGTCAGTTTTTTGCCAAGCACATTATTTATTACTGGTGTCATCACTCCATAAATTCTTTATGTAGACTCACAATTTAGGTACCAATGTGAGCTACCAACAACATTTCTTGAACATCCCTTGCTTTTTCTCTGCCACACTAGTTTGTTTTCCTTTCCCTGAGAGACAGAGGTGGAGTAGCTTATTGCTCATGCTAGAGAGATTTTGGTCAAGAGATCTCAAAATGCCCAGGTACCAACTTATTCCTGCTGTCTTATTTGTTAGTTTAGTCTGTGCAATTTGCAATAAGTCTGTTGTTTTACAGTCACAAGTGTAAGTTCCTCTCAAGCTGCAGTCTCTCATCTTGTTAATCAATGCAACTCACACTGACTCATCACAGGAGTCGACCATTAACAGAAAGTGGATTATTATCCAGCAGCAAAGTTTCAGCTCTGGATTACTGATCTAATTATTCCATTCAGCACATGTAACTCTGAGGGACAGGATAATGTTGTTGAATTGTTGAATTCTACAAGTTCAAATAATTTCTGTTGTAATACCACAGGGGTGCCAGACCAAGGAGTCTGTGTGTTAATAATCATTGCACTCTGTTACAGGAAGCTTTGCACAATTTTACACTGATGATCTGTTTGTATCAGGAAGGAGATAAATTAGTATTTCTTTATAAAAGTTCTAATTGTAGGGGGTGTAGATAGCTCCATATCCCAACTTGCTTAAGAAAACTCATGGAGTCATGGTTTTCCCTAATTTTTGATTGGCACAATTATTTTATAGTGTAGTAGTAAAAGAAATGCAATCCTAATTTAGACAATATATACTAATTAAAAACAAAATCCCCATTAAAGATGAAGAATCACTTTTTGAGCAGACTCCTCAGCACAGACTCTTTCTAAGCATGTTCTTGGAGTAAAAGATAGATGCAAAAGTTTCATACTCAGTTACAATCCCTTGAAAGTATCACCTTATGCTTATCCAAACCCAAAACTCCATTAATAAGAATAAATTTATATGTTCATTGTCCCTGAGTTTGTCTAGAGAAATAAGATACTTCAGTACGAGATTTTAAGGTAGTGTTTTAACTGTGTTAATCAAATATTTGCTTCTTTCTCAATATACTCTCCTAAAAGAGAGCCTTGACAATAGAAATGAGGTTTACCACTGAGAGATCCAAGCATTAAAAGACTGAATATGTGATTGTTGCTTTTTTTTCAGATATTCCTTCTCATATAAAAATGCTGAAATCCAACCACAGAACAATGCATTCTAGAAAGGCATCTGTACAGAGTAACACTGAACATCTCTTCCATGTCATATTCTCCAGAAAATAAAAAATCCTTGTGCTAGATTCCTGTCAGAAGCTGCTTTTAACAGAGAGCTGACACTAATTTGCGGCATTATCTATTGGTTCCCTGGGTTGCAATAGGGAGGGAGAATTAAAGCTCCCATCAGTTAAGATTTGCCTCCCATTTAAAAGATTTAAAGTGATATTTGCAGTTTTCTTTACTGCTAAGGGATCTATTATTTGGAAATAGTATCACCAAACAAGATGGATCCTTTGTGGTGACAGTCACTGGCATGGAACAGCTTTGCACTTAAAACACCCAAAGAACCCTGCTCAATTAAGTACAGCCTTAATTGTTAACGTTTATAATTTTTACTACAGCCATACATATGAGGTCTCACTAACCTCATGATTTCATTGGCACTTTATAGAAAAGAATGAGGAATTGTCCCTTCTCCCACAGCAGAGTTTTCTTATGCACAGCTGTACATGGGCCAATATCAATATACATTTTATTATCTGCATTGAAGTGGAATCCTTAGGCAATAAATAGCACTGCAAT
This sequence comes from Onychostruthus taczanowskii, assembly GCF_017590055.1. Lineage (NCBI taxonomy): Eukaryota > Metazoa > Chordata > Aves > Passeriformes > Passeridae > Onychostruthus > Onychostruthus taczanowskii. Next base: position 18,907,328 of record NW_024500349.1, read on the forward strand.
ACATCTATCTAAAAAATCTCCACTTTTATTCCCCTGCCACTGCATGGGAGCAGGGATATAGAGGTTAATGACAATGTCTTGAGTTTTTTCCTGTAGTGATGATTTAAACTGGAGTGAAGGAACCAACATTTTCTGGGCTGGTGACTAAATACCACACCTAACACACCCTCCCTTTCAGTAAAACTATTTCTTATTTAGAGGTGCCAGCAATAAGTGCTGTGATCCCCCCAGGGGTATGGGGTGGAGTGTGGCCATTGGGAGCCACAAGCTGCCCTAGGAGGAGCAAATGTGGCAGGTCAGGAATTACCCTCCAGGTCACTGGGAATAGCTGTCAGAACTGGGAATCAGGCTTAGTATTTCTTGCTTTGCAGTCTCATCCTGGAATCAGCCCTGATCCTGCTGCACGTTTCACGGCATGTGATGCCGGCAGGGCTGCAGAAGGTGTCATGACAGTCTGAATTAAAACAGAATGCTGTCAATTTTTATTGGGACACCACAGTGATTGTCTTCATTTCACTTAACACATACAGGTCTATTTTCCAACTTCCTTCTTTTGTCTGTTGTCCCTATGGAGAAGATGCTCCCCATGAAATTAGATGCAGTTAATATTATTGTCAACATTAGCAACACTTTTACATCTTAACATGAAACCTCAGCAACACACGGTGAAAGCTAGAAAAACAGAAATACTGCTACAGTGAACAAAGAGAAAACCCCTGTATTACCAGAAAACCAGTAGCAATTCTACTTGAGATTTTCTTCACATTACCAGATGGGGAGGTGGTTCAGACAGAGATGGGGAAAGTAATGAGACATTCAATGAGGACAGCTTCTCTCTCCTCTGATCTATAAACTGGTCAGAGGAACGTTTATCTGCTGTGCTGATAAACCATGTCCTCCCAATGTCTCCACTTCAGCAATGAGCACCAGGAAAAGCTGCAGAGTCTTTCAGACACCTCAGAAAATAAAAACAATTGTGGAAGCAAATACGTGAGGAGCCTTCGACCGTTCACAGAAACACTTGCTGCCAGTGTTTCACTTGCTGCCGTTCACAGAATCCAGTGCTGCCTGGATTTCCACCACTGTATACTAACACACTGTGAACTCCAGCTCCCTCCACCTCTGCTTCTCATCTTCTGCCCCCAGGCTTCACTTCAGACCTGCTTCATTGCTTTGCTTTTAGCTGAGTCCTGGCTGAACAAGCAGAACCACAGTAAAATGTCCCACAAGCTCTCATGAAAGGGCACTGCCCTGCTCTGTGCACAAAGACTGCCTCTGTGTTTGTATAAAGTCTGAAATGAGGACTCCCCACCTTTTTCCCACTAAACTACCTCACACAGACCACACACTTTTCGGGTAAGAGCTGCCTATTCTAGGTCTCTGCAGTGTCTAAGATACCAGGGAGCTCTCCTTGGTTACTTGGCAATAAAAGCAACTTTATTACTTACTAACAAATGAAACAGATAATAATGAAGTTCTTCCCCAGAGAAAAAAAATCTGTTAAATCTACAAGGAAAAAAAATTAACAACCTCATTTTAATATCTTTGTAAATAGAAAGACCTCCTTAATCAGCATGAAGCTTAAATGAGGTACTTGCTTAGCAGGGACACCTACACAGGAACTGATTTTCAGCAAATTGTCTGAGATGGTCCTCTCCTCTGGATAATGTTCATGCCAGAGGCTGAGGAGTAGGACATTACAGGTACTAACAGGAACTGGTGTCCTCTGTATTACAAGCTGTGATATTCAGATCAATTTTCACAATGTATCCCATCTCACTTACAGCTGCATTTGGGCTTCAAAGCCAACCCATTTCAGTACTCAGCTGCACAGGAAAATTAACTGCTGTGGCTACAAAGCAGAAAAAAAATACATGGCTATGGATAAATTGATATTGCTCTACTGCATGCACTCTAATCTTAAATAAAATAACTTTTATTTTGAAATAATATTTACTACGAAGTTAAGACCTACATAGCAATAGAAGTGTAATTATTTTTTTTCTGGTGATATTGCTTTTCATTGTGGAAAATGAAAATTCTTGCAGCATTGATTATTAGCCTGTGTTGCTACAGTGATCAATTAACCATTGATGTGTGTGTCAGCATTCATCTTGCTGGTGCCGAGGTAGCCACACTGCTCATTCCTTTGGCAGCTTCTGCTTTTTACCACACTTTATTTCCTCCATACAAGATTTCAATCTTAAGGGCCTTGGCTACGTGGTCACTGTCCACAAAGGAAAACTAGGACACTGCATCACTCCAGAAAATGAAATGTTTATTAAGGATGGGAATTGTTTGACCAAATGTAGATGCTTCTGACTATCTGACTTTTGAGCTCACCATCCTCATCTTGTTTGATAGCCAACAGCCCTACATGAGGCTGGATTCCTCTCCTCCTAATGTAGATATCTAAAATAGGTCAGAGGAATTGCACCCTGAACATGCCACTCATTATCAAGGAAGACCAGAATAAGCAGCAGAAATAGAGACATCCACACTGCAGAGGACTTGTTTGCATGTGTCTTGCTCGTATCATCTCTTTGGTAGTTTAGTTTCACTCCTGAATAACTGACATGCAGGTTTTTATTCTGCTTTGAAAAGCAATTTTTATCTCAGTGGACAAGAAATACCACAGAAGTTAAATTCTTTTAAGAAATCATCTTTTCTGTTTTACTAAATGGGCTAAAATTCATTGCATCTAGTTAAAATAAAATAATTTATTGAAATCTAAACCAAATTCCTCACAGGAATGATTTAAATTATGTTCATAAATTGTTAGTCTGGTGACCCTTTGCCCATTTAAGCACATTTAAGTTTTTCACATGTAATCACCATAGCATAAGAAATTAGTAGCTCCTGTTGAAATGCAACAAAGTTCACAACCGTGTCTGAATTACTGAAATCACAAATGGAAGTTTGACAGCCTGTTAGTCACTTCTGATGTAAAAAGAAAATCCAGGTTTATTTTTCTGCTCTAAACTCTGCAGCTTGTAATGAAAAAGGCTTGTAATGAAAAGCTACCAGATTTGAGAAGTCTAGTTCATAAAGATAACAGAAATAAGTTGTCACTCATCCTGCTGGGGACAGGCTTTTATTAGACAAAAACAGTGTCACACCCCCAGGAGACCTCTGCCAGAGAGCCCCAGGAATATTCGTTTAATTTATATTTGAGGTGACAGGCTGGTATTTCTGCACCACCCTGAGCAGAACCACCTGCTTTACCCACACTAGGATCAGTCTCTGCCTCTCTGTGCTCCTCCATCTTCCAGCATCCTTAACTCAAAAAAAACAACTGCATTTGACAGCTCTGAGTTCTTCCAAGGAATATCTGAAAAGCCAGTTGATTAAAGTGGCTCTAGAACGCCAGTACAAAGAATTATTTAATCAGACCCCAAAAGGCAAAAACATATAGAGCAAAAGAAGATAGAAGTAAAAAAAAAAAAAAAAAACCCTGTGTTTATTTACCTTGTTTAGTCTTTTTTTAACAAGTTCCCCTCATTTTAGGTAAATAATTTCAGGTTGACATAACAGTGTCCTGCTTCCAAAGCATCCTCTCTACATCATTCTTATTAATTTGTTTGTTATTTTTCACTCAAATCCATCCCAGCCTCTCCTAGGTCAAGAGGACCTTGACACTAATTCCTACAAATCACACAATTTCACTCCAGTTTTGGAACAGGTCTGGCCACACAGAGAATCACTACATAATACTGAGTAAGGTTTATACCTACCCCTGTGGAAACTCTGCAGTGACCTCTCTGCAAACAAGCTCTGTGTTTTCTCCTTCCCTGCCAGTTCTCAGCTTTGCCCGTGCAGCTGTGGAATTCCAGGACTAGGCCCAAGAATCCATCCTGAGCTTTGGAATTGGTTACTTTGTTCCAGGTGTCTCCTTTATTCCAGCCTCCCTCACAAGTTGCCCTACCTCAATTTACACTTTCAGGAAGTTATTAAACAAGAGTAATGGCATTTCCCAGTTTGAAGAGAAATCTTCAAAGCTAGTGCTGTTTTGCTGGAATTTATTTTTCTGGAAAAATCAGCTCTTCATTCACTCCTTTTTTTTCATCTTTAGAGGACTGCAGCTCTGAATAACTTAACACCTGAACTATAAACAAAGCCCTTGAGCCCAGAGAAAGAAAAGCTAAACTTCTGATAGTCCTAAAAAACACAATGAGAGAACACCACTTAACCTTTAGTTGTGACTGCACCTGGGAAATTCCATCACCTCGGGGCCATTACAGCTGTGCCTATTAGACCTGCTCTCAGCAGGGTTACTCAGGATGGAGGACTAAAACACTGGTGTCAGCTGATAGTTCATCACTTGCAGATGAACAAGTGGGACACTTTTAGATTTCCCAGTGGAGGATAGGCCCTTAAGGCTGCTTTGTGCCTTATCAGGAAGGAAGGTGAACAAAAAAAAAAACAAAAACTAAAAGCACTTTGCTTTGACATCTACCTTCAGTGATACAGCACTTTACTCCCCAGCAGGAGGCTCAACCTTGTGAAACAGATTGCACTGTAAAAAAATTCAACTGTCTCTTGAAAATGCTGAAAATTAGACATTAATGCTGCGTTAGAGATATTAAGTATTTCTTTAGTATTGTTTGTACATCAAACTTAAGTTAATCTCATCAGTCAGTTTACTGAGAAATGAAAATCTGGTTTTGAAATACTGAAATAGCTTCATTTGGAGATGGATTTAACGGACCAAAAAAAGAATCCATGCACACACAACCCTAGAAATCAATATTTAAGCTTTTCAAGAGAAAAGAAAGTAATTCTCAGTATTTTCCATTTGTGAAAGCAGATCTTGATACTAACACACCAAACACATGTAATTATTACTCATTTTGGTAATAGGAAGAATGACATTATTATTTTTTGAACTTGAAAGGAAAGGAAAGGAAAGGAAAGGAAAGGAAAGGAAAGGAAAGGAAAGGAAAGGAAAGGAAAGGAAAGGAAAGGAGAAAATAAGTATTTTAAAGAAATTAGGACCATACATGAGGAGTATTTAATCACTGTATTAATGAAACACACTTCATAATAATAATTTGCATCCAGATTGCTACTTTCAGGCTAGATTTCTTCTTAGACACAAATTTGCTCACTTCTTATCTGCCTTCATGCTATGATTTCCCATGTCTTTTTGAATTTTTTATCTGATACCCTAGACACTTTGGAGACTAATTTTTACTACCAGTTGGATTCCAAATCTTAAGTTAGAGGAGATTTTTGGGCCAATTACTGTTAGGTTCCTTTTGCTCTGAGCATCATGGGACTGCTCTGTAACTTAAGCCTCACAGGCATTAAAGTCTGACTCAGTCATTCATAATTAAGGGTAAGGATTATATCATGTCCCAAATCTCGCAATATCTTTTCCTTAGCTGTTCAGTCAGGCTCACCAGTTAAGAGAATTTTCCTGCACTCAAAACAAGAGCTCTCCCAGCAGATTGTAACACAATGGGCAGATCCTAAAATTCTGCAGCTCTGGCACTTTGTGCTTTGTGGTGAAGAATATCTTCCACCATCACACTGGAAAACATGTCAATCCCTCCAGAGACAGCAGTGGAAATGAGTACAGTCAAATAATGGAGCAAACCCCACAATCAAAACACAAAAGGGGCAAGTGGGGAACTAGATGGACTCCAGACCTTTATCCATAATACTAGGGACAGGTTGGAGGAAATAGAGGAAGGAATTCTTGTGTGTAGCCATCAAAGAACTGGGGAAAGATGAGAAATTACTTTGTAACATTCAGTCCCATTTTCCCAGAAAACAATTAGACCCAGGCTTGCTTTTGCATTAACAAAAGTAGGATGTGGTTTTTGGGATGGGTCAGACAAGGACAGAATAATTCTCCACCCCCAAAGAACCCTTTCCAAGTCTTCATCCTTAAACATTGTTGAGTGGCTCTCCTTATTCTCCCCCTTCTCCCTGGAAAAGCTTTCAGTAAAAGAGAAACTTCCAACATGTAAATTTCAACCAGCTTCACATCCTTTCCATCCAAAATAGTTCTGAATGTAAAAAGGCTGGTGATAATTTATAATGTTGAATAGCCTTGAAATATCTGCTTTGTGAATTTTTTTTTTCTTTTACTTGTTACTTTTTGAAAAATAATAATTTTTAAGACACTGTGAATATATGAATGTGAACTCCAGCTGGCACTTTCTTTCTCTCTCAGAAGATGTGACAGCAAGAAGAAGGTGATGGCAGCACCTCTTGTGATGGGACATATGAGGATCTCACTTTGTTCTGTGTTTTACTATACTGGATGTTCTACAAACCATTGTCGAACTCCTAAAAACTGACAGCATGAACAAACACTTACTTTGGCCCTTTGGGGATGCTTAGCACTAGTTAAGCAATGGAATGTCACAGCACACACCTATTTCACCTCCTCACGTATGCAGACTATGGGAACTTGGCAGAAAATAGACTTCTTAGGCTGTCAGTGTAGATTCATGAAGGGATTACATGAGACCATGGCCTACCATGTGTTCAGATGGTCTTTGCTTGGAAGGAAATCAAACAGTTGTTAAGCTGGGGAGGAGGGGGTATTGTTTATTTTTGTTTTTTCTAAGTACACAAAACCAGCCACCTTTTTGCCCCAAACCTCAGACTCCACAGAGCTCTGGCGTTAATTTCCTGTAAAACTGGAGGTGGGCTGAAAGAGAATTTACATCCCAGAATGGAAATCAAATCAGTGCATCAGAGTTATAAGATCTAACACCAGTGAATAAACTGCAGTGATCTTATAAACCTGTCCTGTGGGCAAACTCTGCTCTACTTTCAGAAGTCTACTGTGAAAGTACTGAATGTGGGAATTTGGAAACAAACCACAAGACTTGTGCCCTTATTTGCGTGCTAATCCCTTCAATGCTTTTCCATGTCACAGCTATTTCACTGCTGGCAGATATCAGTGTCTACCCTGACTTCAAAATGAAAGTTCAAGACCTTTGCTTAAGTGTGCATGGGACTTTACCTTAGTGAATTACACTGGTTCTTTCCCCACAGTTCTTTGGCTACACACTTTGAAGAACAGTGTCAAAAACAGGCACTGGTTGCAGATCCCTGACAAATCACAACAAATTCTATCATGGTGAGATAAAATAAAGCTATTTTTCTCTGAACATGACACAAATAATGTTCAAAGCTCAGAAATTCACATGAAATCACATTTATTGCTAGCCTGCTGATTACAGGAAAAAAGCAGGAATCTTTTGTTACATAACCGAGTGGAAGAGGCCCAAACACTTTGCCTGTTGTTCCTTGAGTAAGCAGGCAATAACTATGGGAGAAATGACAGAGTGTTGTTCTTCCCTTCTGCTCTTTCCCTCAGTTCTTATTTGCTCTGGGAAACCTGGCCAGGCTGTCTCAAGGGCCCTGGCCTCCCACTCACAGTAGCAGCTCCAGAACCTTAGGTGAGGATGCTGCTGTGCCTTAATAACCTCAGAGGGCAGCACTCTTCTGTTTTTCAAGTCCCCAGGGTTTCATTAGAGGATCTGCTAAATCAGGCTTGTATAGTCTGTCATTAACTGCAGAATTTAATTACGCTGATTTGCATTTAGGAAAGACTGAAGCTTGCTGAGCTGTTGCTGCTATCATGCTGTGTTTATCTTTTACTCTGTTTTCTAAGGGGTTTTTTACAGTGCATAAAGATCAGGGGGACAAACATTCTCAGTGCAAAGCCACTCCCGAAGATGCAGTCACACTGGGGACTTGGGTAAATGCTTACTGGTAAGGGAACAGACTCAGGAGCAGCACTGAAGTGTACCTATCTCACAGATAAGAACTGCCAACACCAGCTTGGTATAATCAAAAGAAATTATGGGAAGAGCAAGATGATCCATTGAGACTCTGAAATGTGCCCATGGGACATACATCTGCAAACTGCTTATTTAAAACATATGAGTTCCCCATACCCATAATGTCATTGAGAAAATGCCTGCTGACTTCAACAAGAGCTCTGCTAAGCTTGACACTTTTGGTAATCACATCTGTGTCCCTGAACTGCTGATCAAGCTTTTTGCTCTCTTTTAACTACATCACCCTGGATGAAGAATTTATAAGAAACCATCCCCAATTGTTCTCTCACTGTTGGAGTTTCAGTGATCTTGCCTGCAGTATTAATATGGTTTATGTTCTGAGTATTGACAAAAAGAAGTTATTTCCTTCAGAGTTCTTGCAGAGAGGAGAATAGGAACTGTGCTGTTGTGGCTGAAAGTCTCTTTCTCATCTTTCAGGGTCTCTACTGCACCAAGTTCCTACTTCATGTCTCTCTACATCACCACAGGTCTAAGAAGCCTTGTGGAAAGCTCTTTCTATTCTCATTCTAAACACAGACAAACACAATCACTCTGTGCCAAAAGAAAAAGACTGCAGCTGGTAAGGAAATTAAATTTACTCCAGATCATCCAGTAATGCATTATAACATAAATGATGGAGAGATAACAATCAAGACATGCATAAAAGTGTATCAGAGAGCACTTTAAAAGTTTAAGGCTTTATCTAAAAGAGCAAAAACCCATCTAGTTACCATGTCTTTTTTTCTTTTTGACTGGTGGACGGATTAATAAGAAAAGCAATGTATTAACAGCGCTAACATGACATTTACTCTGTACTATTCATTTATCTCACAAGTCTTTTGAAGCCCAGTAAATGCTACACCTTCTGCGTTTTTTTTTAAATAGAAGGCTGTAATTCCCTACCCCAAGACATTAAAGACAGGTCACAATTTTTTCTCTAGAGCAACCTGCCCCTTATGGGGCCTTATTGCCCAAAAATGCAGAGATGTTTCACCAAGAATCTTTAATGTGTCTTCTCAAATACTGGAAAAAGGAAAGCTTCCTAGAGGAATCACTATTGTAATTCTTGCTTTCACATCATCAGAGTTTAAAAGATTGTATATTAGAACATATAAAAGAATTATGCCTCATATTTTTAACATTTTAATATATTTTTCATTTTAATTTCTCAACTGAACCTTCATCTAAAAGCTCAAACAAAAATCCAGAAAATCTAAATTTTTTCACTATCTTTGTACCCATGCTTAAGCCATGCTCAAAAATATTTCAGTGTTTCCAATTAACAGGATATGTGGTTTACTGCAGAGACTGACAGAAATTTGAAGATATGAAGAATTTCTGCAAATTTTTTCATTCTCTCTGAAATTGCTTTCAAGTACCTGGAATGCATTGCTAAGCACTGCACAGACATAATTCTGTTTAGACTATTAGATTTGAATTTACATCACAGAAAAATGCATTTGTGAAGTATTTATATACACAAAGAAGCATAACAGTAACTGCACAGTGGAGATGTTATCACTTACAGCCACTGAGTGCCTCAACTACAAATTAGAGGATAATTAATTTAAAATAGTCCTGTACTAAAATACAGAATAGAGTAGTTAAAAGAAAAAGCTGTAATAGTTCCCATGGTAGAATTTTCTTTATAGAAAGAACATGAATGTTACATCAATTTGCTTAACAATGAAAGTTTGGAACAGGTTGTAGAGTAAGGTTTATCTTACACAATAAAGAGCCTTAAGCAAGATCTAGAGGCACAGCTTGGCACTAATCCCAAATTTGTCACAGCTTCACCTTGAGGTCCTGTTTCACCAGATCTCTATCGATTGGATTCCAGACACAAAAAGTGAAGCCTGTAGCTCATTTTTTACAGGGTTACAAGCAATCCAAAATTATTAATACATCTTTGTGGCAAACACAAGCAGCTGTGGAAGACCCACAATCCCTGAAGCTGGGAAATGGCAGGGCTGGACCAGTGCAGCTCCCAGCACTCGCTGCATCACCATGTAAGACTTGGCTGGCAAACACTCACCCACATGAGCATCCCTGCACGTGACACAGTCCCCAGGCAATTCCAAGTACAAAACACAGGTGCAAGTTACTCATGCACTTAAACATTCACAGGTTCAAAGCCTTGACTTCCACCTAGGCCTCAGATGAGAGAAATTATGGCTGCTCAAGGCCAAACTGTTTCAATTACACATTTGACTTCCAGCAAGCATATTTGTTCTTACAAAATAGACTTTTCATTTTTCTTAATATATGCATATAATGCATTTTTGCTTTCTAAATTTTTCTTTATACATATGTGCAGAAACACACAGTGTAGTTGGCAATCACAGTCAAGTGATAACCTTTTACATGGAGAGAATTTCATTCTTCTCAAGCACTTAAGACACATGTTTTTGTCTTTTCCTCCCACCCGTTCACTGAGATAATGGCATAAATTTATTGAAGGTTTTTAACTTCAAGTTGTTGGATTTTTTCAGCATATTCAAATATGTTTGTAACCTCAGTCCACACACTTGGAAAAAATGAATGCATATAACAGTAGTGAATAATATATATGCATTAGAGAAAATTCTTCCTTCTTGAGGTATCCTACATGTTTCCTAAAGCCAAGCTGGCAGAACCCTCGTATCTCATGTAATTGTGGTCTTTGCATCTGCTTTCTATTATTCTGCAGGAATTATGGGACAACAAAACAGATTTTTTCTGTGCTATTTCAATGACACTCAAGAGAAAGAGTCATTCATACCAGACATTTTCAAATGTCTAGGTAAGTTCTTACCGTTATTAAGTTATTTTTCATGTTTCAAAACATAATTTTAAGTGTACAAAAATGTTATTTTTCATTTTTAAACTAGTAAGAGGACTAGTGGCAGAGGATTTCTTTACAGAGGCAAAGTGTTGGAAGGACCCCAAAAATCATTTTAATCCAATCCCCCTGCCATGGGCAGGGATACCTTCCACTAGACCAAGTTGCTCAGAGCTCCATCCAACCTGTCCTTGAGCACTGCCAGGGATGGGGCATCCAAAGATTCTCTGGGAAAGCAGTTCCAGGGCCTCACCATCCTCACAGTGAAGAATTTCTTTCCAATATCCAATCTAAACCTGTGTTTTTCCAGTTTAAATCCATGATCTCTCTTCTCATCACTACATGCCTTTGTCAAAAGTTCCTCTCCAGCTGCCACACAGCCCTGGCACTGGAAGGATCTTTAAGGTCTTCCCAGAGCCTTCTCTTCTCCAATACAAACAATTCCAACTCTCTCAGTCTGTCTTTTCAGGAGTGGTGCTCCAGCCCTCTGAGCATTTGTGGCTTCCTCTGAACTCCTTCCAGCAGCTGCACATCTCTCTTGTGCTGGGGATCCGATCAAAACACAGTGCTCCAAGTGAGGCCTTACAAAATAATATAGATTGCTGGAAAGCACACCACTGTTTCCCAGGAAACTAAAAAATAGCTTTTAAATGGCTTTAATAAAAGACAAGCAACTTCAATTTAAAAAAAAAAAAAAAAAAAAAAAAAAAAGAGTTTACAGCCTGCTTCTTCTGCCTGTAATAAAACTGCTATCTGTAAGCTACTTCTTTCAAAGCCAAGTCTCAAATTTGCAGAATGATTGTATCATCCACAATGATATTAATTCTAAAGAAAAATCGGGAGTTCTGAATTATTAAGGAAGAATGTCATTGAAGTTTTCATTGAACATCCATATCCTGAAGCCATATAAATGTCACAAAAAGCCACAGCACTTTGGCTTTGATTCAGGGCAATTCTTAACCAGTCAATCAAAGTACCTCTGTATTTAAAGCTAAACATGTGCATGGTATTTCCTGCTAAATTAGGTCTCAGATTCCAATTTCACTTCACGAATCTGTGACTATCATGCTTCTAAGCAGAACTGAGGGTCTTAAATTCCACAGAAAATACCTGGAGACCTCAACAGAACCTGCTTTGTCCATATGGAGGGAAATGCACAACATACTAAACTAGGAATTCAAAGTCCATTTGCTGTTCCATGTCAATTCCCCCAGTGAACAGTGGGTGCCCTTGTTCATTGTAAGTTTAAACAATTTCAAAGTATATTATCAAACAACAAATGAAGGCTTCCTTGAAAAAGGCTAAAGAGCTGTTTACCCTAAGATTCTTGGAATGCTACATGTAAATTTACTTTGTAGATGGACAAGTTACGCCACGTTAAGAACCTGCAAAGATGGCCCCTATGGAATTAAATGCCTTTAATTTAATTTAGCTTAATCCAATTCATGAGTAAAATAAACAAAGTGAAATGAAGGCTACTTTAATTCTGAATGAGAGTTCTGTGTGGCTTAAATAGTCAACTGAAAACTTTTTAGTTAATTCACAGAGTGACAGAATGGCTTGGGGTGGAAGGGACCTTAAAGATCAGCTCAGTCCAACCTTCCTGCTATGTGCAGGGACACTTTGTACTAGACCAGATTGCTCAGAGATCATCCAACCTTCCTTTGAATAGGTCCAGGGATAGAGAATCCACAACTTCTCAGATGAACTTTGCTGAAGATCCCCACATAGACAGTCTCTGACAGTGGCCAAACAGAAATAAGAAGAGGCAGGTCATCTTGTATAGATGTTTCTTCTTGCACTAATAAGGAACAAGGCAGAGAATAGCAGCGTTGTGTTTTCATCCTACCTCCTGCATGCCTAATTGTGGCCACATTTTAAGAAGATGCCATTCTCATGGTACTTTTGGAGCAAACCTCTGCACAGTTCTGTGCACACAGGATTCCACTACAAACAAATGAATCAGTGCCAAATGAATCACTGTGTGTGACTCTCAAAAAGAGGTCTGTGGGACAAAAGCCAGCAAGTGGGGCAGGCACTGGCCCAGCGATGTGCTGAGGACAGGCTCAGCCATCCTCTCTGCCGGTGGCAGGCAGTGCCCAGGACCAAGGACAGAGCCCAGCACCGTGAAAAGTGCCCAGCACCGCGGACAGGACTCAGCACCGTGGAGAGTGCTCAGCTCTGCAGACAGCACCGCAGGAGCGTGGAGAGAGCCCAGCACCGCAGACAGAGCCCAGCACCGCAGACAGAGCCCAGCACTGCGGAGAGCGCCCGGCACCATGGACAGAGCCCAGCACCGTGGACAGCTCCTGGCACCAGGGACAGTGCTCAGCACCGCCGACATCACCCGATACAACAGACAGTACCCCAGCACCGTGGACAGTGCCCCAGCACTGCAGACAGCGCCCCAGTACCGTGGAGAGTGGCCCAGCACTACGGACAATGTCCCAGCACCATGGACAGCATGCGGCACCACAGACAGCGCCTGGCACTGTGGACAGCACTCAGCACCACAGACAATGCCTAGCACCACAGACAGTGCCCAGCACCACGGACAGCACCCCAGCACCACGGACAGCGCCCCCAGCACCACGGACAGCGCCCCAACACTGTGGACAGAGCCCAGCACCACAGACAGAGCCTGATTCCTCGCTGTTCTTCCCTCCCACAGGATTTTAAGCCTTGCCAAAAGCCCATCCAAAGAAACGCCTTTGAATTCAGATTCAGCAGGGAAGGTAGCACAGAACAGGTTGTTCTGAAAGCACAGTGTTCAGGCTGGGCTTTTCCAGGCCACTTGGAGGATTATTCTATTTCCAGAGAACCAGGCATTCCAATCTCATCAAGGCTTTTGGAAAACGTTCGACTAAGCAGCAAGTGTTATCCTTTAAAAAGGATGCTCATCCTTCAAAGCTCATCACTCAAAGCTCACTTAAGTAATGAGTTGATTCTGTGATTCCAAATGTCCAAGGCCTGAAAGGAACCACAATTACATTACAGCCTTGGGTTTCTTCCTTGCTTCTGTAAATAAAGTCTGAGGAGGAATTATTGTAATATTCAACCTGGATGTAGAAGCACCTTCTTGGTGCATGCTGTTGTCAGTGAAATATACTCAGGATTCAGTGCCTTTATTCTTAATTTCTAGAGGCATTGTTTGTGCATGTGTGGTGGGAAAAAATAATATGTCTCCACAAAGGCAGCAAAGCTGACATCTTGCTGTAAGTGCTGAGCTGGACTTAAAATGGACAAGAAGAGAAGTGAAAGAGTGCAAAGAATCAGTATTTTTTTATAGCGTCTGTCATCCTAAGATCTCTAAATGCTTTTTAAGTTACCCCTCAGAAAGCTGAACAATACTCCTATGTGACAGACAAATGTTAAGTTGCCCACTTTACAAATGGCTGAACATAGATACAATGAGGCCCATTAGAAAAAATTTGCAGAAATAGAGATTTTTTTCACACCAGTGTAGCTGCAAAGCCCTGCCACAAATATGTTACAAAGGAGCCATATACCTTATTCTTCAAAGCAGGATCAAACTGCATCAGCAGCCAGCTGTAGACTGAACCAAGAGAGCACATCTACCCTCAGTGTTGGTCCAGAATACCCTCATCTCCAAAAGAGGTAGAATAGATACCCCCTCCACACTTGTCTGACAGGCAACCAGTCAGCTTTGACATATATGAAAAGAAGAAAGGACATGGTATTGTCATCTCAGAGGTAGATAGAAAACTGAGATCCTGAAAGACAAGCTAAGATGAAAAAATAATAGAAAACCCCATATTGCCTTCCACTATTTTTACTGTCTCACAAAATCAAGACACAATATTAATTTTGTCCAAGTTTGCAAGTCTATAACAGTAACGCCTGTAGTAGCTGTTTTGGCAGAAGTCTTAATACTTCACCTTTAGGCAGGTTTGAAAAATCAATATACTGTGAGTTTCCACTAGAGACAGTACTTAGAGGGGAAAAAAAACAAAAAAAAAAAAAACCCAAAAAAAAAACAAAACAAAAAAACCCCCAACAAACCAATATTCAAACCTTCAAATGAAGTGATTCTTTTATATAATCTGCCCAACGACTGTCTGAAGTTTAATTGCTCTAACTTTTAGCAATGAATAATAGCCACCTGTAAAACAATCTGATTAGAGAGCACAGATTCCATTTGTTATAATTAAAAATCTTGTTCAATGCCTTTCACTTCATTGGTAATTTGGTTGCAAAATTCAGAGTCATTTATGAAAGTGATAATCAGGGTCATTTATAGATCACACCAGCATATTCACAGCCCCATGAGTCTCTGCTGTGCAGTTCTGGGGAAGAAACAAAAAATCTAAAGGAAACAAAAACCTTCTCTGCAAGAAAACCATCCTGTAGTCTATTTGGGTCAGTCCAGTAATAGCCAGGAACTCCTGTCATTGCAACAGAGAAGACTGCAGACAGCATGGCTAGAAATACAAGGTCCTTATACACTGCAACTTTGTGATGAAGTATCAGTTCTGATTTTAAAAAAGCCCCATCACCTCAGTCTCAATAGCAGTTGGCATCCAAATTTCATTATAGAGTTTACAAAAATATGCACTTACACTGCCAACAGCTAAATCCAGTGCTTTGGATTCAATATTTATCAATTGCATCAATTGCATTTTGCACAAATATGTACTGAAATGCTCCTGGCCACATTGCTGAGTGAAAAAAAAAAAAAAAAACCAAAAAAAACCACCAAACAAACGAAAAACCAGCAAGAAATATGAACACAACAGTCATCCAAATTCTCTCCTGTTGAAGTTCAAAAGACTGTCTGTCTCTTCCAGCAAAATAAACCTATGACCTACATATACCATAGTACTGTAATGGTACCGAGAGATAAACCATGGGGAGGGCATGACTTTCATCCCACAGTACATTTGTGATCACAGAAAAGGCCTGAAGAAAGGAGAGTGTGGAAGCTAGATCGTCCATGCTGGGGAGAAAAACAAGGTTAGGACTACAGATAAAAACTTTGTTACTGATGCTTTCATAGAGTTATGTTAGACGATTTAGAATCACACAGTCCATGTAAAGAGCAACAACACTGCAAGAACTGAAACTGTATTTAAACCACTAATCCTTTGCATATTAGTTCCAAATAATTGAGTGCTATGCTTCAGTCCTTTTCTTCTTTTTTCTTTTACTTCCTTCTGAGGGAGCTCACATGACATATAGCATAAATTTTGAAGGGTCTCATTTATAAAAAGACAGCAAATCTCCTGGCCAGTTTTCATGCACAAGTCATTTTTGGGTCAGTTGGTCCCATTCTTGCAGATTACTGATGGCTGCCCTAGGACACTGGGATCTCTCACCACAAACACACACCACACCCCACCACCCAGGCAAATCTGCTATGGAATAAGGATTACCCTAAGAGATAGTATTTCTCTAGGAGCTGTTTGTCTAAAGCCAAGACACACATCTCAGCAGATTTAACAAGGCAAACAAGGACAGAATAGACTGTATTTAGAAAGAGTGGGGACTGTGATCAAGGTCAAGTTTAAATGTAGTCAGGGTGTGACAGCAGCTCTGGTAGATCTATCCAAGCAGGTCTGGGATGATATTAGATTAGTCATAGGAACAAGGTGCTCACAGCAGCTGCCTGACCCAGATTTACTGCCAGTGATTACTTGAAAACAGGATAAAGAGTGCCTTTATGTACTATTGTTTCACCTTGAGCATCATTTCCCTCTCTGTGTTCATCTTAAAAGACACAACTCTATATGATATGCATGGAGAGCCAAGATCTAAATGGGTGCTACCGGTACCAGAATTATCAACTCAGATGGGATTTGGATCCATCCAGGCTTGTTAGAAAGTTTTGTCCATTTGGAGATCTTAGAATGCTCTGCTTGAAACCAACCCATGGTGCACACCAAGGACTTTAGGGATGCCTGCAGCACTCACTCAGTAGTGCACTCTTGGCAATGAGTGACTTTGAAAGCACGTTTTTAAAGGAATATTCATGGTTGCAAAGGAGCTATCACATTCTCATTGTAAAAGCTGTAATGACTCTCTGGGGCCTCAACACAAAGAAAGCTACGCACACCCATTACAGATCTCAAACAGCAGCTCTCTTTCTGATGAAGACAGAGAAACCAGGCACTTCTCAAAAACTTTCCATTCTGTAGGGAGTTCTAGTCTAAATTCTTCTCACTTTATCCCTACCAACAACCTGAAAGGAGTCAAATCAGGCTAGAAACACCATGTTGAATATTAAAGTGGTTGTGAATGCAGATTGTGGTCTTGCATAAGCAAAGGATGAATTAAGAACAGACTAATAGCTTATGTTTAAAAATGCTTTTTTCAGTCAGCTCAACTTACAATATATTTTTAATGGTATTGGCAGGCTGTAAATGGATGGGAAAATTATGTGCTAAAAAGCAAAACTGAGGTGAGAAGCGGAAATTAAATCTCCATTTAGCAGAAAAATTATTTCAATATTTGTTTTCCTTCCAAAGCAAGATGAAAACAAGGACTGTTGAACCTTCCCAGTAAACAAAACCAATTCCCATCAATCAAACCCTCATTTTATTAAAACTGAAATAATTAATTTTCCACATATTATTTATATAACATAAAAGCAAACAACCATCAAGGATTTAATTTCAAAGGGTTTTTTTTTCAGATATCAGATTTTGACAGAGTACTCTAATTCATCTTTTTCTAAGCACTGCATTATCAAAACCATAATGTTCCTAAATGAGGTTAATGGCAAAAATGCAGAAAGAAATATTTGAATTGGAAATTTTTTACTAGACTCCACTATATGCCAGAATTTTCTTATCAACTGAAATATTACCAATTTTTTTATTACTAATACATAGGTTATTGTCTAATTCAGTAAAAAAAGGTAGCTTCTGTGCACTATCTGTGACAAATTCTGCTAAAACCTTGACCCAGCCCCAAAAATGGATGTGAATAGAAGACATTATCCTCAGTTTTCTTTGTAGTTTGATATAAACCTGTTCTAGAAGTGTAGCTTAACCAGTATTGTATGGATTTACAGATTCCTATCATCCCTTATTGAGCACTGTATATTCAATAGATCAATGACATTTGTATCATTTAATGTAATTCTAATTATAGATAACCGCTTAAATTTAGCACATGACACAGTTCACCTACTGAACAAATACAGATGGATATTATGGGAGTTTAAATTCCACAGTCAAAACTTAGAAAGAGAGGGAATGGAAGGAATTATCAACCTTACTCAACAAATGGGAAAGGAAGGTAAAGCCCAGTGAGAAGCTGCAGGCAGGATGTAGTTCCCACAGAAGGAGGTGGTAGAGCTGCCCTGCAGGGACACACCTATCCTGTGTATGGCAGCAGCATGAGATTTGTCCAAGGTCACACAAGAAATCACTATCATATTCCCTCTAAATTCAAATTTGTTGTGTGCCAATCCAAGTGTATTCATTGCAGGATACTGCTTCTCCTCAGAAACCATGAGAAGTCTCAGAGCCTGCATGAAGGACATAAGCTGAGGATACCACAGTGGCCCCTGCTCAGCACAAAGCATTTCACCTCTTGGCATTTAACACGGGGTTTCCTTTAAATTTCATTTTTTATGACTAGTTCAAATGCAATGTCCACTGGTTAATATCTCACCCCCTCAATCCCATGCAAAGGCCCTACAGTTCAACAAATCACAGTTGTCTTGCACATCTTGGAGCCTCCAGTAGTTAGGAAACTTTTAAAGCCATGACTCCATGCAGCTTTGGCAGACAAACAAAGTGGGAACAGTGAAATGTTACCAGACTCTGCAGTCACTATGGACATCAAGGGCAACATACACTGTGAGGAGAAAACTACATAGGCTATGGGGCTCAAGTGACACATTCACATAAAAGATTTACAGTTCAGATTAACATGCTGAATTTTGATCAGACACTTTACAATTCATTACCACAGGTTGGTCTTTACTCTAGTTTACAGTCAAATCTCTAGACTTACTTTTCTCCCCATGGCAGGACACATTTGCATTAACAACTTCTTAAATTGCTCCATATCAAAGCAATGTGGCAGAGGTTTCCAGTCAGATTGCATGACATACACTTCCACTCCAGCACAGCACACACAGAACTCCATCAATATTCCTTTGCTTCTCACCACAGTCCGTCCTTGCTGTAGTTAATTGTTAATGCTTTTCTTCCCTTCATTAACTTGTTTCTCTACAGAATCACCAATACCATTTTTGCCTCTCCTCACACCTTCAGCATACATTCCTACTGCTTGCAAACAGTGTGTAACAAACAATACCATTCTTTAGGACTTTCCCTGATAGCAATTCTCTCTGCCTCACACTCCCCTGTCCTCTCATGGATGTGTGCACTCCATTTCACTGATGCCGCAGATTCTCAAATGGACTTTCTTGCTGATGGTGCTCCATCTCACCTCGTATCATAAAGTGTTTCCCTGCATCTCCTCTTCACCCTTGCTGGTTTTACTCTCATGATTTACAGCATTTACAACCAGCCTTTCCAAAATTAATGCCCTATTTATCCACAGAAATGATATGTCTTGGTTAGTCTTTAGAAGGTTAGCCATTTAGAAGGACTGCCTAAGAATGGAAAAGTTGTAAAGCTGCAATGGGAGTTAATTAATAAAGAATTAAAGGATAGCAGTATAATTAATGTTACTTCATATAGATTTCTGGAAAATAAATCCTGTCAAACAAAGCCAATTTAATTTCTTGATGAAATTACAGATTTGATTGATAAAGGTAATGATGTAGGCATGACAGACTCAGACATTTGGAAACACACTTGGCTTCATTATTTGAACACAGTCCATCACTGGATTTTGACAGCCCCCAACTGCCTGCTCTCATCTTTTCCAGTCACATCTCTCAGTGGCATGAGTGCCATCACATGGCTGGGGAGATCAGGAGATGGGACCTTCCCCCACTCCCATATCATAGGTGGCCTACCACAAAGCACAGGTTCTTGTTGTTAGCATTCAGCAAATGACTGACATCTATTTCTGAGCATGTGTGAAATTGGTGTAACAATCTCCACTGCAGTACCATATGGAAGAAAATGGTACTTATTAGCAAAATTTGAATATGCTGGTTTATCCACTCACTCATTCTCTCCCTCTCTCTCAGAGTTCATCCATCACACTGTCAAGCGCACCAAGATGTGTGTTCAGGTAGTCTGGCTGAGATGATTTGCACATGTCATGGCAGACAAGGGTTATCAACTATTAAGTTCTCATCACAACACTCAATTTTTTCTTGACTGGTAATGACAAGTGAGTTTTTTGGCATATCTTTTACAATTTTTATGAGTCAGCAGTTGAGAACAGCTGATCCTTTGCTTCCAAATCTTACCTACTTAGGCATTCCTAAGTCTTAGCAAGGTTGCAGGTCAGTAGCTGATTTTTTTATATGGAGTTTGTCTGAAAAATAAACATTTATTCTGCTGGTGTAGGTCCCTATTGGCAAAACAGGGAAAGAATTGTCATCACACACACACAATATGCTAGTACCTTGTGGCCCTTTAGTGTCCTTAGAAAGTGAGGTCTTGTGCTGGAGAGATGCCTCTGCAGTGACTTTTTCGGGCTTGACAGTACAGCACATTGCTCAGCTTTATTGCTGGGAACAATGTTCTCTATTATCACCACATGTCATTCTTCTCACACTTATTTCACTGTTTTTTCAGTGTTTACAGAGACATATTTGCATCTGTATTTCATTCACTGTTTGTTTGTATTTCTGCTACAAGTCTCCATATTTAGTTACATGAGAGGAAAACCAGCTTACCATGAGAATCTCCAAAAGGAGAAAGCACAAGATACAGAATTCAGCAAGGTGAATGTGTCAGTCTGACACATTTACAAGGCACAAGAGAAATGAATGAATTCACTTTTCAAATAGCAAATGTGTTTACTGGGCTTAGCTTGTGTGATCCTATGGACTGTCCTAGCCTCAAGCAGAATTTCTCCAGCATACACCAATAAAAAAGATGTTGTGCTACAGTTTATTTAGACAGCTTGGAACTAGACTTTGTATTCTCCAGCCCTATGAGTTGCAAGTTCTTGATGTGCTTCAACTGCAACATTCGCTGATGTATGGGCTCGACCCACAAGCCGGGGCACTGCATGTGTCCTGACTACAAATTTAACTTGCTCTTATTTCACTCCATGAACCAGGATCTGAGCATCCGTGTTTCCAAGCTGCCTTCCAAGCAATGCTGCTAGCTCCCTGAAAAAGGCACAGTTCACAAAGACAACCCATTCCAGAGCCTTCCCCACAGAGACGGTGCACATTTAGGACACATCTCTTCTCCTTCCTACTCTGATCTAGCCTTGTCTCAGGTAGCTTTGTAGCCTCAACCCCTGCAAGATACAAACACACATTCATACATCACTGAGCAAAATAACTTTTTAGGACTGAATCCTGCTCTTCAAGCTGAAAAAAACCCATGGAATTTATTTCAATTCCAGTAACAACAAAGCCATTTGGGAAAAAAGGATGTTCCTGCCAAGTGATGTGCAAAGTGGATGCATCAGTCATCTCCAGAGAGTGCCTGAGTGGTCATAAGGTGGTTCAAGGCAATTCATTATTCAGCTGGGGCTCTGTTCTTCCCACAGTACCCAAAAATGAGTGAGCAGGCAATGAATGTTAGCAGCCATCAATAACTATCAGTTTAGGATAGATTCAAAGATTAAAAGCTTCCCCTTACACAAATGCAAAATGCCCAAAGCCTCCCAGTCTTTCCATTGCTCTGCCTTTCTGCAGTCACATCTATTCATAATGTGTCCTCTTCACCACAGCAGGAAGCAGAAAGTTCAGGAGTGCACTACAGCCATTTGTCACCGTTCTGCAGATTAGTCCACTTTGTCTCAATGTTTTGGCACTGTTAATATGTAATATTTTACTAGCATATAACTCTTAAAAAGCTCAAGGGATTAGGCTAAAACCAACTAAACAATGTATCTGAATGTGAAAATTAAATACTAGGAAACTCTCTAGAAACCAGAAATTTAAACATGATAGAAAAGTATAAATGGTGAGAACAGGGGAAACTTTAGAGGAAACCAAGGCAGCCTGTCTCTGAAAATACCGAAAAGCTAAATTTTGTGCCACTGAATTGAGGTAAAATGATCACACTCCTCCGCATCTATTTAATATCTCCCTGAAAGCCAGTGCTCTTTCTCCTCATTTCAATCCATCAGAAGACCAGAATAGATAATGTGCTACACTTTTACACTTTGGCAAGTTGCTTCTAGGCATTCTGTGGGGTCAGAATGCCCCCACATTTGGTAAATAATAACTCCCTTATTCCTACAATAACCCCTTATTTTTCTATAGATGGATTTCTCTGCCTCCATCTCATCTTACTAGCTTTATTGAATAGATGAATAGATCACCTTTGACTTCCCATAATTTTGCCTTTTCTTGAAAGACTCTTGAGCATCAAGCTCTCTTTTTTCTCCTGTAGTGAATTAGAATTCTTTTGATTCCTTTTTTTTTTTTTTTTTTGTAGACACAAGCATGACAGATCCTAATATCACAAAGAAAACTGTAAGGACTTTATACCTTATGAAAAATATCTGCAATTTATACGTACAGCCAGCTTCAAATCTTAAACACTCCATATCACATCCAGGTGAGGTTTAAGGACAAACACATGCATAATTCATGAAAGCATAACCATTATTGGTAGCTCTGTAGAATAAATAGTCCTTGGTAGACACCGTGCATTTGAAGGATGCACCACATTCATGCTAGCAATATAGAGCCAAATTTGTATTTATGGTGCACTTGCAATCCATTCAATTCTGTTTCCATTTGAGCACACTGGTGAAATAGAGTGCAATATTCTGTTTCAGTTACCAGCACAAGATGCACAACTCAAAGCAGAGCTCCTGATAGCCAGAGAGCGCAGAAGAGCTGATGACTGCACGGAGTCCACCAGGGATCTTGTTATGCCAATCTAATTAACCTGGAAAATGCTCAGCTAGCACCATGCTCTGGGCTCGCACACAGATGGAAAATGGGCTGTTCGACTATTGTGTGTGCAAGGCAGGCTTCTCATAACTCCCAAGTCAGCAGAAACATTTAAGCATATGCTTACCATTAATGTTAAACAGGTGCTTAAGTACGCTGCTGAACAGGGAACATAACAAGGAGCACGCCTCTGGAGGATGTGATTTTTGCTTTAATTGCTGCAGCATATGATTTATTTGCTACCCTTAGATATTACAACAGTCTCCTTTTCCTACCAAGACTGCAATTCTGTTAAAATTTGTGTAGAAAAATAGTAAGAAATACTCTCTTCATAAAAAAAAAACCACAAAAAACCCAAAAAACAAATCAAGGCGTATCTATAACACCCAAAATACTAGAACAGAGAGGAGCAAATTTTAATTTTAAACTTTCTAGAATCTTTTATAGATTTTGATTCCTAATGGCCAAATCCAACCGAAATGGACCATCCTTAATGATGTTTTTTATACATTACAAATGTAGATGTACACAGTTAATGCAAATGAAATAAAATGCACAGAGAATAACTCAAACAGAGAATATAACATGAACTTCTCTTCCCTGAGAAAAACCCTAAATAGTGAGATCGGGAAAGGCCCAGTCATACTGATATGAACTACAATTAATTGCTGATACCCACAGCATTTTATACATCCTTCATGTAGACCACAGATCCAGTTTTTAACAGAGTCAATAAACTCAGAGCTCATGAATAGTCATACTCCTGCATTACAATCACTTGCTTTACAGACTAGATCTTACTAAGTGGTACTTTCAGCCCCCTCACAGCCGCATGAGAAGGCATTATTATGAGCATATTTTTTTTACATCCTTATAATTAGGGACTAGAAAAAAGCAATACAAGCTTATTTCTAGGTTACTTTGGTTATATCATAGGCTGTAGAAAACCACTCAGTATTTACAGAAAGCATGCCAATATAATTTCAATTTTTCTCCATGTTTTTAATAACATCAGTTCCAAATGATAAACAAATAAAAATGTTTCATTTTCAGCATATTTTCTAACTTAACATCCTCACTGAAAACAAATAAAGGCAGAAGTGCAGGAACACAGCATGCCCGGGGGAGCAGCTGATGGAGCAGCTCATGGGGTCCTCCATGGAGGACAACTTATGAGATGAAATAAAATATACAGAGTGCCTGTCTTAACCACCTCACTCTGCTTTTCTTCTGCTTGCTTTCTTACCATGCAGTTCACCTGTTTTATTTTTTTTTCTTGTCAGCAGTAGTGTCTTTCACTGTTGTTACCTTTTAAAAATTACTGAAAATCCCTGGTGACACAGAACATGGCTGGGTTATGTGTTGAGACTCAGATCTGAAAGCACCTCAGCCTCAGACAAAAGTCCTACTCATTTCAGCAGGAGTAGTAAACCCATTAAGTTTGGCAAAAGTTTTGCTTGAGTAAGTGCTGAATAATGACTACAGAATGAGGCTATGCAATATGTGACTGGAATTCATGCCAAGTCTGTCTACACATGCCTGAGTTGACAAAATCTCCTGGCCAGTATTCCCTGTAACTTGAGAGGGATTTTCCCCAGCATTGACCAGTCTGTTTGCCATCCAGTGCTTGACCTGTGCATGCAATGTTCACCACTGCAGCTCATTCACTGTCTTGAATTGTTTCTTTTCTCATACTTGTTTTGACTGAACATTTGTGTGCATCTCAGGATAACCCCTTAAATTATCATTCCATAGTAATTAGGCATGAGATGGTGGGAATATTTCATAGAAACAGAGGCACACTGTGAAAAAGACCTTCCCACAAACAAATTCCTGAGCCAGTTGCTAGAGATGCACAGAGTTTGCAACTCTTCTATTGTGCCTTGCAAGTGTGCAACTTGGGAACCACCAATTTACAACTGAGGGTTGGACTCAGATCCAGTTACACACATAATAATTCTCCCCCTTATCAAGATATGACAGGCAATTCCACTGCTTCTGCTCCCACTCTTCACCTCTGTAGTGATGAAGAGGATATTGCTGGGCATACTGAACCCACAGGGAGAATGCTGTGCTCAGAAATCACCAGAAAGGCACACACTTCTTCCCAGAGCACCGCATAAACATTACAACACAGGTGCTCCAGGAATTCCCAAGACCTCACCAATATCTCCACAGATGCACAAAGCCAGTTTTTGCAAAAGCAGAATTTAGACAATCTTGACAATCTGCTCCAAGGGCAAGAGGACACTGCAAAAGCAAACTATGCATTTTACAATGCAAGCTCTGTTTGTACAGTCTCCTTAAGGGGACAGAGAATCTACGCAATCTACAGGTGAACGCATGCTACAGCTGGGTCTCTGTGTATTGTAAGCATTCAGGCTCCAATAGTTTAGATTTATTTTTAAAATTGCATTCTCAACTGCAGCCTTTTCAATAGGACTGAATACTACGGGAACTTGCTAAATGCAATGTTCCATTGGGAAGGAATGCCAAACTTACTAAGTGACGGCTTTATGCATTAGTGGATTACATGAGATTTAGAGTACATAAAACAATTTAATAAATGGGCTTTGCTTGTTAATCTCACGTGAGTCACTGTGTAGTACAATACTGTACAGACAGAACACATGCAAACACAGACCTAGAAGAATAAATTCTCATATTGCACTTGCAAGGACATTAAACCATTTGGATTATATAATTTTAAAGCCAAGGGTGCATTATAATATTCTAGGGCAGCTCAGTTTATACAAACTATGGAACAAGAGATTTCTGTTACAGGACGGGATCTTTCTGAGATGGAGCTCCTCTCCTGCTGCAGCTGGGCTGTGCTGCTGGGAGACTGGATCTGCTTCTGCACAAGCTTGCAGAAGAGTAAAGCTCCCAGTGTGGAGTTCATTTATCTTCACATGCTACTGCAGATGCAGTTGACAAGCCCTGGGCAGACGTGCGGAGTAGTTTTTGCCTGATGTAACAGAGGAGGCTGGAAAGGGTTCTTAGTTTCACTGAGGATGCTCTGGAATATCTATGACTATGTTTAAGCAACAGACAGACTCATCACTTAGCTATCTGCAGGGTAGATGTTTATGGTTCAGCTTGTACCCTATAATTCCTTGAGTCAATGGAGAGAAGTTGGCATTTCAGAGTGCAGGTACTCTGGCCCATTTTACAATCTACATGAAGATGAGATGAATCATGGCCTAGACTCCACTGACTAATTTGCAAAGAGAGCCCAGGCTGACTAACTTAGATATAAATGTCTATACTGAAGAAGCTAGTGTTTAGTCAGAGGAATCCTATGCCCATCTTGTTCTAATGAAGAATTACCACACTCCCACGGAGACTGCTCCAGCAGTTCATCACCTTCACTGTAAAAACCAGGGACTTTGTCTTCTAGTTTGGAATGCTCTAACTCAAACTTCCAGCTTTGAATCTTGTTTAGTCTTTGTCAGCTGCATTAAAGACCCTGTTGGTACTAAGGGTTGTGTACAAACCAGAGGAGTTCTTGGGGCATGGTGCTTTACATAATGTGTTAGGCCAATACTGAGAGTGCAAAGCTCTGCCAAGAAATGAGACCTCTGAGATGTATGAGTGACACTTGAAACGTGCTGTGTAGTATCTGCTAGCAGTTGAAAGACTCATTCCACAGTGCAGAAAGAGAAATTCCCCTCATCAAATAAAGCCTCAGGCCATCAACATCTACAGAACTTACATTTTAGGTATTTATCTTAACAAGCAAATCCAGACTTCATTAATGAATAAATGTAACCTCTCAAATACAAATGCTGTCTCCCCAGCTGCACAGACAGCTCTGTGGCTCTGTTGCTGCTCAGGGCTCTACAGCCACCTACTCAGCTGTCATTCACTAAAATCATAACAGCCCCTTCAACTTCTCCTCTTTTACTCTTTTGGAAAGCAGTGAAGATTCAGAAAGAGAGGGAGGGGATAGACTGTCCTGTGAAAAGTCAGACAACTCAGAGGAGGAAGGGAGAAATTAACACAAAGTGCACCTTTTTCCTTGCATAAGAGAGACCAGAGAAGCTGCTGAGAAACACTGAAGAAAAAGATGCAGGCATGAGGAGCACTATCAGATTCAAGATTTTGAACCCTTCTGACAGTGAAAATTAGAGTTAGACCACATGCCCTCCTTCAATCTCACAGTGCTAAATAAAGATCCACCAATGTGTAGTGCTTCCCACAGCTCCCAAAGTTATTCTGAGATAGCCTGGCACCTTGTATTTCTCATAGGTTCTGCAACTTTAGTGGATCCCTTACAATTCCAGGCTTTGAACTTATCTATCCCCTACATAAGGATGCATCTAAAAGGACACTACATTATATGGTCAATATTAGCATCCTACAAAGCTTGTGGAGCTCTCTGCCATCCCACTTGTAATATAAAAAGACTCCTGATTTCCACCAACTAGCAACCTGATACTAAAACAGTTTCAGCATATCTTACAGCTTTCCCACAATGCAGCAATTCCAGCACCTCCTATGGATTGTACACCTGCTGCAAATAACAAAGAGGAACCCTTGTTTCCCTTTATGCCTGACCCAGAAATGATACCAGAATGTCACAGTCCTCAAAACATAACTTGCCTTTCACTAAGCAGCCACAGTCCCAAAGATTTTTTTTTTCTGCAATTCTTGCTGTACTATCAGCAACTGAATTCCTGCTTGGCTTTAAACTTCAGCTGAACTCATGATAGCTCACCTGGGAGCTGCTACCACAGTTCCCTTGCCAGGTTTGGGAGCTCCCTGTGTTTCAGCTGAGGTAGCAGACAACTAAGGAATAGTACACAAAATCTGGATTGCATCTGGCTTCTAAGTTAAGCTGAATATAAGACATAGGAAAGGCTAAAGTAGCAGGAAGCTGCACTGGGTCACAAATTCCACCACTTCAGTGTGAGAGTTTAAAAAAAATTAATCTTTACCAGGCTTCTTTAGACCTTGTTAGGAAAACTGCGTTTTTGGCTGAGAAGAATTTCACCCTGTTTCAGTGCCATGTGATTGAACACTGCAAGAAACAAACCTGTAGGTAAATTCTGGCAAATAAGGGAAATTGCAGTGGAACACCAAAGTCTTATTTATTTTAGTAAGAATGTATTGCTCCTGAGAGGCACCAGAGTCGTGTTTCTCAAGGAAGAGCAGGAGCACTCCTGGGATGAGAGAGTAGCTAAGTCTTCATGTCAATTGTACTCTTGTGGTCTCCGAAGTCTCAGAGGTGCTAGCAGACTTCTGAGGAGATAACAGTTGCCACTGTGCTTATTTTATTTGGATTTTTTATATGTACATCAAAAACTGCAGCTATCAGAGTTGGCATTTAAATGGTCAAACTGAAAATCTAAATCTCCAGACTCTCCTTCAACTCCTCTCATTGAACCTGAACTGTCTCTTTTGCCCTATTCATAGATTTTATTCAGAGTAAAGCAGAAATATAACACATCCACCATGGTTTCTCTTGGTGGCTTCCAAACAACTGAGCAACTGCAGGTTAGACTGAAATTCAGAAGATGAGTTTCACAGCAATAGCCTTCTAACACACATAGATAGAGAGAGCAGGGTGCTCACAGCTTCCACTGGCCACTGAGTGTGCCAAAGTAACAGCCTGCTCACACACAGCACATTAATTTGCCTTCAAGAGCCCTCTGTACCCCTCCAAACCCTTTGTTCCCCCTCACCTAATTGTCTACAACCTCCTTTTTACCCTTGCTGCAATTGTACCTCTAACAAATTGGGATTTTCATGAGCGTCTGTAAGAGAAGAATCTGGTGCTGCAGAAAAGGCCCTCTTCCAAACAACTCTTTTGGATACATTTGTTTGCAAATCCATCAAAAAAAAACCAAAAAAACAAAAAACAAAAAGCCTGTGTACATGATAGATCAGACCCTGGGGAGACACAGGGAAGTGTAGAATAAAACATGTAGTTAGCATTATTGTCCTTGACCTGACAACTGGACAAATAAGGAAGAAGTCTGGAATATTTTAATGAAATAATTTATATAGCTGTACCTAAAGTTAGGATAAAATGCAAGTGCATTAAATTTACTTCCAAAAGTGATAAACATTTATCTCCATACCATATTGTTGCACATTAACTTCAAATACACTGTGGAAAACTCAAGGGTATGTCAGTTCTTACTAGGGGAAACCACTGTGTATTAATCACTCCCTACAGCTTTTATGTAGAATTAAGAGAAATCCTATTGTAAGACCCTGAGCTATTTCTAGAAGTTGCATTCCCCTGGCTCAAATGATGAATGGGAAATACAGCAGTAAAATAAAAATAGGCACCTTTCCAGGTAAATGCTGTTGTTAAAAAACAAAAACAAAAACAAAAAACAAAAACCAAACAAAGCCCTGGTAAAATACTGCCACAGGGATAAAAACATATATCTCAGTGTCACAAAAATGGCTTCATTTTTTGCTGGTCTAATTAGGTAATAAAGAAATCACAGGTGTAGTGACTCCATGAGCTATTACCACACTTAAAAAGGGTCCATTGCATGGCCAGGGACCAGTGTGTCAGTATTATCACCTGCTGTCACATCATTTTAGGAATGAAATAGCTCAATTTAACAAAGATTTTTAAAGAGAAGAGAAATCAATACATAGATAGAAGCTTGTCAGGATTGTAAGCAAGAGCAAAACTGCCAGAAAACAAACAAACAAAAAAAAAAGGTCATGGTGGGCTTTGAATTTTCAGTGACTGAATTCTGCTGAGGCACTTACTGCAGGGCACACTGTAATGCACCTTCTGGGACTCCACACACCCTGACCCTGTATCCTCAATCACTGCCAGATATCAGAGGCAGGACATCCACAGCATAGGATTTGACATGAGTAGTTCAGGATTCTAATTTGAATTGTAACAAAAGTGATACAAAAGCAAAAATACTATTTTAAAACAACAGCTTAAGGAAAAGGAGAAAGTACTAGGCTTAACCTGTTGGAACTTCCATCCAAAGCCTACCTCAGTATTCAGAATGAGGTCTGCTAAAAACTATCTTGCAGAAATATAAAATCTATTCAAGTATCTTAGAGCTAAAATATTCACCTAAACTTAATTCTTGCTTAAATAAACTATAGATCCAGCAGCAACCACAGAGCAGACTAACATAGTAACCAGGTGTGTGGTTGCGGTGGCCCATAAAAATAGACATTATCTAAATAAACCACCTGTCTCCCCTACCAAAATCAAATGTAACAGCTTGTCTGTCTTTAAATTTGATGCCCAGAGTCTCAAAAATGAAGTCTCCAAAGAAAAACCTTGCATTCAAGTCCAGGGAGGCTGCCCCAGGTGACAGAAGTAACTGTGACTTAGCAGCCTGAGGGGCCAGATCCTGCTCCTGTCTGAGTCAAAGGCAAAAACTATTGCCTGTGGCTGAAGGCTGGAGTTGTGGGCAGCCCCTGCTACCCAGCCCTGAGTGCAGATTGATCTCCCAGCCTTTGCTCATCCTGCAGAGCTGTGGAGATGTGGATCCATTTTGCCACTCTCAGAAGCACCAGGCAGAAATCCCAGCAGAAGCTCCAGCCCTGTGCTGAGTAGCAGCGGAGGAATCCCTGCCTGCTCCTCATGCCCTGACTTCACAGACCAGCAAGGAAAATGTGCAAGAGGTTGTTTTCAATTCTGTGATTTTACACATTCTGTGTATGTGAATTAGGCTCACCCTGTACTTGAATCAAACAATGTCATCTCAGCTGGTTGATTATTTTTCTTACTGATAGAGAACATCATAACCAAAGGCTATATATAATGACCACTAGGATGAGTAGCTTAAGCAGATAGCAGTCTAAATTTTTCCACATTGAAAAAGTTCCAGCACTAGATATTTCCCAGGCGTTTAAAAAGCACAATAAAAGGAGCATACTGCAACCACACAGGCTGTGCAATTCCCTTGGAAAAGAAAATGTTTGTAGAAGTTCCTGTTCAGTTCCCTTGCTTGAATTCACAGGTCACATAGCATTGCACCTTCCTCTTAAACACCACTGCTGGAAAAAGCAGTATTATTGGAGTTGGAAAAGGAGGCACTTCCTTAAAAAGCCAGCAAAGCATTTTACTACAGAACTTGATTAAAGGATAGTAAATACTTTGCCTGCTTCTTGAACACATCAACAGAAGGCATGAGAGAAACAGGTACTACCTTTGTATTAAATATTAGCGTTTCCCCTTACAGGGGAGGTAAAACACAGACAGGAGCGCTCTGCCTGAACAGAGAGGGGACAGGAGACCAACAGGTACCCTTTACGAGCTTCAGGTTTTATGAAATGAGTTGGTTTTAAGGCGAAGAGCCCTGAAGCCTCTCCCAGCCCGCGGTGCACCCCCGCCCCACCGCAGCGAGCTCCTCCCGGCTGCGGAGCCGCCGCATGCGGGGCCCCGCGCACCCCCAGCCCCGCCGCCCCCAGCGGGTCAAGCCAGCAGGCAAAACACACCAATATATTTCCATCAGCACAAGATGGCAACCAGCACTTCTTCCGGCAGAGCAGCTGGATGCTTTTATTTTTTTCCTTAAGGGAGGAGGGGGATTATTGAAAAGGCATCCTGAGTAGGTTGGGGGTTTTTTGGGTTTTTTTTTTTTTTGGGGTTTTTTTTTTTTTTTTAATGGCACGAAGACAAATGTTTCCAGTAGTAATGCCGGTGGAAAGGCGAGGCAGCCCGCACAGCCCCAAGCTCACGCACACACATCGTGGTCATCAACTTGGCGAAGTTGTCCGTGCCGGGGTGCGGAGCCCCAGCGAGCCCCGCGCCCCTCTCCCCCGGCAAAGGGGGACGCCCCAGCAGCCCCAAATCCCCCGCGACCCCCTTCAGCGGGGGGACGGACACCACGCGGGGCAAGGACAGCAAGCAAAGCCCCCTCTCCTGCCTCCCCGGGCAGCCCAGCCCCAGCTGCGGGGGCTCCGCAGCGACCGCGGGGTCTGGCGGCGCCGAGCCGAGCAGGGAGCCCCGACACTTACTCACAGTCACTGGAGGCGCCAGCAGCAGCCACTTACCAGCATGTTTCCTTGCATTTTAGCCGTTTGAAACATTGCCTTTTCCTTCATTGTTGCCGAGTGTGTGCGTGCGTGTGCTGTTCCCCGAGAGTTACTTAATCCAGCGGCTGGATCACTTTAGTGAAGAACTGGCGTGCACTTGCGATGGCTCTTTTTGGTGTGGAGTGGAGGGGACTACGAGCAGCGGAGGGGGAGGGTGCCTGCTTGCTATCTTTTCCTTCCCCACCCTTTTCAATATATATTTTTCCTTTTGACCGAAAGACGAGGAAAAAAAAAAAAAAGGCAATAAAAATAAAGCACCCCTGTCAGAGGAGAGGCGAGGCGGGAGCAAGCAGCGGGGGCACCCAGCTCTGTCACCACCCGGATCCAGGTTTTGCCCTGCGGGAGCCGGCGGGGCGGGGTGGGCAGGAGGGAGCCGCACACACGCCCCCCGCCCCGGCCATGCCCGGCCGCCGCCCCGGGCCCGGGCGGTCCCGCCGAGCCGAGCCCACCCCGCAGAGCAGTTGCTGAAAAAGGGAGGGTGAGGAGGCAATAAATAAAAAAGAGGGGAGCTGGAGTAGGCGGAGGGGCTGTCGCCCCCTCCGCTAGCCGTGCCCGGCTCGCCGCTCTCCCGAGGGGGGTTACACACGCTTTTTACAACAGGAACCGGGGAGGGTGTGGGGAGAGGAGACGCCTCTCCGGCGTTAACTGTTCACCGGCTGAGCCGCCGCGGCCCCGGCCAGGCCACGGCTGGTGCAGGGAGGGTGGGGAATAGCACGGCGCTGCCGCGGGGAGCGGGGGATGCTCGGCGCGTTTCCATGGCTGCGCCCCGGCCCGCCCGCAGCCCCGGCCCCGCAGCCCCGGACCCTCCGCTGCCAGCCCGCAGGACGCGCGGGGCGCTGTCGGGGGATGGGGAGCTCCCAGGCACTTGTCCCAAAGCCAGGATTTGGGATCCGAGGCGAGCCCTCCGCATGCCGCAGGTGCGGGCAGGGGGATGCCGGAGCTCGGTTCCCGCACGGGAAATGCGAAGCCAAGGGCATTGCCAGAGCCGGGCTGCAGATGAACTCGGCCGTGGCCCCTGTGCCTTTCCAGCGATGCCCACACGTGTCAGGGGTTTCCCTTGGCTGTCACTGCAGTCCCTCAGCTGCGCTGCCCCACAGGTGGCAGACGGTGCTATCCTGCTGCCCTTGTGAGAACGTGGTCCCTGCTTTCCAGGGACAGAGCCTTGCCACACATCCCAGAGGTTTACACCTCAGCTAGCACACAGAAAAATAATCCTTGTGGAGTGTGGTGTCTCTTGTCTCTCCCTGAGACATTACTTCTACTCCCCTGCAGAAGTAATTACATTTCAGGAGAATTAGGTGTCCATTGATTTCACAGGAATAGGGCTGCTTTGTGTGTTGCTCACTCAAAAGGAGAGAAGAAACTGAGAAGTTATTTGCTTAATAACTGAGAAGGGAAACCAAGAAGAAAAAGCAGTAAAAGAAGAAGAAAAAGCATCTTCTTATCATCCAAGGTTTAACCAAGCCAATGGCTAAACCAAAAGCTCTTTCTTTCTTTTTTTTCCACGGAGGGAACTGCAGATGTGTCCATGCATCCTTATTTTATGCTCATCTGTAGCACTTTGAACTCTGCTCCTTCACAGTTTGCAGGATCTTCATAGGCAATGGGTGTTCACTAGAAATAGGACACAACCTGTGCAATGTCAGAGTGTTGTTCACACTCTAGTTTTCTTCATGCCACCCAGCTGTTGAAAGATATTTAAATACAAAATCTCACCCAAGACATTAGGCAGGTATCTCAGAAATGGTGGTAATGGGAGAAGTGAGGCTCCAGAACACTCATGAGAAGTGCCAGTGGCAGGTGATGCTGGTACCTTTGAGGATTACCCGTGAGAGCTTTTGTATTACAAAAATGCCACCCTTCACTTGAAGATCTTGATTACTCTCTCCCTTGTCTTTATTTGGGAATGGCTTATACCTTATGCAAGATGCATTTTCAGCGGGAAGTTCTTCATTATGTTCCTCAAACTCTGGTCTCAATTTATTTACTTTAATTTTGGTGTTTTATCAGGCAGATCCTCTTCCATCTCAGTTTTTACCCTTAGGTGTTTTAATTACGTACAAATGCAAAATATATCTGTGCTTGACTGTTAATAGTCCCATTTGCCTCCTGCATGACTTCATACACCAATAGAAATACTTATGATACATTGAACTCTGGCAGTAGTGGGGTTTTGGATATTTTTACCTCAGATTTGTCATAATGCAGTTGCAGTGTTTATCTCTTATTTTCATTTCATATTTAATTTATGCACTATTGGCATAAAAGTAGCAATTATCTTGATTAAAACAGCTTTGTTTAAAGTTGAGATTACTGGCAAAATGCTTAGTTTATCACTGACAATATCCAGGGCTTTTTCTTTTATTAAACAACAACCAGGGTCCATTTGGCTGGAATTTATACATTACTGTGTTTCCACTTCTGCCATTGAAGGCTGACCCAATAATCCAGAGATTTCCAGAAGCAGGAAACAAAAATGTTTTTAGGTGTTATGCAAAATGACACTGATGATGTTGTGGAAAAATGCCAAACATCTTACGAGAGAGAACTCTTGTTTACAGCTTTTAATTCTTATTTTCTGACTCATTTGACGCTTTGAGAAAAGACATAGTTAAAACTCTGGTAAGTTTTATGACCAGAGTCCACCACTGGAAGTTTCCAAATCTGAGTGGATAAAGGCCTGGTCATCCTCGTCCGATGTGAGAGGTCACCTTGTTCTGAGCAGGAGGTTGGGCTGTAGACTTCCTGAGGCCTCTTCCAGCCTGAAGGATCACAGCACCCTGGACAGTTACAGATGAAAACGTCTCTTTAACAAATGACTTGTCTGTTGCTTTCTAAGATTACTCCAAAACTGCATCCCTCGTGTTCCCAGACAGTTGAGGTTATACTGATCGTGGCTGGTAATTTTCACTCCTGAACTGTGCTTGGCTGATGGAACAGCCAAGACTTGGTCTCAGATCTAGAAGTGTGAGACTAAGCTGTGCTGCAGATTTCTACCTCAGGCTGTGGCCAGGTGATTCTGTTCAGTCAATGACATTGTCCTTCAGATTTGGGACTTTTAGGGCAGCTACAAGTTGCCCACCATATAACTCCCTCAAGTGCATTAATCTGACTGGACTCCTTGTCGTCCACCATTCAGACATCTTTTAAGCTTTTCTTCTTGATGGATGTTCTCCATGTCATTTTAATGGAAATTCGCTGGAGCTGCAACAAATACTCACACTGAACAAGGAATCAAGTTTTTTATGATTAGGAAGTGACATGGTGAATGCAGAAAGATGATCTGATATTTCTTCTGCATTTCTGTAGGGAATATATTTTTTTGCTTCCTTTGAATGATGTGGAAGGACAGACAATCACCCTGGGACTCAATAAAGTAGTATGATTTAAGTAGTTAAAAAGCCTCCATATTTAAGACCAGAGATCTAGCCCAGGAAACCTCAATAAAACATGAACAAATTCCTTCACCATATCAGGCTTTTTCTCAGAGGGAAAATGTGAAAATTCATTACTTTTGCATTCCTCGGTTTAGTCTCAGTGCACCTCCTTTGACAGTACATTTACTTTTGATATGAATGTGGGAACGTTTGGCCCAGACTCAGCTGCATCTTAACAGCAAGGTCTGAAGTAAAACCCCTGTAGAAAACTGGTTGGTTTTTTTTTTTTTTTTTTTTTTGGTAATCTGTCCATTTGTATCTAAGGTGTATAACCAGAGGAAAACCCTGGGAAATCAGAAAGTTTTCATTTTGAATCTGATCTAGAGATAGCCTCAGTACCTCAGGTACTATGACAACACCACCATGGCATCTTCATCCACCAACATTTTTATAGGCCATTTTGAGAAAAATGTGCTTTTCTTACATCTCTCACAGAATGAGATCTAGGAAAAAAAATAAAGCCTCATAGATATTCTATCCTTTGTGAGTTTCAGTACTCTGAGGCTGACTTTCTTTATCTGAGAAGGAACACAGGCTACAATGCTTACATCCTATTCACAATACTTTATTTAAAGCCACGTTGATAAGAGACTGG
The DNA here is from genome assembly GCF_017590055.1 of Onychostruthus taczanowskii. Taxonomy (NCBI): domain Eukaryota; kingdom Metazoa; phylum Chordata; class Aves; order Passeriformes; family Passeridae; genus Onychostruthus; species Onychostruthus taczanowskii. Next base: position 18,943,008 of record NW_024500349.1, read on the forward strand.
GAGAATTTATTTTATCAAATAAAACCCATTCAATGCATTTGATGCTGGCTCTCCTGACTCTCTAAACAAGCCTAGGAACAGTCCTTCTGAATAGAAGGAAAGAATTAATTTCACAAAGTATTAGCTGGCTGCAGAGCACAGACATTCCTTTTTCAATATTTTGAAAGAAAAATCTTTTAAGGATGTAAGACCACAGACGAATGCAACAGCTGTTGTACTGAGGCAGTTTTAAGAGCATCAAGATTTCACTTCCTCTCCTTAATTTAAGGTTACTTTTTACTGTCTCCAATAAAAGTATTTGTGGTTTTGTGTTTTCAAAATGCAACAAATGGCTTTTTCTCCTCAGTCAGACCCTTTTGTGAGGATCCTGTCTTCTCCTTGTCAGCTTGATGTCACAAGCTTATGCCCAGGCTTCTGTCCAAACCCAATTTCAAGGTTGTGTTCTCTAAGATTGGGATAAGCCATATTCCTCTTTTGCTCTGAGTTCTCCCCATCCTCTGCATCCCACCAGAGCCAGGTCCCCAGCACATTGTTTTGTCACATAACTAACATCTTCTTCCCTTCACTGGTCCCACAGTCTGAGCTGAGCAGGGGGGGAGGCTGATCTGCACTTTCTGTCAAGCATCCATGAAATTTGGTGATTTCCAGTAGAAATGCTGAGGGGAACCCATCCCAAAGGCTCCAGATCAGACATCACTCAGAATGGAAGCAGCTCAGGAAGTTTCCACCCCAGCCTCCTGCTGAATTAGTATCAGTTCTGAGGTCAGACCAGGTTGCTCAGAGCTTTGCCTATCCTGAAGCCCTGCAGGAGCTGGGACTGCACAGCCTCACTAGGCAACCTGTTCTAAAGGCTGACTGTTCTCACAAGGATAAAGATTTTCCCTATATTCAGTCTGAACTCTTGTTTCAACTTGTGCCTGTGTCTTCTCATCCTCCTGGCACAACTCACTGTGAAGAGCTTGGTTCCATCTTCTCAAAAACCTCCCAAAAAAATTGGAAAGTTGCTGCCAGGTCTCCCCAAATCCATCTCTTCTCTAGGCTGAACCAGTCCACCTTCCTCATCCCCTCTGCAAGGGTTAAATATTCCGTAACTGACCATCCTGGGGGTTTTCTGCTGAACTTGCTCCAATTTATATCAGTCGTGAAGTGAGGTCCCAAAACAGAACCACAGATGTGGTCTAATGAGTGCCAAGAAAAGGAGACAACAGCTGAGACATAGATTATCTCTAGTACTTGCTTTGTTATTAAATTATAATATTCAAGAGGAACAGAATTGGTGGGATCCCAAATGAAATGGTTGAGTGTTACACTGTGCAATCCTAAATAAGTCAGAAACAGCTTTAGTAATAGAAAACATATTCCATAAAACTATTTAGTAAACCAACACTGAAAAAAATCCCTCAGAGAATCACAGCAAGGAATAATCTTTTCTTCCTAAGTGGATCAATTTTGAAAATTTCATTGCTCAAGCCAAGATACATGTCTTTTCTGAAAAATCTTCTCTCCCAATATCCTAAAACTTTGCCCAAGTATTTACAGCTTCTAGACTTGACTTCCAAGGAAGTCTTGGCTTGTCTTCCAGAGAAGAAATTGGAGGGAAAGATAAAGTAAGTACACAGTTAAATAAACTTAAAATTTACTTGTGAGGATCACTAATTCTTCAAGAGATTAGAATAATTACAGAGCAGCTGCTGTTGAAAAGTTAATATTTGCTAGCTCTTACTGCATGAGGGTGCTTAAGCCATCTTTGTTAACATAAATGGAAGAGTTTGAAAAAAAGGAGACTATATTATCTCAGACAGCACCCTGTGCTTCCTGAGGGAAAAGTGAATATGATACAAACCTCTGAATTTTAGAACTATATATTTATTTTAATTTTTTTTTTTAATTCTAGATTTTGTCAGGTTACTACCAACCTGTTCTCCACTTTATTTTTTTGACAGCATGTTCACTCACTTTTCATCCCTTCCAGTTTGATGTTGGACTTTAAAACTTCACATGTTATGGGAGTTTGCAGTGGAACATCTGAACACTGTTGTATTTTAGAGAAGACTGATACATTCTTGTTACACCAACAGGAGTGTATTTTCCCAAGGGTATAATTGGACAGTTTCTTCCTTGTGTACCAATTTCCCAGGGGAAACAGTGGGGAGCTCAACACATCGGGTGTCTCCTGACACTGCTGAGACACTAAATACATATGTGCTTTGACATTTAGTTCTTAGAAAACTTAGTAATTTGTAAGATTCACCAGGGATTTGGCTTGAGACACACCTGACCTCTGGACAGCTACCTGGAGCTCAGTCAACTCCTCACTACCCCTGAGTGAATTATTCATCTGCAAACAGAGCATGGGCTCAGTACACAGATCCCAGCTTGCTTTCATGTAGCCCATGGTAAACTCAAGAGCTTACAGGCTCACGTGGGGCAATGCCTTTTATTTTGTTGTGCTGATACTTCACCTGGCCCAGGCAGAACCTTCTGTGCTCTCCCAAAAGCAGGTTGGATGGGGAGGTCTCAGACTCATGCACAACAATAATGAACGTGCTGTATTTGCACTTCCTTAGGCAGAAATATTTCATACATGAGTCCCTGTCCACACTGAGCACAAGGTTTCCTCCTAAGACAAGCAGCAGATAGTCTGTAGTACAGCCCAAGCATGAAGTGATGTTGACAGCTGCAGGAGGGCAAAATGTGGAGGATTTCTACTAGAAGCATAGATTCTGCCTTAAGGCTTCTTGTTTTTTCACATTTCCAGCTTTTAAACTCCATTAATAAAAGCTAAAAATACACAGAGTTCAAATAATTACTTTTCCATGAATGAAATTGAAGTTGCTAAGGGATTCAGAGTAGGAGGAAAAGCATTCAGAATATGACTTCTGCATCATGTCTGGGCGTATGAAATTTAAATGCATGGGGATGCTAGGAAAATCTGGGCAACATCATTAGCATTACCAGTAGTAACAGGAAAATGCTAATAAGAAGCATTATGGGACCTGTTTTCCAGGCAAGTACCACTTCTGGTTAATCAGAGCTAAAGTTTTTTTATACTTCCAAAACTACAAGTCCTGCTGTAGAATGATAAACTCCTCATTAATCTCTTCTAGCAAGGATCCTCATCCTTAAATGTACTTTGGATTTCCATCTGGACTTCACCAATTCCAGTGCCTAGCAAATGGATCCCATTGTGTTTGCTAATTTAAGATTATCCTCTGCCACCAAGCTTCTCCCAGTGCAAGTGGAGACTGAAGAGCTTTAAAAACAAATGCATAAATCCACACAAAAGCCTAACTAGGATATAGCATGCTAAAAGCAACATATGTGCTAAGGTTTTCTCATTACCACTGAAATGAAAATACAGACAGACTTGTGGTAAACATTTGAAAGTTTGTTATGCAACAGATTTTATCCTCTGAAACAGGTTTAATTTTATTTCAATACAGTTCTGACAGTCTACATTTTTTAATCACAATTATGTTGAGAATGCAAAAAGCATCAAAATCTCCTTCACTCAAGTGTTCACTCCTGACAGTGATTCCAGCCAAGTTGGAAAGATACCAAAACCACAAGTCCCAGAACCAAGAAGGATCTCACATATTGCCAAGAAAATGCCAAGCACTCAGAGCCAAGGATGCTCATCCCACTGAAATCAACACAAGTCCTGCCACTGAAGCCACAGCTGCAGCCAGGGTCTAGCCATAAATTTGCCTTCAACACCACCATGAGTCAAGCTCTACTGGTATAAAACAGCACAGCTCCCACTTAAGCCAAGCAGAAAACCTGGACCCACAAATGAACCTTCTGTTTAGCACAAGCCCCAGTGATGGCACGTTGCTCAGAAGGCATTCTGCCTTTGGTATATGTTATTTCACTATTCCAATGCGTTAGTCCTGCAGATAACTTATTTTGTGAATATCAATGGACTCTATTTAATTTGTGAAGCTGTATAGAATCTTTTATGTAGATAATTTAATGCTTGCCAACTTCCATTAATTATTAACTAGGCTTTCTGGCCTGGAAGACATACTGAAACATTCTCATTTCAGATCAGGTAGGTCCATCTTTTGATTAAAGAGCCAATTTTTTTTCTTTCATTGTGATATGGATGATTAAGTTTCTCTGCTAATTATCTGTATCACCTCAGAACACCCTGTGCCTGACATAAAATATTTCAACAAAATAAGACTACATTTAATTGCATCACTCCTTTCCTTAATGATGAGAGGTTCATATAAGCCTGTCAATGCACTTTGAGTCCTTCTCCACCTTGAGGGCAAAGATAACGTTTCTTGCTGTTGGATGATGTTCTTACAAAACCAGCAAATATGTTTTTCTCTACTTTGTGGTGGAATTTCAGTGGAATTTTAGTACATTAGGTGACCAAATATTGCTGTATAGGCATTTTAACACACAGTTTACTCTTCTTAGGTGCATTTCGTAAGCTAATTTCTTAAGTTTTTGAGGCCAGGTACCTAAGTTTCCTTCCTTTTGAAGAGCTTTATATCATGCTTACAAGCAATCTTGTTGTTTATTGGTGTGAATCAATTGCTAGGACGATGTTTTGGAGTTCTCCAAAGTCAAGGATTTAGTTAATCTGTTGTGACAATCACTCAATTTTAATTATTTAAGTTTATGAAAGTTGGACTCTCTAGATTAGAGCCTTCACTTTATCACATTTATAAAATATTAGAGTAAACAGGGCCCTGACATCTATCCAATAATATAAAATATTACCATAGAATTGTTATTTTTCCAGTGTTAGTAAGATGGGTAGAGACCAAGAGTTTATCTCTGAATATCTATGATATTTAGGAAGAATAGTCAAGTATCTAATTACTTCTGTCATTTTTAGCTCCAAATAAAGGTATATAGAATGCAAACGGTAATTTACATCAACATTTTGCCCTCAGTTATAGACAATGCTGCCTAATGTGGAGGTAGAACTTTTCCTAATGGAATCAAAAGGAACTTTGGAAAAAATGTTATTAGTTTTCTAGGTATTAGTTCAGGTTACCAGCCTTGGGGTAGAAGAACCAGAGTTTAAACCTGCCTTGGACTTTATTTTGCGGAAGTTCTCTTTTACCTGGAATCATAAATCAATATATCCTCTCAATATCTTTCTAATGCACCCTATTGTGTCTAATTTAGACACTATCATTTAAAGGTGGGGAAACAGCTAAGTAAGGAAAATGTTGTTCATTGCAACAAATGCATGGAAAACAACAAACAAAAAGCTCTAAAAGCTCTAGAAATCCTTCCAAAAAAAAAAAATAAATAAAAAAGATGATGCCATCCTTTACTTATGAAAATGCATAAATGGGGTTTCAGGAAATTCAGCTATTGAGGCCCATGATGGGGAGGTGAGAGGATCCTCTGGAGACTCTCAGTTGACTTAGGCAGACCCAGTGTGTCCAAGTAGATGAATAAAAACATTGGTTTTGTTCAATACAGGGATGCAGAGAGCAGCTTACTGGGATACTCTACCGAAAGGTATGAGAAAAAAAAACCCTGGCTCAAAACTTTGGGGTGCCTCCCTCTCTCTCTCTCAGTGAAGTGACTGTCCAGGCAACTCACCTAGCTCCTGAGTGACCACTCTGCATGGAAGGGGAACCAAAATTTGAGCCATCCCTTTGCACAAAAACTCTTTGTGCCTGGAGGCTGGGGAGAAGAGGCATCTGCTGCGTGCTGATCACTGGGGTGCCACTGCAGCTCCCCTGATGTGGAGCCACCTTTCCAGGGGAGGACAATTTCAGTCTTTTGGGTACCACCACCTCCAGCAAGCACATTCCCCAGCTGATCCCAAAACCAAGGACATAAATATGTGTTCCTCAGAGCAGCAGTGAGCGAGGGATCCTGGCCAAGGCTGCTGGCAGGAGGAGACTTTGAGCTGCACACTTGGCGGACAGGAGAAGGCCATGGCCATGATGAAATGCAGGATGCCTGTCTGGAATTCAGTGTGGAGCCTCTCTGCAATTTCAGTGGGCTTTCATTATCTATTTTGTTTTCTATTTCAGTCTCAGTTGTTCTCTTTCTCTTTTTTTCTGAGAGAGAAGTAGAGTTCAGTGATTGGTTTGGCAAGAGGTTACGTACATATAATCTTTTGCATAACAAAATATAATTAGAAAATGTAAATATAACTTAACTCTATTACTGCACTAAACAATAAAATGACCACAACACAGGCTACTGTGGTTCTCTGATAATTCATCATCCAAATTGCACACCACATCTCCATTAGACTGCCCTTTTCCACAAAATTCATCTTGCCTTGTTGCGGCTGAAAAACAAAACCAATTTATTAAACACCAGTACAAATGAAACAATGAAGTCAGTGTTTGGAATACAACATGAGGAAACATTTTTGAGGATTACAATCTTCTCTTACAGATAAGAATATATTTTTATGCTTACATTTTTAAAGGGAAAGCTATTCATGAGTGTTTTGAAATGCAGCTGTTTTACATCATGGGGGTTCATAAGACATTAACTCTTTCTATAAGATAGATCCTTGGTTAACTGATCTTGGCTTTCAACTACTGGATTTTTTTACCAGGTGTCTTATGCACATCATGGATATGGACAATGTGCCTTGTACAAGGAATGTTAACCAGAAACAACAAGGGCATAAAAAGGCAAAGCCTGGTTACGAGACAGCAAAACCTTCTCCCTACACAAGGAAGGAGAAAATGTGGAAGTTTCTGTGGGAATTCTGGCCATGAAAACTTTTATTTATCAAAACCTGCAAATTGTGACTAAAAACTGTTTACTTTTAAAACAGATGATTAAGAATTTACTAAGTCACTCATTTCCATTGAAGCTGAGTCTTGTAAGCCCCCCACCAAATGAAGTTTTACAGACCGCTGAAAATAAAGAAAATCAGGTTACCATTTCTCATAAACTAAGCTAATATATCCTTTTAAAATATACTTTTTGTAACCAAAACTTGCATATTTATAAGGAAAGCTATTGACTTCTGTAATATCTATATGCAAGATGTTTTACAAATTGAACTAATCTCAATTGTCATTTATATAGTTAAAGAAAAAAAAAATCAAGCAAGAGGAATCACTGATTCCAAGGATGAAATAGTGGCAAATTCAAAATGTAAACAACACATTTTGACCAATCCATGCTGTAAAAGGACACAGAGATCAAGCACAGAGCAAAATGGGAAGAGTGAGAACAACATTGCCACAGTGGCTCTGAAATGGAAATATGTGGAGCAGAAGGAATTCAAGCCAGTGGAAGACTTGGAGCGCTAAAGCAAGATGTGAGTGGAATTTTGACATTTGGGTCTACAGATGAAATCATAAGAATTTCAGCTCAGCTCACACCTCACTCTGGTACCTTTTCAGCTCTGCTGGCATTGAGGTTTGTGACATGCACAGTTGTCCTGGGTTCACACAGACTTGGGTACCCCAAGCCTGGGTTTGAGTAGCCACGGTGCTCCACATCTCGTTTGTGCACCTGGGCTGCTTGCAAACCAACATCCAGCACCCACCCCACACCTTTGGGGCAAGGTGTCTTCTCCTCAGTCCTTTCCATGAGGAACAGGGTGGATCCCCAAGACCTCTAGGGCTAACAGCTATAACACACATGCAGACTCCCTTAGTTGAGGAAGAGAGCTTGGAAGTAGTTTTTATGGAGGAAAAATTATGTTATTTTCTCAAAACTTTACTGAGAGACAAAATTTATATTCCTGTGTCTGCTGCTGTAGCTAGAAGTGGCTTGAGATCCTAACCCCAGGCAGTCCCTCACTCTCTTTTGTCTCCCATTCAGTTCTGCACAAATCCTTGCTACCTTCTTGAAATTCAAGTGTTCTGTGTTTTTATAGAATACAAAGAAAATAACTTCTGAACTCAAAAGAGGTCTTGCAAATCTGGGCCAAAGTCAGACTGGAGCAATTTGATGTAACTCCAAATGCTGCATGAGTTTGGCCATTACAGTTTGTATGCCTTAATTCTTCTTGAAATAATTGCCTTTTTTTTATTAAATAAAAAGTAGGCAGTTTTTGGTACAAGAGATACAACTTCTCCCTAAGCAGCTATAACAAGCAGTCTGTTAAAGCAGTTGCTCTGGTACTATTTACCCCTTTGTAAGAGAATTTGAAATGAAAGTTGCTTATGAGACAAGAGCTAGGAATATGTCTTCTGGTACTCTCCTCTTCTCTGATATTCCTCAGGCTGCTCTTGCCTGTGCAATAAATACTCCATTTATTCTGGTTTCAGCTGAGTCTGACTTCTGTGTGAATTTATGCGTCTACGAAGGGAATAAATTAGATGTGAGCTGAGATGAAGGAACGTAAGAGAAATTATTTTCTTCCTCTTACAACTCCCACAGATTAGTTCTAATGCCATAGCTATTGTCTTTAAAATTAAAAATGGCAGACTACCAGTTGAGTTAACACAATACCTCTGTAATACTTACAGAATGGAATCCAGGCTGGCTCCTGCACAAGTAAAATGGACTTGGGTGTTTCTTTTTCTTTCATGTGCATTATAGAAAAATGGCGTGGTCTGAGTCCTCTGTGAGAAATGCTACACAACCTACTGGTTCCTGTGCAATGTGCTCATGATCCAGGCCCCCTTCTCTTCTTTCTCTCCCCATCTACTTCCAAACCCTTTAAATGACTTGTCTTTGAAGACAATCAACCTACCCTTCATATTTGCTTTCATTTTCCCAAACCGTTTTCTATGGCTTATCTCCATGTTTTCTCTCATTCTCCATGATACATTCCGTGTACCTTTTCTTTAAAGTAACCTGTGCTCTGCAGTGGTCTAGTGTGGTCTTTGTGAGGGTCCCCAGGATGAGGGAAGAGAGGAATCTGACTCCACGTTCTCAGAAGGTTGATTTATTATATTATTATATGATATTATATTATAGAAATGCTATACTAAAACTACACTGAACTGTAGAGAAAAGATACATCAGAAGGCTTAACAAGAATGAATAATAAAAACTCGTGAAAGACTCCTCAGAGCCCAACACAGCTGGCTGTGATTGGTCATTAAGTAAAAACAATTCACATATTGGAAAACAATCTCCAGACCACATTCCAAAGCAGCAAAAACAGTAGAAGCTGAGGCTTCTCAGCTTCCCAGGAGAAAATCCTGGGCAAGGGGATTTTTCCAGAAAATATGACAGTGACAGTCTAGAGCTCAATTCTCAGACCTGAGCTAACAACAAAGCCTTTTGTGCAATTGTTTACCATTTGTGTTATAATGAAGTGGGAATCTGCGTGCTGCCCCACAGCCTGCACAGCTCCAACACATAAACGTAAAAGGAATTAAAATGCTGTGACATTTTTATGGATACAGAAGCAACTAAGTAATGGACATAAGTTTGCAAATCGTATTATTTACAGAGGATTGATGCAGCACAAAAGAAAGATGGTTCAATGAAGATTTGTCATGTCTGCTGATATTTTTCTGTGACCTCAGGCACAGTTCTTGAAATGTCCATAAAGGACTCACTGTCTTTCACAGGGCTGAGTACCAGGGAGCAGCAAAAGCAGGGCTGCTCCTCAAGGGAGAAGGAGCTGGGAGACACAGGGCAGCGCCCCACAGACCTGAGCAGGGCTGTGCTGATAAAAGCTCCATCCAGGTGAAATGGGGTATGCAGGTCTATCTAGCAGGAGAGCAGCCTGAGACAAGCTACCCCTGATGAAAGGTTTGGGGGTGCATCCAGGGAGGGCAGTGCCAGTCCAGCCAGTGCCAGGACGGCAGGAGGCTGGGCTGGGCTCAGGAACACCTGCAGACTTGGTGAGCACAAGCTTTAACAGACATGAACATGGCCAGAGATGTGGACACAGGTGCAAGATGAGGTTGGTCAGGGCAATTCATGCCTATTGGTGCACTCACAACACTGGGGTTAAGCACCAATAACCTATGAGGACCCAGATCTTAGCTTCTCTGTGCACCAGTCCATGGAAAAATTAGGACACTTCTAGCTCTATTCCAGGCTTCTCGTTAGGAAACAGGTTGTGATGTTCGGGATTTGTCCTAAGAATATCACTTAGAAGCCAAAAGTCGTTATAGTCAAGGAAAGAGCTTTGCCAGCAATATTCCAACTGTTCAGGTCTTAACCTGCACACTCTGTTCTTGAATATTCACTATTGAAATGGGAAAAAATAATCAACCAAATAACAGAATTTGCAGGTCTGCTTGCACCCAGCAACTTCCACCCAGCTCCTCCAGGTGTTGGGCAGGGTCCAGTGAGCTGCCTCCCACACCCAGCCTTGTTCACCCTTTCAAAGCACAGCTGTAGAATCTTCTCTGTGGAGGAGTTCTGTGCCACCCAAAAAATCCTGAAATCACAGGATACAAATCTTTTGTATCCGATTTCAGGATACAAAAGATTCAGGATGGGACCTCCATGCAGTTCTACTTCAGCACAGAGGGGCTGGTTGGGAATGATTAAAAACCCCTCAACCCCAGAGTCACAGGAGCTCCTTAAAGAGCAGAGCTGTTCTTTGTGCAGTTATACCTCCTGACTTAAGGAGTTTGTAGCAGTTTCTGCCTTCAAACACATTTCCCAGTGCAACCAGATTGTGTCCAGCCTAAGAGACCACAGAAAAAGTTTCCACAGGGATTAAGAGAATGCCTGGGACCCTACAAGACATCAATCACTGGGACAAATTCCAGGATTTGACTTTTCCTAAGGACATTCTGAAATCAAAGGCTGATGAGGGAGACTTCCCTAGACTTCAAGAGCAACCTCCATGGTCAGAGCAATCCATTGGCTCTCCACTGGTACAGTAGTCCTCCTTTTCTGCCTACACACCATTCAAATATCAATTTTTTTTCTTAATAATTTCTTCCAAATCTCAAGCATCTGACTTTCCTCTGGCTCTTTTGGAGGTGCTGCCCCTGAAATGAACTGTAGAGCCATGGGCACAGTAATTCATCATACACTTTTCACCACTGATCATTTGTTGCCTACCCCATTTTTCCCTGGGACTTACTTTAACTCCAAAATTGATGGTGAAATAAATAGACAAATAAATCAGCCAGGCAGAAATATCTCCCCTTCCATTACCTGATGCTCTAAGATATGCTGGTTTCCTCCTCACCTCCAAATTTAGTTTTGACTGTGGAGCAGCTCAGATAATATTCAATCTCCATTCCTCTTTCAGTTATCTGTATATAAAACCAGCACGAAAACAGCAACCTGCTGGCTCTGGAAAACTACAGTGCTATTGGAAAGAACCTTCTGAGTTTCAGGGGTTTTCACCACAACCTTCTAGCATACCAGGGTGCAGATATAAAACTTCATAGCAAAAAAACCCTGAACCTTGTCAGCACAACAGCTTTCAGCATCCTTCTGGTTCACACTGCTGCCAGGGGATCAAGGGACTAAAGGAGACCTATAACAGGAGCTTTACAAATGCCATCAGCTGATCCTGACATGCTCTTGGCACTGCCAGAGGGACAGACAATAGTGCCCCACTGTGCTGTCTGGTCTTTTTTTCAGTACAGATAAAATCTGAACACAGAGACAGAAGAACAGCTGAGCAGTGTCCAGTCAGACATTGATTTACTTTTTGGAACTAACTTATTTTTGACACAGCATTTCTGGCTATAAACATAGCCTGGCAAACCTAAAAGTTATGAGCAAGGACAGAAATTTGAAGTGGCTTGATGAGGCCAAGAAATCTTTACCAGCTCACCCAACAGGGGAAAACAACAAATGAGAAATTACATTAAAACAAAAAAAATTAAATTGATTTGTGCTTCAGCCAGCACAAGTCAACACAATTCTGTTCAGGTCAGAGAACTTATCCTGATTTACATTAGATGAGCACCTGGCCTCACATACTTTATGATTCATCACAACAGATTTAACTTTCATGGATATGACCTTCTAACTCTGGGATCACTCTTGTAGAGCTGATGTCAAATGCAGTCTGTCACAGATGTGTATGTTTGTAACTATTATTTCAAGCACACACCAAATGAGCCTTGAAATCCCAGTACATACTTAGAATTAAGATGCAGCATTGCTTCATGCCTTGACTGCAAGTAGCTGCATCCACACTAAAAGTGCTCAGTAAATGTGTGGCAAGGAGCCTGACTGGCAGAGAAAGAGCAGGAGCTGCAGCCCCTCAGGGGCTGTTTCCTGGCTGTGAATGCAGCTGGCTGGAGACCCCAGGCCTTGCTAGAAACAAGCTGTCAGAGGGAAAAGAGCAGATCTGTTTGTGCAGCTGGCTCCTGTCAATCGGTTTTCAGTTTATTCCTCATGTTCAGAATTACTCCCGCTGCACAAACTTTTCATCCAAAGAAAAAAGCACCGAAACAACCCTGTTTGAAAGTAGCCCTGGGTAGAGACATTTGTAAAAAGTACAATTCTTAACAAAACAATTCAGGGAGCAGTTCACACAGCAAAGATGACTGATTGGAAGGATGACACAAGTCTTGAGGATGAGGTGTGTACATGTTATATCATGTAATGGGAAACTTCCTTGGGAATAACCAGAACATATCTGGCCAGTAATAAAACCAGTGATGTAATTTTGCAATCCAGTAGAGGGCAAACTTAGTCTATATATTCTCCAAGTGCTCCTAAGACAGTACATGGCTGATGTTCAGACATGTTTATCTTTCATTTGATAACCTACAAAGATATGTAGAAACCTACAGCACCAGAATTTATAAGATGAAGCTGCTTCAATCATACCTATAATTCAGTGACTCTTCAGACAAGTCAATGTTTATTACAAAATCAACAAACTGATAAGGAACAACATACACTTTGAATATTTCCCATTAATGTGCTGTTTTATGCCATTACTTCCAATATTTGATTAATCAGTACTTACACACCTATTTTCTGGAGTTTGCCCACATACATAACAGATAAATGAAGAATTCACCCCCCTGCTCTTAATAATACATATCAGAACACCTGCTTCAAGTAGATTTGTTTTGCCTTAGCTGCTGTCTAAAAGAGTAACATCTGCTTTAAACCTGGGGTTGCTGACTATGTGAAGCATTTTTGGAGAACATTTTCTTGAAGAACCTCTTGCCCCTAGTACAAAATCATGCTGCTGTTATTGGCCATGCACTTTGCCCACAGCCTTCCCAGCAATACCTTACCCTGGCCAGGTAAGTTGCATGGTCCATTTTTGTTTCTCAGTCTGTTTCACATGTGTGCCTGTTCCCTGCTCCTCTCACAGAAATCATGGCTCACAGCCAGCAGCTGGAGGTGCACAGAGCTCAAGCTCAGCTCTTCAGCTCTATGGGATGAACAGGAAAGCTGGTGCCTGTTCTTGCTGGGAGCCCTCAGAGTCTGCCACAACACACTTAACCTCAGAGGAAAGGTGTGGGGACATCATCACTCACAGTGACGGGAACGAGGGGTCCTGCTCACACACATGAGATTTAGGGGAAAAGTGACTTTTCTGGTTAGTGGTGAGGTTTTTTGTTGGTAGAGCCAAAGGAACCAGCATTGCAGTTCTGTGAGTACCATCCACAGTGAGAGGGACTCCCTGGGGAGGCTCAGGTGAACTTGCTCCCCAATGGTCTCACAACTCAAGACATTTGAGTTTTGCCTGCAAAGCTGCCACTGGCCTGATGGGTAAGGGTAGCTATGATATTTTATGAAAAATCCTTTGCCAAGATTTTTCTCCTGACAAGCTGAGGAGCCTCAGGAAAGAAATGTAAACAATAACTATCTGCTGCTGTGGAATGCAACAGGTGCATCTGTGATTGGTGCATGTTGGTTGTTTCTAATTAATGGCCAATCACAGTCAGCTGGCTCAGCCTTTCTGTGAGTCATGAGCTTTTGTTATTCCATTCCATTCCTGTTCTTTCTAGCCTTCTGATGGATCCTTTTCTCTCTATTCTTTTAGTATAGTTTTTAGTTTATCATTTTAATATAACATATATCATAATACAATAAATCACCCTTCTGAAACATGGAGTCAAGATTCGCGTCTCCCCACACAGAGCACCAACTGTAGGTAAGCCTTGCGTAAAAGGTTTACTCTGTTACTGCAATAAGGCAAACTGGCAGCCTGTATGAGTGCTGAGATGAAAAGAACTGAATTCATGCCTGAATTTTGGGAAATGCCACTATTACAATGAGCAGTCTCACTCTTGCAGTTTCCCTCTTACAGAAAGCTGAGCAACCTGGCTTAGACCAGCCAACCATTTATGCTTTTACTTTGATCTTCAGTGATTATACCCACACTAAAATTTCAGCATATTATTAAACACCTCCCTGGCCTTGTGCCAGCATGCTCAGTAGGACCCAGATTTCTGTTGGCTCTTCAGAAACCATCAATAATATCCTCTCTTGGGAGTCTCTCATCTTCTCTGGGACCTTTAGGGAAATAATGAGGGGATACACACATTTATGTAAAGCTCACAGAAAAACATGCACAAACACACCCTTTACACTCAAGCAAATCCAGGGATATCCAACTGAAATCAGCTCATTTCCACAAGAACAAACCCAACACAACCCATTTCAGCTGTGATGCTTTCAGCAAATCCATCTCATGGTCTGCCCAGCTGCTGCCCTTCCGGATCTAAATGAGCCATGTGTCATTAATTAACCTTTTACATCATTGATCTTGTGGGAGACACCAAGCTGCCTGTCTGAATCTGCCATCCCATCCATCAGCACCTTAAACTGACACCACTAAGAGTTACATCCTCTCCCTTCCCCAGAGTTAGCAGCAGCTGTCTTGCCTCATGCCTCATGCACAAAACAGATGATTTCCTCTGAAGATGGCTAACAGAGACATCAAAAATGAGAAAGGGAACACAAAGGGAAAAATAAAAAGAGTCAAATGTAATCAGCACAAATATCTAAATCTTTTTTCCATAGGAGAAAAAGGCTGCTGCAGGGCTCAGTATCAGCCCAGTTTTCTTTTCTGCCCTTTCAGTGTGAAGTCTAACTGAGAAGAAATGACTAATGAGAAGGTTAACTTCCTAGACACAAAAATAGACCAATATCTACCCATCTGCTCTCCAGGAAAATGCATATAATGGAATCAAAACTCTTCATTCCAGAAAAAAACACTGCACCAGAGGAGGAGCTCCCTTCCTCATGGGTGAGTTTTCTGCAGAATTAAGGAAAGATAAGCAGAAGTAAGGCTTGACTCTTATTTGATAGAGTGTAGGTAGATTACAAAAGATATGTCTCTAGGAAAGAGCAACAAGGCACAGGTAAATGCAGGTCACAGGTGACATGGAAAAAGGAAAGCACCAAGGAAAGGTCCTGTGCAAGCAGAGCAGCAGACACCTTCAGGTAAACACCCTCAGGCTCTGCTGAGAGCTGTGGCACTCCTGCAGCATGGGGCTGGACTGGGTCAGTTAACAATAGAGGCAACATTGGTCACCAGCAAAAGTCCTCATAGCCAGAAACTGGACCACATCCAGTACAGTCAACAGCACATTTCTCATTAAAAAAATTGAATTCCTCTTGGAACATGCATTCCTAGAGAGGCTAATGATTAAATATGGCTAGTGGCTTTATGCAACATCAAAAATAATAATGTTTGTGTTTTCAGGTATTCACTAAAGAGGAAAATAAAACCAACTCAGATGGGGTTTGCACAATTTCATGTAGTTTCTTAAAAAGCAAAAACTCACTATTTCTTTTTTTTTTAATTTGAGTGTATTTAATATTACCTGTGCACTTCAAAAACATCTCAACCCTCTTCTATTTTGCTGTATTAATTTTGCATGCATTGGCAATTTCTGTTGTTGCAAAAACTATGGTCAAGGAAGCTGATACTGAGGAGTTAGTCTCATGTTAATATTAGACTGAGTTGGCAAAGATCCTAATTTGGAGCACTTCTCAGTGGGTCACATGGAAGCTCTCCACAAGGATCACCAGACAACTGAATCCCTGCAGAGTTCTCTGTCAATCTCTACCCACAGATACAAACTTGGCTCACCACTGGTGAAGAAGATCCACCAGGCACCACACACAAAAGAACATCCACCTGCCCATTCTCATCTCCTGTGCTCACCTCGTTCATTGCTGAACCCCAAACCAGTTTCTTTAAGGGATGTCTGCATTAATTCTGGAACTGGGTGAGATGAACCACAGCACAACTTCTCAAGGAGGAAGTGCTACACTAGAAACTAAATACAGCATGAGAATGGAAGAGGGAATGATGGGAGTTTCTCCAGCAGGAGCTGAGACACACAGCCCAAACACACAATTTTTTGCAGTGAGTTTCAAAATTGACTTTTCCAGCATTAAGGGTCTGAGAGTATTTTGCTGTCAAAGATCTTAACATTTTAATAGATTTATTTCATTTATGTACTTCAGAGATACACATGACAGGATGATGCTTTCCAAGAAGGCAAGGATTAGATGAATGAGACACCTATTATAGTGAACTCTGGCTGTGAATTTAATTCTCCTGCTTGACACAGGCACACTTGCTGAACAGTCTGTGCCAGAGACGCATGTTTAAGCAGGGTACTCAATCAATATTTACCATAATTTTGAAAGATGTCTGAGCACAGCCTAGGAAGGAAGACAACACTTAATGAATAACCATCAGTGAAACACGGGGCTCTTAAACTTTCCAGATAATAAACTGCTCACAGGGCACTGGATGTCAAAGACAGTTAAATCCATATTATAAGCAGCCAGACCTGAGTAATGCTGTTTCAGCCTTCTGTGCTGTGTTCTCAACTACAAAACTTGTGTACCACAATAATTCACTTTTTATCATTAAATGAACTGACTGATAGTCTGTGACTCATCTGGGCTCTGTCAGCCTGTCTTCCCCCAGGCTTGGTACCCTCACTTCCTAGAGACAGCTTTTGAACTGCCCTTTCCAAAACCCTCTGCAGTTCTCCACATGAGGAATCATCTCAAGAAAGGCACATCTCTGACTGCCAAGCCAGTTTTTGATACTCAGTGATATCTCAATGGACTCTCTGGTGCCAAAGGCTGTCTGAGCAGAACTGATGTGGACCATTTGGTAAAAAAAATCAAACTATGGAGAAGATGATTATCCCCACAGCATATGAAATACAGAGAAGGGGTTCACTCCAATTTTACTGATGGAAGAAGGGAATTCTGAATTTGAAAAAAAGTTACCATTTAATTCCTCACTAACACAAAACTCTAAAGGGAAATAAAAATCCATCAATTTACAGAAAGTTTCAAGTCTAAAGCATTTTAAATAAAGATTATCTATAAATAGATACATGATGAACAGAAATATACTTTTTTACTATGAAATAAAATTAATCAAAACACTAAAGTAAAACCAAAATATTTTCTATATTTAAGTAAAAGTAACCTGACACAATTCATTTACATTCATTCTCCATTTAAACTTGTATCAAAACTGAAACTAATTTGTTCCTGAAAGATGTGCCTACTTTGATTTCACTGTATTTCCTGATGGTTGTTAAATTCGAAATGCTTTTGATCATCTCTAATTAGAGACCTCTAAAAGTCTAGAAACTGCTCAAAGCAGAAAGTATTTTAGATGAGAAAGAAAGATGTGACTAGATGTCCGTAGGAATGTCAAATGACCATTTGATGACAACCTGTGCCAGGAATGCGAAGAAAGAAAGGAATAACACAGTTTTCAGAAATGTTTGTGAAATATTTTATATTCCTTCTCATTCACTCCTACACACTGAATGATTTCCCACACCTGAAGCACCAGGTTTTAAGCTTCTGCTTGAGTCTTACTTTACCAGTGAGGCCCATAAATGTCACATTTCTTAGTGTAAAGAAATGAGCATGTGGAGAGTTTGGAAAGTGAATTAGTAAATCTCTGTTAATGCCATTTCTGCATCTCCCAAAAAACTTCAGCTATGTGCTTCTTTTAGGCTCTGGTATTTCAACGGGTTTCACAGTTGCTTAACCTGAAGCAGATGAATGTATATTTCTAAATGTTACATTCATTTTTAAAAGATGTATATCTTTTTGAAGTGAAATAGATGCCCAAATCTCTGCAGCTCTGAAGCACCAGAATATAAACTCCCTGAAATTATCTTCATATGTATCTCACAAACTGCTGTCAGCATCTTTGGTTCTTGCTCTAAATCAAACACAATTTCTTGCTCTAAATCAAACACAAAGTGAGAGCTACAATAATAAATAATGAAGTTTTCAGGACATAGTTTTGGGAGCTTGTGAAAGCAGGAAAGAGAACTGTATCTTTTGTTTGACAAAAGATGAAGCCAGTCCCCAGGCTTGGATTCACTCAGGAGTCCAAAGTGACCTCCATGCCCTGTTGCTGGCATGCCACATGTCCCAAGGCTCATGGCACATCCTTTTCACAGTTGCCCAAGCCTTTCTGAGCAAGGGCAGTGCTCTGGCCACCAGCCCCTGCACAGGGACAGGGGGAGCCTCAGGTGCAGTGACCCAGTGCAGTGCAGAAATATGGAACAGATCCTTCCCTGGCACACAGCTGCATGTGGAGTAGGGCCAGAAAGGGGAAACATCCTTTCAAACTCCACTGAAGCAATGTGGCCACATGAATGCAAAAGTTCCCCTACTCCTCCCTCTGAATTTACCTCAGACCCTAAAAAGAGAACAGTGGCCTAAAAATCTGCTTGGGAGGAGAAAATATCAAACACAAGTGTCAAATAACCCTATACTTTTAGGTATGGATAGTGGAGGAAAGCAATACATACACTTTCTAGAGCATGAAATGGGTTTTCTTTTGCTTTTGAAATAAGCTCACAATTATATAAATGCTACCAAAAATAGGGAATGCTGCTACTTCTTCTACTGGAGGTAAAATTTCCTATTTTTAATGCAGATTATTTCTTCTCTATTGGATCTTGAATAAAGATGACTGCTGTTATTTTCAATTATTTGTATTTGTCACCATACTAACAGAGGTGAAATAAATCCAAGATCACATTCTCAGGAGAAGGATGATCACACAAACACTGAGCCTGTGCTAGGAGAGAAGAGAAGCTTGTCTTGTTCAGCCTAGTGAAACAGAAGCCCAGAGGGGATGTGAATGTTGTCTATAAATACATCAAGGAATACTATAAGAGAGGAAACAGAGCTATTTAAGCTAAAGGACAACATTGGCACAAGAACAAATGGATATAAGCTGGCCATGAATAAATTGAGGCTGAAAATTAGAAGAATGTTTCAAAGCAACAGAGAAGTGAGGCTCTTGAACAATTTCCCCTGGGAGTAATGGTGGTAAATGACCCAATTTGTTCTAAGATGGATCAGCTAATTAGTTTATGAAAGGGCTTATCTGACAGAGGCTGACTATGGCAAGGGGCTGGCCTCAGCCCCAGATGCCCTTTACAGCCCCACATTTCTAAGTAATTTAAGGTATTAATCCAGTTTCTTATTGAATGGCATCTCACGACAGTTTCTAAATCCAAATTTACTGGTTTTCCTGAGTGATTCCATTACGCAATGCCACTGACATGCCAATCACCTTCCAAACACCAAAAAAAAAAAAAATGACCCTGCTTGCAGGAGCTCTGATTCATTCTTTTGTTTGTTTATTCTTTTTCCAGACTTGCACCAGATTAAACACGAGCAAAGTGGTGTTCAGATGTTTAGGGCACAAGGGGTGGAGGTGGTATTCAAAGGTAAGCCAAGGCAAGAGCAGCTTTCTTGCAAAAATGCTTTTGAGAGAAGCAAACCATGATGTACAACTCTTAATCTTAACATTTCCATCTTGCTTCATCCTTTATACATCAATCGTTGAGTATTTCAATCAGATTTAAGCAAAGTTGTGAACTAAGGTGGTTCATAAATTTCTGAGTGAATGAGATGGAGATAAGTGACCCTCTGGAGGACTGGAGCTGTTCTTGATTACTCATTTCTGGTTGTTCATAATTTCCAGCTACCTGAAAAGTCAGGTCTCCTCCTGCCTCTCATTTGGTGACATTTTTTCCTTGGTACTCTGTCAAACACCCTGGCTGCACGGGCCCTTGTCTTGATAAGTGCTGATGTCTTTGTGAAGATGTACGGAGAAGAATACAGTTCCATCTATTCTATGAACTTCTCATCCTACACAATATTAGAGGTTTTTTTTTCATTATTTGGAGGGCTTAGTTTCTTTTTTTGGTGTTTAGTATTTGTTTTGAGTTTTTAAATTTTTTTTTTTTTTTTTACTTTTAAGGAATGGAAACCCACTTTGGTTACTTGAATGATTACTGTACCAAAACATCATTCTGGTGAACTGAAATTTCTCATTTCCCAAACCACTTTCCAAAGCAAAAAAGCAAAAATTTTATGATGTAGGCAGGTTTGGTGAGAAACCTTGAAGAGGAGGATGATGCTCTTTTGTGTGATCTTAAATGCCCAGCACATTCCTTCCCGCAGGGTTGCAGCCTCTCACTGTTTTTCGGGTATGAAGGCAGGAGGCTGGGGGTTTTTATGGGGGGGTTGGTTTTTTGTTTGTTTTGTTGTTGTTTTGGGGGGGGGGGTTGTTTTGTTTTGGTTGGGGGTTTTTTTTTTGGGTTTTTTTTTTTTGGTTTTTTTTTTTTTAAGTTGGCTTTTGTTTTACTTGGCATTTCTTACTTTGGCTTTTTTATTAAGGTAAATCCCTTTCAGAGAGAATTGAAAATTCATCGTTGTGAGTTAAGGTACTACCAAAAAAATCAACAGATGCAGTGTTTAAGGGCAGAAGAAAATTGCACTTCATAAACAGGGTTATTCTGGGGCAAGGATAGTCTATTGCCTAAATGTCACCCTGGTATTTTGGGTTTTGCAAAGTGAAATTGTACAGTTGAAAACTGGCTGCAATGCTGTGTTTTCAGTTTGAAGTTTTTAAATAATGGGGGTTTTTTGGGTTGTGAGTTTTTTATTCATGTGAACCACTGGAGAGTGAGCTTCAATATTTCCATTAAATTGTGAAAGAGGTGGAATAGATATATCCTTAAAGCATATAACCTTTCTTGCAGCCAACTGCCTACACATAATGTCCAACTAACCAAACAGGTGACCACCAGTTTTAAAACACCACTGAACATCCTGCACAGATCATTTGGAGCATGACCCTATCCTGATCTCAGCCCAGGGCGATTTGTGCCCACTGAGCTATAAGTAGAAGGCCAGCCTAGGGACAAAGACTGAAACACAGGACATCAAAATTCATTCCCAGTTCCTTCTGCACCTCCTCAGACTTTACAATCAGTGACAATTCTGCCAGCCTTTCCTGAGGCACTCAATTTCCCAGCATCCAGTTTGTGCATCAACCCCAGCGTTGTCTTCTGCACCAACCCAGTGTGATACACAAAAAACATGCCTTAGAACAGCTTTTTCTTGCTACCACTTTGCATAGTTATGTCTATGCAAAAAGATTAAACAACCCAGTGAGCATCTACTGTCCAGAGGCCAAGCAGTAGAACTCCAGCCCTCCAGCTGCAGTCCCTTGCTCCTCCAAAACAGGGAGCATATGTTGGCAGCCCACTGGGAATGTTCTTTAGCCTCTGCTGCAGCTGGAGCTGTGCCCAAACACTTCTGAGGGCACCAACAGAGGAAAACTGTGCCAGCAACTCTGTAAACAGACTGGCACCATGAGCACAGGCAGCTGGCAGGTGCTGCCCTGGCCCTGGGCAGTTCACTACATGGAAATGCTCAGTACATCAGGCATTTCAGAGGGAAGTGAGACCCCTGTAGTCATACAGAAGTTTGCTTTTGTACCAGAGCAAAGGAGAGTAACAATGATATCATAGCAATTTAATTTTTTATTATTTTTTTTTTTAGAAAATCCCTCAGAAGACACTATGGGGAAAATCTGGGTTTAATCCAAAGCCCTCTAACAGCAACAAAAAAAACATTCACAAGAGCTATAGTGGCTTCTGCTAGGCTAGGAGAGAAAGTAATACCACGGATTAGGAACTAGGTAAAAAGAAAACATTAAGAATACATAGCACTTGTCAAAGTATTGAGGACAGGAAGAGGTTTTTAACAAGTTTTTATAGATTTTGGGGGTAACTTTCTCAGAAGTGGCAACATTTTCAAGTAAGAGAAATAGCTGTAGTCAGGCTAGGAAGCACTGAAAAAAAATTATTTATACATTAACAGGGCAAAAAATTGGCTGATTAGATCAAATCTAGTGGTGTATTACATGACCAATATGTAGGGAGGCCAAGTTTGACATAATTATGCAACTTTGTCTATTTTGCTTTGGGTGCTAAGCTACTGCAGCAAATAAAGATAAGCACATATAAAAAGTATTAGCCATCAAGGACAGATCATCAATTACTCTAAATTGGTCCTAAAACCAGTAGATTAATTTAGGTTACTTTGGCTACAGCATTGTGACAGCAGTACGGCCAAAAAATCTGAAAGTAATCATGGATGATTTTGAATTCCTGTAGCATGAAAGGGGACTCATAAAATAGGATTGCTCCACAGGGACAAGAACTACCAATAGACTATTTATGAAAAACCAACCAAAATTTTTATATTTAACCTTCTGAAAAAAATAGTGAGGTAGCACTGTGTGTGAAAGGTTCTGCAAACAGATGAAGTTCCTGAATCTTCATGGATACGGACTGTATGTTATTGGAACATAAAAATACTGATAGTTTTCCTCAGTGCAGTGTAAAGACAAATTAAACTGAGGACACAACTTTTGAGGTGGATGAGTGAACTAAAAAGACCAAGTTTTCCAAACAGAGCATACTTCAAGTGTATGCACATAAATTGACCAAATAGTAAAAAAAAGTATAAAGAACAAATTCTTCATGCTGTAGGTGCATGCATTCTGAAGTAGGTATGTTTAGATAATGCAAATAGTTTTTCCAACTATTTTCCAGTAACACAGTGACTGGTGCATGAAATGAATGAAGCTGAGCTGTTAGAGGAGCCAACACCTGATTTACAAGTTCAACAATACTGGGAGATGAAGGCACAAAATATGGAGATGGAAATTGAGATAAGAGCAGGCAAAAACATCAGAAACCAATTATAGAAGTTTTAAGGTCAAACCCAAAGAAATTAAAAGTTCCTTTTGATCCAAGTGCTGATTCAGCCTTTGATGTTTTGTTTTGGTGGATGACAGTCAGATATTTCCCTGATATTATTCTGCTTATTCACTGAAAAAAACTTCACACAATCCTTTTCTTCTTTTTTTTTTCTGGAACACCATCTGAAGGCAATGTCCTGAAATAGAATTCAAAGGAAGAGTTTTCTGCTAACAACACCAAATTTCCCTTTTTTGGCAAAAACCTATGTGAAATAATCTTTTGCTTTCATTAGGGCCATGCTGTACTCTCTTCTCCTATTCTACACCTGCTTCTGGACACTGGGAAGGCACTGAACCAGCAAGTAGGCCCAGATTCCTGCATCTCATTTAGTCTTTTTGCCTGACTGCTTCCACCTTTTCATCCCTTGGTAAATCAGGATCCCCCTTTGGCCAGCTCGGCTGCAAGGCAGGAAGCATTTACATCATCTGCAACGTGTAGTGTCACTGCTACAGTGCAAACTCCTGTTCCAAGGGAGGTCCTCCACCAGCAGCACAGCAGCACAGAGGCATCCAAAGCAATGAAAAAGGAATCAGAAAGGTGTAAGAAAAGTTTTAGGGTTGAATGGCAAGGTTCACTAAGTTAGAATCATAAAATTCCTTAGGCTGTAAGAGACCTTTATGATCATCAAGTCAAACTGTTAACTCAGCACTGCCAAGCCCACCACCAAACAGTGCCTCAATGCCAGATCTCTACAGCTTTTAAATTCCTCCAGGGTTGATGCCTCAACCAGTCAACCACCACAAGTTCAGCATCCTTAGCTCCCTCAGCCTTCTTCCAAAGGTCATAAACTCCTTTTTTTTCCTGAGTGCCTGCCAAAGCCTCGTGTTCAGCCAGTCTGTCTGCCCTGCTGGCTTGTCCTACAGCACATGAGAATTTCCTTCTTGAAGAATGTCCAGCCTTCCTGGACCCCTTTTCCCTTCAGGAGTGTCTCCCAAGGGACTCTCAGCTAGGCTTGGACTTTTTCCTCTCTGCTGTACTGCATTTCCAGCTGACATCTGGTGAACTGATGTCCCCCAAAAGAACAAGGGCCAGTGATGGCAGGACTTATCCCAGGTGCCTACAGAATATTTCATCTGCCTCCTCATCCTGGTTTATAACAGACTCCCACCACTGCTCTTTCCCTGGTTGTTACCAACAAACACTGAACCTGATTGTCACCATCATTGTGCTCTAGACAAGTTACTCAAGTTTAGCTTCCTTGCAAAAATGAACCCGGCTGCAATAAAATCCACAGAAAGCAGCACAAACTACAGCCTGCAATAAATTCCAAAAGTGTAACATTGTGATGATTAAGATTAAATATGGACATCAATGGTAGCATTTCTCTTATTTCCTCTGACACCCCAAGCTCACTCAGGCATCAGTGTTTGATATTTTCAATGGAGAGAAATGTGAATTTCCAGCAGTTTTCATTTAAATGTCTCAGCTAATGAAAAGCAGTCCTTGGGAGGTGTCTCTTTCTTCCTGAATATTGTCCCTTCAGTGAGTAGTTCACCCACAGAAATTAACTCTCACAACCCTCAGTTAGGAGAAATTAATTACACTACAAGCAAAAGAATACTGGAGAAAGAAGGAGTTTGTAGTGTTTCATATATTAACGGTGAGCATTTCCACTAGCTTCATGAAAAACTAATCTTTGTTTTGAGCTCCTCTAGTTCCACTTAGATATTTTAGCATTTCTTAGTTTCACTAAGCATGACTTAAAGTATTGGCATTAATATAGCAAAATTCTTAATGGACTCTATGGCCTCTTACCCACTTTCCTTGTTGCTGACAAAATATATTTTTGATACAGGAATCCTTTTTTTTAAATGGCATTGATTTTTTTTTTTTTTTTAGCATATTTCAGTTATGGGGTGGATTCCTAGGGGAGCTGTTTGCAAAAACTACCAAGACTTCAGAATGGAGGAGATGGCCTCATTATGTCCTCCTTGAGTTAGGTGGGGTACCACGGACTGTACGTACAATACTGCAAAAGTAATACCAAAGGATAATTCCTCCTATAATGCCAAAGTTTTCAGTGATCAAGGCTACCAAAAGAGCATGATTAATTACCTTAATTACCTTTACACAACTCCTCTGTGCTCTTCTTTTCCTCCTGATGCATTGCTGCCATCATAAACAGAGTTAAAATGCAAGGGTTGACGTACTTCGCGTGGAAATTACTTTTTTCCCCCACTGTATTTACCTGCAGCTGTTGTCACATCAATCTTTCTTCAAAGGTTCAGTACTGCCTTCTGTGCATTATTTTCAGGCTGATGCAGTTTTGTGACACCCACTATTTGCTCTGTCTCTAGCAATTCTATGCATCTCATTCGGGTGTATTCACATTCAGCTCTTTCACTCTTAATAGGAATGAATTTTCCTTCAGCTGTCATTTTAATACACAAACTGTCACGTCACAAAGCTTACTCATACCTATAATGCCAGTGATTTCTGCCTTCCCCTGTATTTTTTCCCTTTTTTCCCCTTCCCCTACAAAGCACCCTGTTTCAAAGAAATAAAGGAATTAATAGAAAGTGCTAAACCACTGGGCTTCTTTGGAGACAGGGGCAAAAGATGCCCAGTTCCACAGGAAAACATGCTGATTCCCACTGATTTTAACCATGTTCAGTGCATTAAATATAACCCCATGCCAGTATTTTACAGATCTGCTGTGCACAATAGACAGTAATGGCGCTATAGAATCTCTTAGGGCCTTTTATGAGAACTCTCAATAAGAGAGAGTCTTTTATTCTTTTTGACAAGTGGATCCTTTAAACTACTCTAGTAAGGGAAAGAATGGAATAAGGCAAAGCTAAAATTTTCGCTTTTGCTCAGCATGTCCAGATCAATGCTAATTAAGACAAAATATAAAAGAGACTTTTAGGGATTTCTAGTCTAAATGTAATTATGTGTAATATAGCTACTAAAAACAGATCAGAAAGCTTGATGTTGAGTTTTAATGAATCCCTATTTTTCTCATACTGAGGCACCTGGAGTCATACACAGAACTATCTGAAAAGCATTCACAACAACCCAAATTTAGACCAAACTCACCTGATTTTGGGTCTTGTTATGACAGCCAATCTATTAGAGAGTTGCATAATCTTTTTGCTGCTCTACATAGGCAGTTGGTGCAATGAACAGAGCACAGAGGTGATGTGATTTCAGTAATCCATGTAACTGAGGAGGCTTACAGCTCCATTATGTACTAGATGATTTTTTTTTTTTTTTTAATTGTCTGGGCATAAAAGTAGACTTCTTTTCAAGGTCAGATAAAGTATTTTGCAATAGAAGAAGTGGAAAGTACTGAAAGCATTTAGTGTACAACCAAACCATCAAGGCTGCACTGTTTCTGGAAAAGATGGCACATAGCTCCCCAGAGGTGGGAAAGT
Source organism: Onychostruthus taczanowskii (assembly GCF_017590055.1). Lineage (NCBI taxonomy): Eukaryota > Metazoa > Chordata > Aves > Passeriformes > Passeridae > Onychostruthus > Onychostruthus taczanowskii. The sequence goes on from NW_024500349.1 coordinate 18,969,334, forward strand.
GTGTATTTTTTTACTTTTCTTTGGTGTGTGTCAGAGATTGCTATGTGCCATTCAGAGCTGGTGAAAGGTTTAGGAAGGGAAATTCAAAATTGCAGGCTGTTGAAGTGTGCCATGAGAGAATACTACATTCTATCAGAAAGCCTTCTGCTGATTTTACCTGTCCACCTCTCTGTTTGTGGAGACAGGTTATACAATGAACTTTTCCAGGTCTGGCACAAACATCCATCTTGAAAAACAAGTGCAAGCTAAGAACAGCTCTTCAGAATTTACTATTTATCTGAATCAGACTGTCTTAGAGAAAAGGCAGAGTGCACCTATGAAGCAGAAGGGGATATTTTGCAGTGATCAGGGTGACAAAAGTGATTTCTCCTATGGCAAATTGAAAGGAAGACAGTAAATTCATCACTGATGAAGCATAAAAGAGTCCCGAGGGAAAATAGCAAGTTTCCTAGACATATAACTTTTACCAAGCTGGTACTTGGGTTCAGCTCACTCTCCAACTGCAGGGACAGAGATCAGAGGTGACACCAGCACTGTCACTGGAGCAGGGCAGCCCCATGGGACAACTGAGTGGAGTTTTGCAGGGGGTGGGTGAGACCACGGCACTGGGGAACTCCAGAGAGGGCCGGGGGACTGAGCAAAGCATTGATCATCACAAACGCTTTCCTGGAGTGCTGCCACCATCCTTTGGCAGGATGGCAGAACAGCACCGGCAGCTCTGCTGAGCAGAAGGAGCCTGCTCCTTCCCAGTGAAGGGACACGGCAGTTTCCATCCCTGCTCCTTCCAGTGTCCCTCCCGGCTGGAGGTCAGACTGGTAAATTTATGAAGCCACTGTGGCCAAATCCAAGTTTTCTTCAGTATATTTCTTGCAGTTTCAGTCACAACGCACTCAGACACTTCAACTGTAATGAAACCATCAAGATTATACAGATGAAAATGAAAAGGTTATGCTACCATAGTGGTTTAAAATTTTCAGGACTTTTATCTGCCTATGACAGTTACACCTGAAGGCTATGGCTGCTACAAACAGAGGGTGGGATTTTCAAATGTCCATTGATGTGACCTGGCTTTTGCCAAAGGCAAACTCATTTCAGTTAACTAATAATCACTGCCCTGCAAATATGTCATCTTGAGTTATCATCCTTCCACTGTACCAAGAAACATCATGAGTTAAAAAGCTCTGAGGGCTCCTGGGCCTTCAGACACATGAAATTTCCCTGGAGATGAATACAACTAAATGCTTTACAAATCTGTACTTTTTTTTTCCCTGCCGATAGAAGAAAAAGGCAGCAAAAATGGCTGAGTGGGTGAAAGATGGAAAAGAATCTTTTCGCCTGAACACCTGATGTTCCTCTTCATCCTGGTTTTTAATCTCTCTGATCTGAGCTATGAATTTCAGGGTCAGTAGTTAGCAGGAAACAACCAAGATAGTGGGATAAATATTCCTTCAGGAGTTCACTGGTACTGAAGCAATACTGGATCTTACTCTGCAATGATGCTGAAACTGTGTGGGCTGAGTGAATGCAGCCATCAGCCAGCAGGAAGAAGTCAAGAGTGAGCTCCTACAATACACAGAAATACCACTGGAAAGGGTATCTCTCCAAGGAAATGATCTACAAATCAAAGCTGGGAGAACTGCAGCATTCACTCTGTCAGCTTCTTGCTCTGTCTTTTAAAGGCTGTGCTACTGCTGTTTACTTCAAATTCACAGCATCTGATCTTCCTGTAACACAGTTTCATAGCTCACTCTGTTCAGAAACACAGGAAACATTTCCAAATCAATTTCCAATGTGTCTGAGATTCCTTCTGTAAGTTTTTGAGCTGGGATGCAGACAATCAAAGCTCAGGTGGAATTGGTAGAATCTTTTACATGCCCATCTCTCACAAATATCTTCTCTGTTAGTACATTTTATATTAGCAGTAATAAGCATTAAGCTTAATGTTTATTACTGCAAACATAAAAGAAAAAGCCCAGGAAAAAAAAAGAAAGCCCAGAAAAAGCCCAAAGTTTTTATACAGGTTTCTTTTTACTTTCTTTTTATATAAATCAAAGAATTGTCTCCATAATCATCTTGCTTGAACCAAATGATGAGAGAAAATGTCCTGGGGCACTATCTAAGCTGTCAAGGTCACAGGAGAAAATAAATTCCCATGAACAATAAAGGTAATGGTTGTTCTTTTGAATATAGTGTAACATAAGTTCAATTTTAATTGAAACTCAGCAAAGTTACTGCAAAACTTCTTTTCTTCCTGATAGTGTAAATGCCAAAAATTATAAACTCAGATGAGCAGTATGAAAAGGAAATTATTCATTTCCAAAGGTATGGATTCAGTCTGCATAGACATTTTTTACAGCCCTCATGTCACATGCACATGTGGTGCTACGGTTCAGGAACTATTTGTTTTCTCATACAGCGTAGACGTTTTTCAGTGTTTTCCTAATAGAGTTTTAACATTACTATTTACCTGTTGACTTCCTTATTTTCTTGCATCATGGATTAGAATCCACCCAAAACATTTGCAAAAGGAAACACAGTCTGAAATGTGCTCAATAAGAGAATGAATTCCAAAGAGCTCTGCTAAATTTACCAAGGAAATTTTTACATTAAAAAAAATAAAAAATAGGCAAGGGGCACACCCTACAAATAACCTTGTAAAGGGATAAATCCTACTCCATGAGAGATGCCTATAAGAAAAAAAGCTTTTCAAAGTCTTCCATGTGAGGGATGCAGGTTCCTGGATTGTAAACTATGTTAGAACACTCAGTACCCATGCTTAATTCCCCACTGCTTTTCATTTTCAAGAGGACTTGATCTCTTATTTGCTTGCAACCTTTTTTTTTTTTTTTTTTTTTATTTAAGAACTATGGAAAGTTTCAAGTTCTACTGTTAACCGAGCACTGTCAAGCCCATCACTAAACAATGTCCCTCAGTGCCACATCTACATGTCTTTGGAATGCCACCAGGGATGGTGACTCCACATCTTCCCTGGAGAGCCTCTTCCCATGTTGGACAGCCCTTTCAGTGAAGTTTTTCCAGCTATACAATCTAAACCTATTCTGGTACATCTTGAGGTCATTTCCCCTTGTCCTGTTCCCTGTTGCCTGGGACAAGAGACTGACCCATGCCTGGCTACACTCTCAGGGAGTTGTAAAGATTGACAAGGTCCCCCCTGAGTCTCCTTTTCTCCAGATTAAACACCCACAGCCCCAGCCACTCCCCATCACACTTGTGCTCCAGACCCTTCACCAGCTTTGTTGCCCTTCTCTGGACACACTTTGTCAGGACAGAGCCCTAAAGCTTGAGTCTGTGGGAATTAACTATTGCACAGAAAGGTCAGGACTGGGAGAAATCCCTTTGGAGCAATTCATGTGAGGAAACTGCTCCCACATCAGCCCCCAGTCAGGCTGCATCTCAACAGCCACTGGGTCCTCCCTTTGGCTGTCCCCACCTGTCTCCACACTGGCTATGGACTGAGTGATAGCTGTGCTCTAGAAATAGAAACTGAAATAAAGAAATGAAATTAGAATCAGTCCCCTACAGATGGCTCTGTCACTATAAAAGCCACCTGCTCTCAAATTAACATTTGTTTATACATAAATTTAGAACACCATAATAAATTAGCTCCCACTCGACAGAAATGAGCTCTTCTGAATGGTGCTTCTCTTCCCAGTGGATAATGGGATGGAGAAAATTCTTTTTCCCTTGAAGGCATTCAGAGCAGAAATGCAATAGCAGCACAAAGAGTGGAAGTGTTGTGGATGGAGTAAACACTTTCCATGTGCCAGCATTTACTCTGCACAGAAGACTTGGTTGGTAATTTTGCAAATCCCAAGTTGGAGGAGGCACAGAGTACCTATATCAATGCCTCAAATTGAAGAAATGTTCAGTTGGGTATTAAATCAATAAAGTGGTCAAGCTTAAAGTTCATGCAAAAATGAAGAAAACAATAGGTCTAGAGAAAAGGAAAAAAGTAATAATAATAATAATAACAGTAATAAACATGATAAAAATGAGAAGATCTAGCATAGAGACCAGGAAAGTGGTTTGGAGCTGTTTAAGAGATTAAGGACTTTCATTGTGAGGAAAAAAAATCCCAGATCAGTTAGTTCAATGTGCAGCTGAAATGAAGGCAGCAAACAAAATGTGTGGTTGCTAGGAGGATATAACATAAATCAAAAGCACTACTGTAATTGCTATACACTGTAAGAAAGTGATAAGACCTCTCTGGGTATATTATACCTAGTCTTTGTTATCATACCAAGGAAAGCTCCCATACGTTTTCAAAGAATGCAGTGCAGAGCAAAACAAAATGAACAGCCAGCCTGCAAAATTTAAATTATTAACTACAGATAGAGTTTGGAAGAGAAACTGACAAACAGCAAAAGACAGAGTCTGACAGACATGAGTCTGAACACTGAGTATTATTGACCAAAAAAAATTCTGCTTGTGTCTGTCAGCCCCAAATCTTGGATATTAAATTCCTGTCCCTTCCTGAAATCAAGGAACTGCACAAACACCTCCTAACCATCCCTGTGTCCACCACTTCCCTGAGGGTAGAACAGAAGCCCTTTCAAAGTCCTGAATTTCTTCTGGTCAAAAGTAACCTACCTTTGTAGCTAGTCCCAACCCATCAGCAAAGATCCCAAGTGAGATCTCATCTTACACAGGTTCAGAAGTGAGTGTTGGACCTTGATCCTTCCAGCAGAATGAAAGGTATTCCTGAAATACCTTGGACAAAGAATTTCATGGCACAGTTTCCAGTTACAGAAAGGTGAAAGGACTTTCCTGCCTTCCAGGAATAAGATGACAAGAATGCATTAAACAGCAGTGGAATAACTTCAATAAAATATTGCTTCTCTAGACATATTGGCAGATTCTCTCTCCCCTGCACCCCAGACATACTCTGACAGGTTTTAGAAATATTGGATGCAAAATATGGAAGGGATTCTTCATACAAAAGTAATGGGACACAGCTCTTAGTTTTCTCATGTGTACAAAAAGATAAAGAATTATCCAGATTTATCCCACCTGAATTTTAGTCTTGACTCAGGGCACAAAGTTGAGAATACAGGTACTTCTAACTACAGTCTATGTCCCAGAATGGTCTGCCTTAAGCAGTTCAGCTATGGCCCTTCCAAAAGAGATCAAACTGAGCCCTCCTGCCAAGGCAGAGTTCCTGTCCAGCACTGCAACCACTCCACTCCATCCTCACTGCCTTGTTCCAGCTGGCCAGGCTCTGCCCTGGACTCTCAATTCTCACCAGCCTCCTTTTCCACCACACTTCAGGTGACCCCAAAGACCATGGGTTGTGTGTCTTCATTTGTAACTCTTGTACCCCCATTGCCCACCTATTTATTGATCTATTGACCTCGTGTTTAAGGCTGTTAAATAAACACCTATCCACTTAAACTGCAGCAATGCAGTCATAAGCCACAAGCTATAAAACAAAAGAAATGCATTATCTTGTTTCTTATTGTATTAGAAATTGAAACTGCAGTGAAGTCACCAGTCTATATTCCACTAGGAATAACATGAGTGTACTGCACACATATTTTCAGCACAAGAAAAACAATGGTCAAACACTGACACTGTTCAGGCCAAGGCTGGAAGCTCTGAGACACAGGCTTGTGAAGAATGTTTCACATATTGAGTGGGGAGAATTGCTTTTGGGCACATCCATCAAACTCCACCAACTATAAAGGGAGCCTGGAGGGGACCAGACTTCTCACTTAAATTTGTCAGCAAGGTTGGATGAACCCAAGCACATAACTCCCTGTAGCAAAGAGAAACAGGGTTTTGCATCAAGAGTAAAATGCTGCTGCTGTTAACCAAGCTGCCTGTTGGAAGTGGGAGAGGATTCTATCATACTGATATGATTGAAAGAGTTACTGCCAAAAATCATGCAAATGCTAGAAAATATTTAAGTAGTGCAGGAACAGACTCAGGACCTGATAAAGTGCTAGCCAAACTCCAACCAGGCTTAAGGAAAATGAAAAAGACTGTATAATTCTGGATAAAGTCCCTTGTAGTAAGGGAAAAAATGACACAAAATAAAACAAAAATTCACAAGCAATTCTACCTAGGATATTCTTTATCAAAACGTCAGAGTTCACATTTCTCTTTAAATTTAAAAATAAATAAGGAATAAATCTGCATGTGTGTGTGTGTGTAAAGTATGATTATTATAAAAGTAATACAATATTTTCATCAAGAATGGACTCACATCATGCAATGTGCCGGACAGAAATCCTAAATTTCAGAGAGGAGACAGCACACAGACATGGACAGACAGACAGGAGAGGAACAGGGAAAGGAATGAAGGATGGTAAGGAGCAAAAAGAAAAATAATTTGAAGGATAATAAAGGATAATAGTGAAACAGTTAGCAGAAATGCATACATGGGGCTCCCTCATGCAAAGGAAGAAAGTGAGTCCTTGCTTGAAGATGTATGTGGGTAAATGGCTCCCACATGTACACTCACATCTTGTGATGATGGCTCAAACTGCTCATTAGCTGTTTTCATTGCTGTTTTTCTTTTAATTCTTGAACACACAACAATAATACTGAAAGGCACTGAAAGATGCTAAGTCTGGACCTAGATATGATTCTTTTTCTGCCCAGCTCCTTCTACTGAAACTGCTTTCATTCCACTGCCACTTGTGCTGTCACTGGATGGGTGTTAGCTCAGCCTCCTTCGGGTCACCCCAATCCTCACACACCTGGGGTCATTTCCCCAAGGAGTCCTACCCCTCATAGCAACTCATGAAACTTTACAAATTACCTGCTCACCCTAAAATGAGCAAAACCTGCTAAAAACTACACACTTCCCTTTAATTTTCTGGTCTGAGGGCATGAGTGACAGGCTGTGTTCCAAAAGGTCCATAACCCTGCCATGGCACAGCCAATGCTCACAGTAATAGCTGCTCCTCACCCCTATAAGAAATCAATCTTTCATTCCAGAAAGGATGCCCACAAGTTCAAAGAAAGAAGCAGGCCCCTGATGCTCCACCATGATGTTGTTAGGAAGGCAGCATGGTCTAGATGGCAGTTTCTTTGCTAGAAAGTTCTCTGCTGGGCTGTTTTCCAGAACTCTTAAGCAAGATGCCATAACTTCTTTATTTGTCAGTTACTCATAGCCCTTAAAATAACATTATATTGCTGTCTGGAAGAGCAAAGAGAAACTGAAAGAGAGGAAAATATTAGCTCCCTGGGCAATGGAGCTACTGAAGTCTTGTCTTCTGTGGGTCATGGTGAGATTCTCTGATGTCTAACAAGATATCAGCTCCTGCTGATGCTTCTTCCTTGGCTAGAGCATTCCTATGTCTCCTTTGTACAATGCCTCCAGTATCTCAGTGAGTAAATCCATACTGCAGGCTTTAATATGATGGAGGCACAAAAATGGTCTCTCTCCTTTATGAGGCCATTGATTTTCATAAAGCTTGTCAGACCTTTCATCACATCTAGCTGATACTGGTTGGTTGAATCAAAAAAGGTACTAAAGCTAAAGGAGAGAAGCAGAAGCAATTGTGCACTCACACAGACATTGTGGCCACATAACACCTCATTTTCCCAGAAAACCAGACTGGAGATCTTCCTCTCTGTACAGGCCACTGAGAAACCACTTCCAACAGAACGAAATTGTTCCCACTGTACCACAGAGGAAAGTTCTCAGCACGTACTCGCTGCTAACTATGCTCAGTCAATGCAGAATCCACCAGCTTCAGGCTCTGAATTAACATGCAGACCAACAATACAAAAACCCAGTCTTTTCTGCAGTTTCTATTCATCAGTTCAAGCAGGGATGAATGTACTTTATTTTTCTCCCCAGATGGTTGGAAGCTGCAAAGTAATTTAGCAGCCTATGTTCTTCTGAAAAAATTATCATGCTTTTTCTTTCCTGGGTGACTTCTGCATCCCCTGCTGACTAGCTTAATGGTACTGAGAGTTATGGAATAATATTGTTTTTATTATGTGCCTTTTTAAATTGCATTTTGACACACAGTCTATCCATTCATGGGTCTTTAAAGAAGAAGCTTTGCCCAAGTGCCTGCAACATCCAAGTAACACAATGGTTACCTTGAAAAGACACTGAAAATAAGCCAAGGTGCCTTTGGGACAAGAGTGCTCATTTTTCGTCCTTTCATTTTGCCATTCTCTAAAAAGGCCATGAAACTACTTACTGACTTGTGAGAGTCAGTAAAGCACCTCAGAAGAAGTTTTCCTCTGGATTTTAGTCCTAGCTTGGAGCTATACCAAGAAATCAGGAAACTGTGTGATTCTAAGAAAGATAGTTCTCTTTACTAAAGCCTCTCAAATGCTGACATTTCCTGCCCCTTGTCTCACAGCACTGGGCATGGCTGTGAGACTGGTCCCTTGAGACATAAAAAGGGAAAGAGCCACATGCCTCTGTTAATAAACTAACCAGAGTCAAGGGCCATTTGTGTGCCCTGGCCCTGAGGCCTTTACAGATTTAAGTTGTTAACAAGTCACCTGCATGGTTTTGGCCCCTGACTGCTCCTCCAAGCAACTGCTGGGTGCATTGGGAATTCACACAGCTGCTGGCCCATTGCCAAAAGGCAGTTGTCATCCTTTCTGGGGAGGCTCCAAGGCTCAGCAGTGGAGATGCAGGCAGCATGTGCCAGATGGCCTCAGAGCTGTCCCAGGCATACTGAAGCTGCTGGAGCCAGGGCAGCCCATCAGTCTCAGTGGACAGCAGTGTGCAGGCTGTTCTGCATGGGGACATCAAGAGGACATCATGGGGACATCAAGTACCCTTGTCCTGCTGCCTCCCCGTGAGCCCCAGCCATTGCAGGAGGGAGCACAGTGCTGGGGGTACCAGGGAAACTTAATTCATCCCACTAACACTCAGTCCAAAGGCTGTTTCTGGAAGCTTACAGGGTACTGGAAGAGTGCTCTCCCATCAGGAGTGCAGCCAGGAGAGGAACAAGTTGTGCTTCAGTGGCACAGGACTTGCAGCCAGCTGCTGGCACCCAGACCTCGGGCCACAACAGAAAATTCAGTCTCCTGCTGACACAGAGCTAGCAGACTTGGGCCAGAAGGGATCAGAACTCATTTAAGGTGATGGCCATCACCTTGCCTAGAACACTGGAAACCTGAGGCAGGGCCGTGCCACCCTGGTTCATGCCAGGACTCTCAGCTGGACCAAGCAGCAGCATCCATGTTTCTCCAGAGCACAGATGAAATCTGTTCTGCACACTCAGAGGGACTTCCTCTGCAGTTTATGATCAGCTGGAAAGAATCCCCTCCTGGCACAGGAAAACCTCCCACCACAAGAAGCAGTCAGGTGTTTAAGACCTCCCCTAGCAAGCTGTTTCAGGGCACCAAGCACAAGCGTATCTCCTAATGTCCCTTAGTCCCACAGCAGCAGCTAGAGGCACCTGGCTCTTCCCAGCCATCCACTGGCATAAGGCCTCCCCTAGCAAGCTGTTTCAAGACACCAAGCACAAGCGTATCTCCTAATGTCCCTTAGTCCCACAGCAGCAGCTAGAGGCACCTGGCTCTTCCCAGCCATCCACTGGCAAGAGCTCTCAAGATAAAAATTCCCCAGGGAAAGGCAGGTGGGGCTGTGCCCGCACCCTTGCAGAGAGGAGCTGCTGAGCAGGACCAGTGCTGTCCAAGCACTGGGGACTGGGGATCCACAAGCCTTTCCCCACCTTCTGCCACTAACCTGCACAGAGATTGTGAGCAGAGGACTTTGCATCTCTGATTCTGTGTTTCACACATTATCTGTTTTTTTATTTTGGGGCATGATGAGAAGTAGGGATGTCTAGCACACATCTCAAATACAAATATACTGTGATTCAAACACAAACCAATTCTCTGAGGCATCTCCTCAAAAGACACTGAATTTTTGCCTCTTTCTCTCCAATACCACTTTTTCCTTTGGTTTATCACTATTCCTATTCATTTGCCTTAACCACAGAGAACAGAATGAGATGAAGTTTGGGAAATGTTCTGGCATTATTTAAAGATTTAACTCTGCTGCAACAAATCCTTTCATGCTTCTGGCTGCTAATTACAAGCAAACACTTTGATAGCCATGGAAATTACTTAACTCTCCTTCCACCTTTCAAACACTGTGCCAAACTATGTGTAAATACACATCTTAATCCAGTTTGATCACAACCTGAAATTAATAAGCTAAGAATACACTCTTGCAGCTTAACACATGAAAGTTGAAAACATTTTCTTACTATTTGGGACCCATTTCTATTTGAATTAATGAGCACAGTGCTATAAATATCTAATTTCCATGAATTTCAAACAATGTGGGAGCGCATCTGGGATGCCAGTATTGGGGAAGAAGCACCTTTGCTTCTTTACTGCAGCAAATCAGTGACATTTCCATTTTAACTCAAGGCCCCAGTGACTTTTTCTGGCCACCTCTTGACACTCTCTGGAGAATTTGTAGCCAGTGACCACTTCTGCTGGGAGAAACAATACAGAGCCTGGCAAAACCCCACATACCCTAATCTGCTTAATTAACTGTGATAGAAGTAGTATTCACATGAACCAGTGAAAAGAACGGAATTGAGCCTACAAAAAAATTCAGCATTGCTGTTAGAGAAGACGCATTCATTGTAAGGAAGTATAATTCTCTCTGTATTAGGATGCTTGACTTTTATCTGTAGTATATTATCTTTCTGAATGTTACTATGAATGTGCTGCCTTCTACAGTGTTTTTGTTTTATCTGACAGCTCATTCAGCTCCCGATAGCAGGCTTTGCATTTTGAGTTTGAATATGCCTCTGCCACACACCTACAGCTTTCCATCACAGGCAATAAATATATTTATTTAATTTTTGCCTTGAATTTTGGTTTGTGTAATGTTGTTTTCTCCAGACAGATATGGCTAGATTTGTGCTAAAACTCTGTTGCCAGAAATGAAGATCAAGAATGTTGAGGAATTCTGCTCAGACCAAGAGATGAGACTGAGGATGGATGGATGGATGGATGGATGGATGGATGGATGGATGGATGGATGGATGGAGAAATGTTAAGTCCCAAAACAGCAGTTTCTGTTGTTGATGTGGATTTTTCTTTTTCCTTTCAATGCACCAGCAGACAATTGCCTCATTCCTTGGTCAAAGTAGTTTTAGGATCCTTATGTTATTTAACAAGATCTGGAAGAGGTTTTCCACCAAGAAAATAGAATAGATTTCCACCAAGAAAAGCCTGATTGAGAAAACCAGCTCTGTTTATGCAATCATAACAATTTTGACAAAATGTTGGAGGAAAGATAAATTCTGACTTTTTATCAGCTCCACTCTCAGCAGTTGACTCAGGCACAAAAATCGTGCAGAACTGAGACCTCATCCTTTATAGATTTTCACATATCCTGGCTCCTCATGTAAGATATTTGAATGAGCAAAAAAAGAGCTGTATCCAATGACACCATTAATCATTTCTGCATTCTGTGGTATGAGACTTGAAATGTTTCTCTCTCAATGTTGTGAGAATAAAAAACCCTCTCTCTGTTACTACTGCATTGAATTTCTGAGCATGATGAGCATGGGTGTCTTCCACATGTGCCAGGGTGCTTAGAGCAAGGGAAATGCTGAAATAAAAACTTTGAGAATGGTCAGTGCTCTACCTGCAAATACTTGAAGCAAAACTGTGCCAGCTCAGCCAGCTCTGAGGCACAGGCTGAGGCACTCCACTATTACAGAGACAAAGAGCCCTGTTCTTTCATTGGACATATTCATGCATGGGCAGCCCCTGGTGCAAGTGCAAATGCTGCAGCTCCTGATTCTTCCTGCAGCTTTCAAACAGGTCTTGAAAATTTTCTATTATGAATGACATCTATCTAAATCCATGAATAAAACATGCTTGAAACTAGTTCCTGGAAAAGGTGACTGAACACCTGGCCTTTGGTCCTCAAATTCCTTGGAAGGAAGGAAGGGAGGAAGGGAGGAAGGGAGGAAGGAAGGAAGGAAGGAAGGAAGGAAGGAAGGAAGGAAGGAAGGAAGGAAGGAAGTTAGTTCAGATTTTGCCAAAGAAATACTGTCTCCAGGTCTACAGTTGCTGAGCAAGTAACCTTCATAATTAACCACCACAAATCTCTGTAACTGACCTGCAAAACCATACTAATTAGTAAAGTGAGTAGAAGAAAGAGTTTTTGTAATATCAGACATTTTCAAGAGAGAAAATACAAATAACAAAGGACAAACAGCAGAGATCAACATTTCTCTAAGACGATGTAAGGAGGACAATGTAATCTGATTATCCATCCATCCATCACTACTTGAACCAGAGTCAGGGTTGCTCTTGGTAGTGAATTGGGAATCAGATCCCTGAATCTATGAAATCTTAGCTAAATGAGATGAAGGCTTGACTATGCACATATAATCCCTTAGACATAAACCATTGACTAAGTCTGGATCTAGCTGCACCTAAACCCAACTCTGAGGAGGAGTTTAGAATGCAAGAGCTTCTCTCCTGAATCTCACGACTTAACAGGAGGGTCTCCCTGACTGTTTTGCTCAACTCAGTCCTCTTGCAGTAAATAATCAAGTGTATCTTGCCACTGAAATTTGTGCAATTAAACTTCATAAAATTTTCAGTTTATATCAATAAACATATTGCTGCCCCTGCCTTATGAGGGAAATACATTACTCCATATGTGAGATCTCAAAAAAAAAAAAAAAACAGATAAGAAAATTAAGAATAATCACAGATCTAAGAATAGAAGGAGCCAAGTTCCTCATCTTGGATCTTGCTTGGATCTTGGGTTGCAGTGAGGAAGCTGCTTAGGACCCAGGATCAAACCCCAGTGCCCTCAGCCCAGTCTGCTTCAGTGGGAGGCTTTAAGCTCTGCCTGTTAGCCACATTTTCAAAGACTGATCTTCAGTTCACATCTCTGGATTTTCCTGTCTGAACTGTACAGCACCAGTTAATTGCCTCTGTCTGAAGTAGCCTCCTTAGCATATAAAGTCCTACAGAGACTTTTTTTCTTTCTGCAGTGCACTGCCAAAGGAACTTTTAAATAGAATTACAGAAGTAACTGAAAACCAAGAAGGTTGCAACTTGAGCATTTTCAGATGGGAAATAGCAGATTAAATGGAGCCATGGTAAATTAAAAAAAAAAAATCTAAGTAGATAATTCTGCTCTTAAAAAAGTTCCAGTATATATATTTTGGTGAGGATTTTTAAGAAGCGTTATGTAGGTATCTAACTTTGCTAAATAAATGGCCTCATTCTTCTTCTGCTGGGGGCTAAAGCCTTTATAGAAACAGTCCTTTCACAGAGAAAGGAAACAAAAGGTTGGAAACAAAACCCCTCTGATGCCAAGACAGCAGTCAACAGGTACAAATATTATCTATTCCCCCTCCGATGCCAAGACAGCAGTCAACAGGTACAAATATTATCTATTCAACCTGCCAAAGAGAGGCCAAGATCTGAGCTGAAAGCTGAAGAGAATAAATAAAAAAAAAAAAAAGAATAGCTTGACACTGGTTCTCATCTTGAAAACATGCAAACCCACCACAAGTGCTAAACAGATGATCTGAGTTGAAAGCTGAAGAGAAGAAAAAAAAAAAGGATAGCTTGACACTGGTTCTCATCTTGAAAACATACAAACCCACCACAAGTGCTAAACAGATCAGTACAAACTGAAATTAAACTACAGCACACCCTAAAAATCAAGGGACAAGCAAAAATGGAATAGTCAGGACCAACAATGTTTATTTTCCCTGGGGGATAAAAATATCATGTAACTTCCCCATAACAAAAAATATTATAGAAGTTAAAGAAGAGAAAGGCACAGATTTCAGTATGCAGCTTATTACTACATCTGAGGTTCATTACAAAATAATTAATATGCTGCTGCCAAATGATAAACCAAATTGCACAGAACAGTCCTGATTTTCAGCCAGGCTTAAGACCTGTTCAGAGCAGGTAGAGAGAAGGAGCCTTTAAAGTGGCACAAAGGTGGACAGAGTGATAAATAATGCATGGCAGAAAGCAGCCTCTACTTGCCACTGGCATGTGAGGATCTCTTGGCTTGATCCCCTGAAAAATGGGGTCTCCATCACTGGGGTGCTGTGAAAGGGAAAGAGCTGAGGGATTTTATTCAGCTGGAAATGTGTGGACGTGCCCTGGATGGTACCTTGTGCCATGAGGGCTTTGCAATGTTCAGCATCCACCCAGAGAGTAAAAGAGCCCTGCTGAAAGCAGCTGCACTGCTGCAAAAATACAGCCCTGCAACTCTTCTTTGGCCTCGAGGTTTGACCAAATGTGACCCCAAAGGGGAGGAAAAGGAGCTGCTTTCTGCTGGGAGGGGCATGTCAGAGTTCAGTACCCTGTGTTCCAGCACAGCTCAGACATTTCAGCATGGTAACAGTGTTGGCCAGCTGGCCCATCACTGCTCTCAACAATGCCTGTTGCAGCATTTTCTTGGGGTGCTGGAAGCTCCTGCCTGCTTGAACAGCCTTACAGCCACCTCTGTCCCCTATGCTCTCCTCAATTTCCCTTGTGATATTTGGCTATACCCAAAACTCAATGCCAAAATGTGCTTTAACTGCTCATATAACACCCACAATTTTTTCTGAAACTTTACTGTCAAGCACAGGCCTTGACCATGACCTTAAACTGGCAGCCAGCTATTGCAGGCTATCAGTCCTTGAGTCAAACCCATGCTCAAGTGAAGATGATGCACACCAACAGCACAGCACTGCAGCCTCCTTCTTCTGGATCAATAAAACATGCTCCATGTTCCTAAAGAGTGTGATTCTCTCAGTCTGATCTTTCTCATCTTTATTTGATGGAAGAGGCAGCTTTGTAGAAGAACTGTGCCTGGTTAGACAGCAAAACTTTTTAACGGTTTACATCACTGCTCTAAAAATCTAAAATTCACCTCAAGCCACAGCAAAGAAGGAGGATACAAGTCAGCTTACAGAATATTAAGTATGCATGTATTCCAAAAACTTCCACTGCCCTTTTTCCTTCATGTCACAAAAGAATTGGGAAAGCAGGGATGTTACAAAGAGAAAGAAAATGCCAAAACCTCATGATCAAAGCATTTTAAGGAGCAGCAGAGAAATTGAGCGATTAGCAGAGCATGTATCAGTCCAAATGAACAAAAACCAGGGTTTGAGTGAGGAGACCTCAGAGCTCCATTCTAGAGAGGCATTTCTGCCTCCTCCCCCACAAACAGTGCTGAGGAATGCAGATTCTCGGTGCAAAGGTACCAAGCAGCACTCAGCAAAAATCATGGCTTAAAACACTCAGGTCACTACACAGCCCCTGCTCCTGCTCTCTGCATGCAGCAAACATGGGAATAAAGCAAAGAAGGGAGATTCTCAGGGAATTCTCTCCAGGGATTTGCAAATTAAGGCTACTTAAATATTACAGAGGAGTTTTGCTCCCAGCCAAGTGAAGGATTTGTGTGTTTATACATATCATGGGCATGTCATGCTGAAAGCCATCAGAACTGACCAGATGAAACAGGAGATCCCAGAAAATCCCCTTTGCAGGCTTGTGGCCTTACAAATAATAAAAAATTAGGAATATTCTGTATTTGCCCCTCAGGAGTTCTGTGCACCTCCCAGTGCCTATAAAGAGCCTACAGAAAAATTGTAGAGGAACTTTTTCACAAGGGCATGCAGTGATAGGGTAAGTGGCAATGTCTTTAAACTGAAAGAGGGCAGATTCATCTTAGATATTTGAAAGAAATTCTTTACTGTGAATGTGGTGAGGCACTGGAACAAGTTTCCCAGAGAGGTGGTAGATGGAAAAAAGAGACCCTACAAAGAGGTCCCACCTCCCATGTAGTGTAAGACAATTGTGCAGGGACTACCAAATGTCATGTTTAAATACAAAAGTGACCAATATTTTTCAAACTCCAGTCCCTGCTGTCCCTGTTTCTCAGTTCCACTGTCTCTAAAACAGTAATATTAATCTAATGTAATTCAATCCAATCTACAGCAATCAGTAATTATCTGTAGCAATTCTCAATAGAGGCTTTGAGGAGCTAAAACACTGCAGCAATGGAGCCCACAGACATATCCCAGCTTATGACTGTCTCTTTTATAGTCCTTATCTCCTCCCTTCTGAGGATAATGCATCTAAAACACAGTTCACTAAGTTCTGGTAGTTTTGAAAATTACTTTCTAACGTGTGCATGTTTCCCCTTAGGAGCTGATATTTTCCCCCTAGGTTTAACAAATTTTTTTTTCACTCGGCCATAAAGTTATTTTTAAATGGGGAAATATACTTTGAAAAACACAACTAAATTTAAAAAATCCTCTAAATGCAGCAAGCCAGAGCTACCCACCAGAAAAAAAAAAAAAAAAAAAAAAAAAAAAAAAAAAAAGACTAAACGAACTATATTTCCCCTGAAATAACCTTCCTGACATTTGCCTCTCTCAGAGGTCTAAATATTCTATATCTTCTTTCCTAAATATTAAAGAATCAGGGTAGAACTAAATGCTAAGATTTAACAGTGGGTATAACAAGAGCTGCTGGCAGTACTGAGACAGCCTGATTTTTCTTTACCATCAGCCACATGCTGAATTAAGCCCACTGGGGTTATGACAAGAGGACTGAGGGAAATGTCACCATGCTGGCATCTAACCCACCTCAAGGGTGTGGAGAATGAGCCTTGTCTTTGGACACTGAAGTAAATACCCCATCTTTAGTTCTTGGAGCAGTAAGGAGAGGGCAATCTGCTGTGCAAAAATAATACATGGTACCAAGAGAAAGCTGAGTATTTTTCAACAAAAGTTCTCATTATTAATTAACTTTATTTAGAACAAAATCTACAAAATAAGGCACAGCCTGAGCAACAAGTGACTAGCTAATGTTTATCAGGGCTCCCAAAGGAACCAGCAGCCAGAGACACTGACATTGACATCATGCTCACAATCTCTGGCAAAGCATGATTTAACCTTGCCTGCTTTATCTGCATCTGCCTTCTGCTCCACACAGAGATTCATAAATCTTCTGTGCACTGATATCAGCATTTTTGAAATCTTATTTGCCTATTTCAAGAGAACTGGTATCTTCAAATTCATGTGAGCATCCTTTTTCTGTTGGTCCAGACAACAGGCTGCCTCTCCAAGGATTCATCAAGACTGAAATGCAGACATCAATCTCAGTCAGATCAGAATAAACAAAGCTTTGCTAAAACCTGAATTTTAGGAAAATAGACCCAGTCTTTTTTTCCCCAAGCTCTGACTGCTGTGCCTCGTATTTTTATAGATAAATCACTCTCAGCTTTGCCGATTACACTCTGTATTCAGCCATCCATCTGGACACACAAGAAATGTCCTGGCTCTTGGGAAATGGCAGGCAAGGATTTAATACCATAATTCTACCCACACTGACAACCAGAAACACAGTAGACCTGGCTGATGCTACAAGAGGGATGCAATTTGAGATTAGGATGTCTGCATTGGGGTGTTTGTATGAGTACCAGGTGTCTAAACTTCTATTAGAGCCAACAGGGGTCTAGTCAAAGGAAATCAATGGAATACAAGCAGCAAGTCAGGGAGCAGCCAGCCCACAGCAGCCTTGCAGTGAGTTTCATCACTCCCTGGACACCACTATGTCCCACTGACTGTAATGGGAGCTTAGGTACTGCCTGTCCAATTCCACTAACTAAATGAAGATATCTAGCATCATTTGAGACATCCCAGCCCCTCCAAGACATTCTGTTGGTGCCAGCAGGCACAACTCAAGAGCTGTGGGATGCTCATGTCCCCGTGCAAAAGCAGCTGGAAGAATACATGGCACACCTCACACAGCACTAGTGCAGAAAAATCCTACTCCTAAATTAGATGTGAGCAGAAATAAATAATCCTAAACTGAGTCTTATCCTTTAAGGATCACCTTACATTGGTTTTCCAATTAGTACAGAGAGGGAATTTAAGTTTATCGGAGGACTCATTCAAGTCCATTGCAGCACTTTGGCATTTTTTCACCTCTGCAACAGCACTAGCTATAAACATTTTACTTTTCTTTTCCCTATTTTTTGTTTGTTTTATTAAATGAAATTAATAAATTTCATTTGTAATGCTGTTGTAGAGGTGCTTAGGAGTGCTGTTACAGCACACAGGTACACAGAGCCAAAATGTGAAGATTTGTTGATATTTACACATCAGAAAGGCAGTGTCCCACCAGTGATGGTCCAGTATACCCTTCTGACTCATCAAAAATATCTGGTTTTTGGCAAACACTCTCACCTGGCCTCCATGGTGCTGTTGAAAAGATCAGGCATGCTGGCTTTCAGATGACACTCGGGACAGAAGATACCTTTTCTACCACACAATGTAAACATATACCTTTGCTCTGGTAACACCAATATTTTACTACTTTATTGCAGTATTTGGGTGCATCTGTGCATTTCGGCCTCTGCAAAGCACAGCTGCTTCTCAGGTAAATGCAGTCAGTGTTCAGATGAATGTTTTTACAGTCTTAGTTAAATTGCTAAGTCTGGAAATGACAATGGTAGAACCACAGTGACATTTGCTCCCTTTTTCTTACTCTTTTTAATTTTTATTTCCATAGCATGAGAGTAAAAAAATGACAACTTCCATTGAAGAAAATATTGATTTTTTTTTCCTGAATGATGTCCATATCAAAATCCAAATCTAACAAATGCTAACAAAGAAATATGAAATGATCTTTCAAGAAAGGATAAGTAATTTATGGTAATGTGTCTACAAACTATAATTTAAAGTGCTATATACCTCATTTTTTTTACAATCTCTAAAACTTTAAGCAGCAGGAGCTATCATTCTTCATTACTGATTCTTCAATAAACTTTATGTTTTACACTGGAAAAGCTTTACAGGCAATTCTTCCATCAGCACACAAGAGATTTAGGGATGTTGCTTTTGCTGGCATTACTGGAAGTTAGACATGGATATATTTCCAGTTCTTAAAGAAAACCAGTTCTCTAACTCTTTCAGTTAGTCCATATCAGCTGCCAATCAGAATTTCTCTGGTGAAAAATATATGTTGTAAAATATAATGAAGTTACAGCAGGAAAGAATGTGAGGAAGGTTAACTGTTGGAGATCCCTACTGTCAAAGGAAGTTTTAGCATTTTGATCATAATGCTGTGATGGTGCACAGCATTGATCACTTCCCATTACAATCATAAAAAGCACTGAATTTTTCTGGAAAAAAAAAAAGGATAAAAGAGAAAAAACCCAACAACAAATTCCTGCCATAACTAAAGACTTTGAGGACTCATAAACAACTTTTTTCCTCCCTTCTTCCTTGGCTATTATCATCATCACTTCCACTGTGATCGTGCATGGCTAGAAATTCTCAATGCAGCTTCTGAATGGCAGCTTGAAGTACCTTCCTAAGAGCCACCACTGCCTTTTCAGTGGCCCATTAAAGATGTCTGTGTTTCAGTCCAAATCCGCCCTTTAGTGCCCCTGAGCTGAGCAAACCAGAAAGGCAGTTCATTTTTTTGTGCTATAAATGTCCTGTACAGGCAAAAAATATACACAGATTAACAACAACAAAAAAATACAGGCACATTTCCCTTACCAATTAATGTAAAGGAAAACTAGCTGGTCTTATTCACCAAAAGTAAATTCACTTATTTGTAAAATGGAGTATTCAGTGCCCTCCCCTGCCATAAAAAGCTTCACCCAAAACAGTAGGAGCAGAGAAGGCACAGGAAGGAAGCAGGAATAACCCTAAATGAGAGAGTGAAAGATACAGACAGGACACAGATATGTTCTGTAATATTGCTTCAGCCTTGGGGAATTTAACAATATCCAGATAACTCAGGTGATTAAATCCGGAACAAGTCAGAAAACGTGAAGGTACAGAGCACGCAGTGATCAGGACCTGGGAAATTGAAGGAGAGATTTTTAACAGTAGAGAGTGGCTAAAACTGGAGTAAATGACTGAAAAACCTCAGTGGCCTCTGCTGGCAGATTAACTGTGCAGTGGGTGGTCAGAGAACAGGAGTGGCACTGAGGCAGCAGTGTGTAAAGGGAAATGTGTTTCACTGCTGCTTCCAGAGGGCTCCAGGTGTAGCCCTGGTGTTCCCCAGGGTAAGGGAAGCCTCACGACCCTCAGTGAGCTCACACAGATATCACAGCCAAGCACTGAGATATAAAGGGAGGAATAAAGTCCTAAGCTTGAGGGATGACCATAAAGCAGTGAACAAATTTAAAAGCTAAGTTCTTTGATGCAGGAAGCAGTATTCTGCTATCTAGCTGTTCAATTGAATCCCAATATGCAACCAGCATTCCCAGAGAGTGCTGCCATAGAAATAATACTGATGTTAGTCCCTGCTGCTGGCCCTTTGCTGGACTTGTACCTATGAAAAACTCTCTGATCCTCCACTCAGGAGAAGTAGTTAAAGCAGGTAAAGGCTTTGTGTGAGGTCATTATCTAGCAAAATCAGACTTCAATATAAAACTGCACTAAAAATCTGCAAACACTAGGATGGCTTAGATGCTAAGGGAAAGTCCAAGAAAAGTCAAAAGCCTAGAAGCATAAACTGATACATAAAAAAAAGAAATTGTATGGTGTATCTGCTGCCCTGAGTAGCAGTAAATTAACAGGAGCACACACCAGTCTGCCATAATTTCAGCCTCTTCCTAGTATTCCGATTTTGGATGCCATCTGCAAATAAGAAAATTAGCTGATTTCAAAGTTTTGATGTCCTACCCCTTTTAAATTTGCCAGCAGAGCTGAGAGGGACCCAGTGCCCACCATCTTTGTCAGACCCCAAGCTTCTCCCTGGAGCTCTCACAAAGGACAAGCCCTGACTTTGCTGCAGTGCATTTTATTCTGCCTAGTTGAAGACATGACACCAAGCAGAGCTGTACATGCTCTCTTTTTAAGTTACCCAAGGTTTTATAATTTTAACAGTCTTCCTTTCAAGTGAGCTTAAAAATTGATGTGGCCCTTGCTTATCCTCCATGCACTCCACACCTGAACATAACTCAGTCTTTTGGGTACATTTTCCTCCAAGGTTGTCTTTTGGAGCAAGGTTTGGATAACATGGAACAGGGCCTGTGCAAACAACCATATCTCTGTCCCTCCTCTATCTTTTTTCCTTCATTCCAAGGAATGAATGGCAGCAAAATTTGTTAGATTCTCAGATGTTAAGCAGAGTAACAAGGCCAAAAATAAAGATGGGAACCCCACTTAGTGGATTACCAAGTTATCCTCCTCCACCAAGGAGCTCACAGACCATGCAAGGGAAGTGCTCATCCTTACTTTCACTAAAAAATTAAAGCATGGGCAGAAGCTTTGTCCCAATCTCAGTGAGGTGGAACTACTGCTGACTTCTGTGAGTTTACATCAGATCACCAAGTCCATCCCTACACCATCAGGTTAAAAGCAGGTTAAAAAAGTTTTTCTTGATGGCAGCAGTGTCTGGCCTTGAAAATCAGCTACCACTTATGAAAACGCAGCAGTGTGAAAATGAAAAGCCTAAAACACTCAGATATTACCCCAGTGTAAATCAGGGCTTAATGCAGGAATCAGGACATTCCCCTCAAGTGTTTTAGCCAAACTTTATTATTGTAAATGCCATGAAATGCAAATCATCCTTGACTATACCTAGATAAATACTTCATTAATCAGTGCTACCTGGTTATCAAATTATTTCACAGATAAAAAAAAATACAATAAAACAAAATTCCAGCATGTCAATATGCTTATTTTAAAACCAGCATAAAATTCCACAGTATAATGCAAAGATCATAAACATCAAACTCTCCAGACTAGGCATGGGCAAAGTGCATGAAAATAAAGAAAAGCACTAAATAAGTAAATGAATGAAACCAAATCACTTTCCTCACTTTACTTAACAGTGCTGATATAGAAATAAGCCAAATACATTCTACTGAGCAAGAAATTGAGTTTGAAGGTAATCCTTTTTCTTTTTTTTTTTTTTTCTGCAGACTAGAGGTCCTTTGTACTCCCATTGAAATCCTGGCCTCAAGTAATCCACACAGCATTCACAGCATGATATTATATCTATTTTATTGGGAAACACAATAATAAAAATGCTGAAATAAATCTTCTTCCTATTATTTGATTTAAGCACTGAAGTATTGAAGTGGCTAAGCTAATTTATTTTGATTATCAGCACATTAGTCTTGGTATTATAAATTAACCCCACAATTTTGACAGAGCTTCCAGCTACCTAATGTCTGAAAATCTGATTTTGTTTAACCACATATCGTGCTACGATTTATTTTGGAAATTTCAATTAATCAGTTCTGGTCTATAAAAAGTTAATATAAAGTGGTTTGCTGTTAAATGACATTGGCAATCACACATTTGCTCTGTCCTACACCAGTTAAAAAGCCATTGCAGATTCCCAGTTATAGCGCACAGAGCTCTGGCTGCATTTTTAAAGCACCAACTGTTAGTTAATTTTGTTAGCATAAACACCCAATAAAACTTTATGGTGTGTTCAACTCTCATTAAAGATGAAAAACGGCAGCAGAGCAGCACCCACAAACAAACAGGGATGGTTCTGTCGCTGCTGATGCCCAGAACTCATTCAGATTCAGGGCTGAGGGCTTCCTGTGCCTGAGGACACTGCAGGGATACAGCACAACATCCCACACGCTGCTGGAAACCCCTGGAGCTCCACACAGCTCTTCCATAAAGCTCCAGGCAAATATTTCATGGGGGAGGAACAGTCTTTCTCCAGCCCCTAAAATAATAGCTGTTGTAAGCAAAGCACACCCTTGCTGGGGTATATTTCTCAAGGCTACAAAAACCACAGATCCTTTTGCTCCTCATCACCCAAAATATCCCAGACAGGATGCTCCATCAACACCAGGGCTAGAGGAGCCTGCTGTTCCTCAGGTTGCTTCCTTATTCCTGATTCCCTCCAGTCAGGGAAAGCACAACCCCTGCCAGGAGGTTTTCTAATCATTCAGGACATTTACAGTGTCAGCCTGGCCATCTCCCTTTGTCTATCCATCCTTCAAAGGGGTGTTTGAGCCTTCCACTGAAATTTCTGGCCCTGACCCACCATCATTCTTCTTGCCAAATTTCCTGTTAAGGGGACCTTTATGAGACAGCTGACACTCAGACAGTTGCAGGAAGTGCTCTAGGAAATATGGCTGGAATTAACTGCCAAAAGCCATCAGGTTTACAGGTAGAATTATAGAGAAAGCAGATTTCACTGTCTGAAATAATAGGAAGAGCAAATCAAGAAGTTCCCACAGCTGTTACTCCTAAAATCCTTAGGGCTGCATTGCTCAATGCAGTAAAATTTCTAAAATCATTTTTCCATTTGCATTAGCAGAAGCAGAACTTCTCTCACTAAATTCAGCATCTGTACCAGATAGTGTCCACTGAAAATTACAGTTTACAAGAAAGTCAGAGAATGTAATAAAAACCTGTTTCAAACACTTTGCCTTAAGTTCCTTGACACGTCTTCTTGATTTAGAGTTCACCACTTGAAGTTTTGATAGGTTTTGCCTCTGCAGCATTGTGAAAGATCCTCCCAAAGGATGTAGAAGATAGAGGATCTTCACAAATTGGTACAGGAGAAAGAGCTAAATCAACACTACACAGTTCCACTGCTTGTGCAAAATGAAACCTTGTTCCTTAAGGAGCCAAACTAATATCTGGATCCCTAATGGACAGAGGACCCAAGTGTACAATTTTCTCTCCCTTCTTTGCCCACAGGTTTTTCCTGCTGACACCTTCCCTTGGCAAGAGATATCATGCTTCACAGAGAGGGATAAGGTGGTGGGATATGGGGAGCACATGCTGATGAGCCTGCTGGGTCTTAAATGGACAATGATTAGTATTTCCTTATTTTCTGTGGCAGAAAAGCTCAACTTCAGTCTATCATCTCTACCTAGTCAAAATTTTTTGGTAGTTTACACCTGGTACTTCACTGCCTGCAAAACCAGAGTAATTCTCTTATTCTTCCTGATTTTTACTTCTTATTGTCAACTTAAACCATAAACACACTGAATGCCAAGGCATTTCTGTCTGTGTGGGGTCACAGCATCTAGCAGGTTGGGGCATTGGTCTTGTCTGTTTCTCTCATGCAATGCTATATTAGACCACTCTGAAGGGTTGATGTTTTGAGATGGAAGTGTAATTTCCAAGGGACTGCCCTCTGAGAAAGGCTGGATTTTGAAGATAGCTGACTGATCATGTTTTAAAGCCCTGGCAGCTATATCCAGTCCTACTTTAATACTTATTAAGTGTGGAAGTCAACCTTGCATTCCCACTAGAGCATTAAAATTAGGAAACTCAAAAATACACTGCTTAGCTGTGCCCATGCAGGGTAACTTACCACTCACAGTAAAACACAATGTGCAAGTAAAGCTGAACTTGTTTCTGCTTCAGCAACAATACAGAGGAGCCAGCACAGCTTCCTTATCTTAATTTTCTGCATCCAAGAGTCCTAGAAATGCTGTGCCTCTATTGCTTCCATAACTTTGGAGATATTGAATCTCTCTGCAATTAAACCAACATAAATAAGCAGTAATTCAATTGAAATCAGTGGAATTCATGTGAGGGGAATAGTTCATGTAAAAGAGAAGCTAATTAGATTTAGCCAGTGCAGATGCAATAATCTCTTATTAATTGTTGAAGAAATAAACTATAAAAACAAATCCCCTCATAATCTGTTAAAAGGACATTATGGACCTCTTGCCCACAGCTGTACAATTGTTGCCCTGTCCCTTTAGACCAGAACAGCCAGAACACCCTACATCAGCAGTTTGTTTTCCTCATGGGTTAAATTTGTTCTTTTCAAAACAATGAGAGAGAGTAACCAGGGGTACAATCATAACTGTATTTTCAGTTCAGCTTAATTGAGTGTGCTTTCCTTTAACAAACACTTTACATTACTGCATTGAGTTGTTTTCATACCCGCATTCTTACATACCAATACTGCTAATTAGGACAATTGTTTCTCCTTTAAAAGGACAGAAAACAAATAATTTGTCCAAATGATTTGCTGTTATGTTTGAGCATTCATTATTGCTGATTAAAAGTGAGGTTACAGTTATTCAGGTGGATATTCTAACTTTGTTCCACCAAGCTTTTTTTTAATGCTTACATAATTAAAGCTGAGAGAGGAAAGGTGGATTTTAGTATTTGCTACATCCCAAAATGTGACATGTGTTGACACCAACAAAATCCATGATGGAAACAAGCCCCATTTGTTCAGGTTTAATGCAGATTTGTTTCTTCTTACCATACAGGGACTCTCATCACTGCTGTTGAGGCAGCAAAAAAACACTTGTCTCCCACCACACATCAGGCTTGGAACGAGGAAAAGATTTGTGCCTGGCTGCACAAAATAAAGATATAAATGTCTAATAAACACATAATCAACCCTCCAAACAAATAATCAGTTTGGGCATTCATCAGTGGTGTCATAAGCTGCATATGAGGATGGCAAAGGAGCTGGACTGACATCTCCTATGACAACAGGAATCAGGTTTGGGTGACCTGATCCAGAAGACATGCACTGAGCTCCACACAAAACAGCTAAAACAGCTGCAATTGTTCAAAAATACACTCAGGGAGAAGTCAGAAGAGACTGAATAGCAGCAGGGTTGTGCCAAACAACTCGTCCTAATGTACTGCTGAGGTTGCTGTACAGAGCTGGGGGCTTAGACCCTGCCCTCCAAATTGTGCATGTCAGCCAGTGGTTTGGCTAAAGGCATTTTCATCCAAAATAAAGAGACAGTGGATCCCCCTGTCCCCAGGAGACACTGTGAGTTTCCACCTTACCCACTCCAAAGAACAGCGCTGAACTCTGCTCTGCCCCTTCCCCAAGAGGAGAGATGAGAGGGCTCCTGCTGCAGAGCAGCCTGTCTCCTGATGGGTACAACAGTCTCCAGAAGGATGGAAGCTGGTGGGTCTCTGAATCCTCACCAACACTTAAAAGGACACCAGATCCACAAATCCTGCTCCACAGGACACCTCCTTTCTCACTGGGTGAGGATGGGGATGGTTCTTAGATGAAGGACCCCAAGAATAGTTGTTTCTAAAGAAAGTACCCCAAATTATTTCTATGATTTTCCTCCCTGAAGACTGATGAATTTGGGAGTCCCAACATGAAACCAAGTGCCTTCTCACAGTGTCTTCCTTGGTAATCATTTAAAAAAAAAAGCTAAATTCAAAACACAATTTCTGTGTCATGTATTGACTGGTGTGGGGCTTTGGACTGATGAATAAAAACCAAAAGACAGGAGCTGCAACATGTAGTGTTGAAAAAGCATGAATCCTCACATGGACTTAGCCCTCATTAATGGCTTCAAGAAATCTGTCGAAATGTGGCAGGTTGGAACTGAACCCCAGACTCTTCTGGCAGGATCTGAGTGGCTTTGCAGTAAGTGAACTTCCTTAACCAGAGTTACAGCCTGCTCCCAGGCCACACAAGAGAGGGCGGTGAGTTTTGTACAGATTTGGGCTGCTCACCACCCCAACCACCCCAACACATCAGAAATCTTCCTGTGACATAGCTTTTCATTACAGCATTGGGGTGAATCCTCTTGCTTTCCTCCCACAAATTGTCTTAGGGAAGGCAAAGGGATTAGTCACACGCAGGAAAAAGAGCATTAGAAGCTGTATGTACACAAACTTTTTCTCAAAAATAGTTCTCTCAAGACAATAAATCAGTCTTTCAATAGCACTCACAAGTGGCTTACAGCTTCTAGCTCTTGGTTAGAAACAGCTAAAAAACATTACATAGAAATGTTAAAAATATATGCACCTTTTAGTGGGCATGCATTACTAGAGTTTGGAATCACAATCAAGCCTATCTACTTGAGGGCTTTAATTGTATCCCTCCTTTGAAATGCTACCTCCATTCCTCACCACAACTGAGCACAGCTGTAAATCTTGTAAAAGAAATGTGAAGTCTAAGTGCCCATTGCCCAGCAAGAGGGAAGCTCAGGAGAAGCCAGGAAGAAGAGTGACCTTACCTCACTGAGTTAGCATTTGAGTTGACACAACATAACAATTTTTTGGGGGGAGGAAAAAAAACCCCTAACATGCTCTTTCATCAGCTGTGACACCAAAGTGATTTATGACTAATTATTTTCTCAACACACTCCCACCTTGGGAAGACCTCAGCCCTCACCCACGGCTGCCTCTTTGCCTCTGTACACTTCCAGTTCTTCTGGAAGTTCCTTCTGCGTTCCTTCCTTCCTCCCATTCCCTCCCAATCTTTGCACAGCCTGTAATGGGCAAAGGACAGATGCTCTTGTAGCAACAGCCATGTGGGACAGGGCAGAACAGATTTCTCCCTGCTTCTTCCTTTATTCAGGTGTTAAATAATCCTTCTGTATTAAACAATTGATTTCCATGACCCTTGTAGCGACATTACTCTTATTTTGTCAATTTTGATTAAAATTGGCTGCAAGTTCAAAAGTTAGGCGATTAAGAAAGTCAGCTCAATCCTGTTTGTGGTTCTGTTGTTTTATTTTTCATTGAGGTTCTGTTTGTTTGTTAGTTATTCAGGAAAAAAAACCAAACAAATGAAGCACAGATATGAAACATCTGACCAGATTTCTAATTCCTATGCTTCAGAAGTCAGTCACAAAAAACTTGGCTATTCTGCCTCTGTCTACTGCATCAGAGACCTCTTACTGATCAGTTACTTGATTTTTCAGACCCATTTGATAAACTCTCATTTCTGAACTCTGCAAGGTTTCCTTGAAACTAAATCAGTCACGCATGGAGCTTTCTGTGTTTTAATTAAGTCCTGAAATCATCAATCATTTCAATCTTATGACTTGAAAAAAAAAAGTATTTATTTACAATGGAAAAAATATTCAGCATTTGAAAATGAGACAAAAATACCTTCAAGGCAAATAAAAATGTATCAATTATCATGTGCTAAGAATATACTCATTTGAGCCCCATCTCTTTCTTCTGCATTAAAGTATTAGGTCAGCAGCTTGATACAATAAATTATTACCGATATGCAATAACCTTAGCTGTTCGACCCAAAACTCAAAGAAACCCAGAAAGTGCAAAGGAAGGAGGCCCAACATTGAAATTACAGGCAAGATCCAGAGGACATTTAATTTAGGGCCCTTGAATTATGCAAAGAGCTTAGGTACGGGTTCAACTTCAAATATATGATTAGTCATGGAGCTAAGTAAATAATTTCAGCAGACACATCTAATCTGTTTGTTTACTTCCACAGCCTTCATCAAGTTGCATCTTTTAATATTCACACAGCTTTATGATTAGTGGATTTAATCCTAAAATACAATATGAGAAAAGGAGGAACAACTGTATTCACTGCACAGGAGGGGAGGTATGAAGTCAACCTATGTGTCTAAGAGTTTGTAGGGTCAGGTCTACACTAACTACAGATGAAGTATACAACCAGGTGAGCAGCACCAGCATCTCAAAGAACACCACAAAACCAAGTCTAGAGGATGGAACAGGACACCAGTATTAAGATTAAAAAAAAAAAAAAAATAAAATAAAATAAAATAAAAATAAATAATAAATAATAATAATAAAAAAAGAAGTTAGCACAGCACCATATGTGGCAAAATGTAATTTTGCATTAAAAAAAAATAATAAATAATAATAATAAAAAAAAGAAGTTAGCACAGCACCATATGTGGCAAAATGTAATTTTGCACTTCTTTAAGGTGTATCCCATTAGGTATTATAGAGTCATATTTCCCTTCCAAATACCAGCCCCAAAAAGCACATGAAATCTTGGGGACAGTAGTGTGTCCACCATAACAGAGAAACATAAACACAGAGAAACACTTCAAAGAGTTGCAGAAGAACAACATCAAGACAATTGTAAGAGGGCACATGCATCTGACTTTACAGCACTGATACTCTGAAACATAAAGTAGTTGTGTAGATGTAAGGGCTATGTTCATCACTACCTAAAAAGCATTAATACAAGTTTGACCTGGATCAGGTATGAGCACCCAGAATTTCTACTGAATTCAGCAGAGTGCACAATAACATGTTTTCTCTCAGTTATTTATTTTTCATGCTGGCTATGCAAACATGCTGTGGCAAGAAGTTAAACCAGTGCCTAAAGCAGTACCCGGTCCCACGTTTCACTCCACAAACCCTTACCTCCAAAGCATTTTATCCCCTTTGGAGCAGGTGCACGAGTTCCGACCGTTCCAGCACTTGATGCTGAGAGGCCGCAGCACCCTGAATGCCCGGTCCGGCACCCGCCCGGGTCTCAGCCCAAAGGAGTCACCCCTGCTCGGAGGGACGGAGCCATCCAGAGCCATCCCTGCCCCAGCGCCCCGCGGGGACGCGGCTTCAGACCCGGGCGGCGGCGGGAGCCGTGCAAAGATGCTGAACTTGGCCAAGTGATGGGGGGCTAGCAGGGAGCTCAGGGATGCTTCCCGGGGCCGGGAGGACACACTCTCAGCTGTAGGTTTGGGACCGGGAGCCGAGGACGGGGACGGGGCATCCCCGCCGCCCCAGCGAGCGCCGCTGCCCGCGGTGCGGAGCCCCGGCCGCTCTTACCTTGGAGCCCTTGCTGGAGCAGCGGACGTGGTTGCTCACCCCGGCCGTCTGGTTCATGCTGGGGCCGGAAAGTTTGGCTTCGGGCACGACTCTCCGAGGAGCTTCGAAGGGAGGATGGCAGCAGGCAGGGCAGGACGGGCTGTGCCCGCACCGCGATTGTCACCCCGCACGGCGATTGTCACCCCGCGCCGCGACTCTGCCCCCGTCCGCCGGGGTCTGCGCGCTGGCGGCGCTCCCGGCTTCCCAGCTCCAAAACAGATCCCCAAACCACCCCCCGGCCCCGGCACCGCTTTCCTCCCCCGCCCTCCAAAGCAGAGGCGAGGCGAGCCCGGCTCTGCCCGCCCCCCGCGCTCCGAGGCCGCCGCGGCAGCGGGGAGGGCGAGCCCGGCTCGGCTCCGCTCGGCTCGGCTCGGCTCCGCTCCGCGCCCGCGGGACGCTCCCCGCCCCGGGTCCCGGCCTCGCCCCCGGCACCGCGCACTCCTTCGGCATCATTTTATTGAATCCCCCACCCCCGGCGTGGGCAGCGGGAAATCGCGTTAAAGATGCCATGGGTTCCCGCAGAGCTGGGGTTTGACCCGCTGGTGCTCGGGGTAGCGAGTCCAGCTCTGTACAGTGAAAGAAATGCTGGGCAGGTGTTTCTCTACAGCCAAGGTGAAGGATTTGGGTCTCACTTTTATGAGCAATTCCTTCTCCAGGTGTGGTAGAGTTCAGGGTTTAGGTTCTGGCTTTTTTGTTGTTATTCGTCTTGGTGAAATAAGAGCTGAACAAGCAGCTCTGGTTTGCTGGTAAAAAATGGGTGCTTTAAGTTTGTGGGGTTTTTAAAAAAAACAAACATAAAATATGTTTGGGATATCATTATTGGGGTATTCTTCCTATCCCTGGTCCACCTCTCCAGTGCAGCCCATGAGGCCAAACGCCACCTCCTCTTTTATTGCAACAAAAAAATGGCAAAACTCAGTTCTCAGAGTAGCAAAAGAAAACAAACAAACAAAAAAACCCCCAACATACTGTGTGTTTGAGTAACAAGATCTGGATAGCCAAGGCTAAAAAGATCCACACTTCATCTTATCAAATCAGGGTTTCTTTTGTCTTGGGATTAATCTATCCAAATAGGTTGTTTCAAGTATTTTTAAGTTCCTACAGCATACTTTAAAACGTTTTAAAAAATAAAACCCTTTCTGGATGTTAGAGAAGTATTTGCTTGTCCTGCCCCAGAGCCTGTGCTGAAGGGCAAATAGCCCACCTTACACTGGCTGCACCTTCTAGCCCTGTGGCTGAAATAAATGCAAGGAGCCCACCATGGAGGCTGACAGCAGAATAAAGTGTAGTTAAAAGGTAAATTTAATTAGAGGCACTTGGTTTCAGCTCAGAGGCAGGAGAGAGGACCCAGTGCCACCCTGTGTGGTCAAACATCCCCCCCTGTCAGCAGAGCACACTGGTTTTGAGATGAGAGTGGCCATCTAAGGACTGGTTTTATGAGAGACACAAGTCCCTCTGGGCACAAACCACCTTGTCAGGGTCAGTCTTTCCACCTCAGGCAGCTGTCCTGTTGTAATGGCCACACTCTGCTCCTGAATCCCGCAGTGTCAGCTCCTCCTTAGCTCAGTGCTGCCAATGAGTCCCCCTCAGGGACCACTGTCCCACCAATCTCCATAGGCAGTGAGTGCTGGCTGCTCCACCAAGCATGCTCAGCCCCAAACCCCACATTATCACTATTCCCTGCTACAGCACTGTGATGGCTTTTACTTTTTTACACTAATTAAGATTTGAAGTTTCCTACTCTGACTGCTCCATTCAAGTGCTTTGGTTTTCCTACCTTCCCAAGGAAAATGCCTGCTAATAAATCCAATTATAGACTTAGAGTTGCACATTTGATGGGGCCTGGTATCATTACACTCTCTTAGCATGATTTGTTGCACAGAGACATGCAGAAGCCTCTGGATTATTTGTGATTGTACAAGTGAGCAGAAGAAACTTGGGGAAAAAAAAATATACATAGGCAAGCAAAACTGCCCAAGGAGATTTCAAATCCATGGCAAACCCTTCTGGCCACTATATGGATCAGGTGAAAAAATCTGTACTCTTTTCTCTCTTGCTTGCACAAAAAATATTTTGCATTATACAGATGGATCATGGGAGTGTTGTCACACTGGGTTTATCAGTTTTGTTGTGAAGCAAAGCAGAAGATATCACTCCATTCCTCATTTCTGAGCAGAATACCCCTCTCCATTCTGTAACCAGTCAGAGCAGGCAGGGAGTATATTTTTAGATTTTAGTTCATTTTTACCATAAGGCACATTTTGCCTTATTCCCTGGCAAGAGAGACACAAGGAAAGTCTCCTGGTCTCTCCCACTTTTCTACTTAATGCCTGTCCCATCATGAGCATCTCCATTCTCACCTAAAACCAAAACAAACCTTATGTCTCTGAACCTACCTTCTTTATGGGAAACAGCAATTCCCAACTGAGAAATCAGGGAACGTTCACAGAAAAAGGATTTTTCTTTCAAAAATGTGAGCAAGCATGTTGATGTCTACTAGCTCTTGAAAGGAAGCCACTGAATGCGTGGTGGAAGTACAACCTTTGAAATTTGGAAGAAATTGATACCATTTCAAACTCTGCAAAGATCTCTCTACATAATCCTGGAGAAAAAAAAATTACCACCATCCTTCTTTGCCCATCCCACCTCTACCTATCTACTTCCAACTTCCCTAAGGCAGGACATATCTGGACAAGCCTACAGTGTCCACCATAATTTTGTTTCAGTCACTTGTTTCAGTGAAGGCACCTAACTTCTGCAGAAAACCAACAGTGAAACCATTACAACCTGTAGTTTTTAAAACTGGAGTGCCTTATATATCTAGAGAAGAACAGACAATGCCACAAACAGCACAGAGTTTTCCAGTGCCTGTGAGAAAAGTAAGTGATTTGTAGATTAGTATTCGTAGACTGCTTAGTGAAGTGTGAAGGAACAACAATATACTGTCATATAAGCTGTAGCATATCAACATCCCTTGGCATTTTACACTTTGAAAAGGATTATGCATAAGCTTGGCTGAGAAGAGTATTAAAAAAGAATCTCAGTCATACTTTTTGGGAACATTTAGTAATCTGTCTTTGGAGCTGAGCTAAAGCTATGCAAAATGAATGCAAGGAAATCCATGCAATCATGACATAAGACTTAAGAACAAAACAAAAATTTAAAGCCAAAGTTATGCCACAAAATTTAATAATGTGTGGAGGACTTTTTGAGTTCTTCAAATTCATACTTGCAAATGAACTCTGTAAAGCTGAGTGAAAATAAAAACTGAAATCCAGTTTTACATAGTTATCCTGACTCCAACAGCTGAGTCTTTTGAAGAAATATCCAGTGTCACAAAACTCAAATTAAAAACACAGGACTGCCAAGACTGTTATATGCAACTAGTTTCAAGTTCCAGGTTAGATTTAGATGAAGACCTTTGAAATATTTCTTAATGTTTTAAGTTCTTCCCAGGAGCCTGTTTTGATCTAAATTTGAGCTGTCTGGGGCATGGCAACACTGCTCTCTGAACTGCAGGGGTTTTGAGGTTTTCTCAATAACATTGAGAAAGATGTGGCAAAGACACAACCCTGCTGATTTCCTTCTCCAATATTTTCAGTAGGAAGCTGCCTGAGATTAGTCCAACACCTCACCACTCAGTAATTTTGGACATCACTTACGATGTAACCAGAAAAGCACATCTGTTTTGTACAGGTCAAAGCCACAGTATAGGGACACAGAAACTGAAATGTGAACTGGCACTTGTACAGAGTTCAAAATACTGCAGAAACCACCAAGGTTCACCTTGCTCTCCACCTCAGAAGAGAAATGTGGTTGAAAGGCTGATTTAAGGAAAACAGAAAGATGAGCAGTCAACATGCAGTGAGGGCAGAGAAATGGAGAGCATGGGAGACAAGGAGGATGTGAAAATTGAAACCATGGAGTGCTAAAGAACACAATTCCAAAAATCAATGCAGTGATGGATCAGGAATGAATGCAAAAAGCACAGCACGGGAAGGCTATAATTAGATGGTTTAGTCATAGCCAGGAGCCTGACTGAGCTTTTTGAATCCACTGAAGTGGACAGAGTTAGTGCAGAGTTTGGTTTGATTGTTAGAGTTCTTCTCATGACAGCAACACAGAGCAGACTCACAGTCTTTCAGTCTCTCTACAGCAATATGGGTAAAAGCCCACCAGCACACACAGGGCTCTCTCAAATGCTCTTCTAACTATGGCCAAGTGATACCTGCAGACAAGGGCATCTCCTATTGCAGCTGTGCTTCTGGGAGTGGACTTAGCAAAACTCTGGAATGCAGGAATGACCCCAGCAGCACTTGGGCATGTTCTGCTCACACTATTCTGTGGCTCTGCTGTGGAACTGTAAAGAGGCAGTCTCCACTCTCAATTTCCTTTCATTGCTACCGCAGTGGAGGTTAATCAAAGATAAGGTAATGATGGGGAAAATGTCAGTGTAGAGTAACACTAATGGGAACAGGAAATCTCCCCAGAACAGAGACGTCTCTGTAGACTTCCAGATTCATCAACAGGCAGGGAAAAAGAGGTGTTTTGAGTGCCCCAAAATCTTGATCATGAAGAGAAATCTCTTCTCAGCAGACTCTATCATGATATATCTATGCTGACTGTAAGGGGGAGAATACCCAAGCTGCTGCTGCCAGCACAGCGCCCAGCTTGGTCCAATATCCACTCCTCAAGAAGAATCAATTTCAGTTTTATGCATTCAAAGCCAGATCATGGCATCTCTGCAGCCCCCTGCAGCCTGCAGGCCTGATAGGCAGCAAAACTGTCCCTGAAAGAAGTTGACCCAGTGAGGATCTCAGAAGGGTGTGAGCACAAAAAACTCCACACTTTTCTGGTCTGGTTTCTCTCAGTGTACTCACATCAGCTCTCATCTCAACCAAGTCCATCCTGTCTCCTCTGTTTCCAAATGTTTTTTACCTGGCTTGTTCCCCCAAGATGTGATGGCAAAAAAAGAGCTTAAAAAGCAAAAAACAATTAATTCTACAATGCTCCTGTGCTCTCCCACAATGTTCCTCTTGTCTTTCCCTGCCTGCCTGTCTCATCCTACTGTCATAATTCATGAGCAAGTGGTTTCTCAAACACTTGAGCACAAGCATGGAATGTGGGCTCCAAGCTTTGCTTGTGGCTCAGCTGCTGATCCACTGAGTCCTTTCAGCTCCCTGAATCATCCACATTTTCTACCATCTGCAGGTCAGCCAAGCAGCTGCTCTAACACCCTTGAGGCACAGACAACCTGCTAGATTTGGTAAAGGAGTTTAGTGGAAGCAAAACACCCAAGTTAGTTAGAAAACAGCCAACCTCACCTTTATATTTTGTAGGTCACACAGGCTCTAAATTCACTGAGTACGAGAAAGCCCCAGCTGAGGTACTAAACCTGCATCCCTTGAAAGTTTTGAACTTGCCCAGTGGAGAAATTTGGGCTTACATGGCCAGAGAACACATGTCCAGGGTGAACATCTACAGTTTGGGTTCTTTGGGCTTTTTTCTTTTTCGTATTTCTGGGGTTTGTTCCTGCTTCTGGAACTGCATTTCATTTTATGCTATGCAGCTGCTGGGTAAGCAGTTCTTTGGCCAGATGCATGAACACTCCCAGGTGAACGCTGTAACTATTAGGAATGTTTTAAGCATGGCATTATTAAGTAATAATTTACTCATTCCATTTAGTCTACGAGGTCTCCTTATTGAGGAATGTTATTCATCAGCACCACTCTAGCTCTCACTCTAATTTATTTATACTTAATGGCCTTTCAAAGACATCTCTCCACATTACTTTCAGGCACCAGAATATATATGGGATATTAAATCACATCATGATACATGACATGTTACAAAAATATTGCATAATTTATATAGATTATAAACATAAGAAAAATCATCCAATAAACCCTGCCATCAAATGTTCTTCAGGCTAGATTAAGGCTACATGAGCCCTTTTCATTTAATACATTAAAGAGAAATAATTTCATTCAAATCTCACCTTTGCAGAAGAAGAAAGCTCTGTGAAGCAGATGAAAGATTGGTATATCTGTACTGAAAATGAAGGGCATCTATCTAGATAAAGCTCACCTGCCTGTGAATGAAAGGGGTTTTGGAAGTGATGCCATAATCCTGCTGACCATGAGGCAGTGAAACATTTTGGCCATGCCTGAGTTGGGTGACACATTCAAAGAGCATCTCTGACCCTAGCACTGGTCACTACTGACATGTTTTGAAAGTTAAGGTCACCTCTGACAGCTGCCCAGCAATGCACAAAGTCATACTAATTACAAAGAAAAAAGTTTACTAGATACTACTTAAGTTTCTCTTTAGAGAAAACTGAAGGGCGATCTTTTATTTTGGAAAATTTGACAAATATTAAATTAAAAAAAAAAAATTAAGATTCACAGTATTTAATTTGAAAAATTAAGTGTAGGCAAAATGGCTGTCTCAGAGTTGCTCATAAGAGCAGTAATCCAAGCCCATTTCCCTGGACTTCTCAGTTGTTCTTCACATGTGTATGATGCTGCAAACAGCTGTCTTTTGGAGAACCACTAAAAACCCAGAATGGAGTCTGCAGTTCCTCAGTGGATCATGGGCACCAGAGAATGATAAGGAGACTTGGATCCACCAAATAAGAATTTTTATAAGGGATAACAATATTTTGAAATCAAAATATTAAAACTCTTCAACAAAAAAACATTAAACTCTTTCCCCCATTGATTAAGAAAACCATTGGGTTTTTTTCTTTGAGGAGGTGATGAAATCCACACTGCCCTTCCTGGGATGAAAACACAGTATTTCTCAATGGTCAATTTTGATGGAAAATTCCCAGGCAGGCTTAGTTTTCATTTTTGTTCTGTGTGAACTACTTTTTAGCGTGAAGGATGTGCAAAACACAGACATGCAGTATCCCCAAGGCAGCTAAAACATTTGCTTAGATGGAAAAGGAACAGTAAAAAGATGTTTTAAGACAAGACTCTTGAAACCAGATCAGTTCTTCTGAATGCTTCAGTTACTGGACAACAAGCCCAAAAGATCTTCCTCATTTTCACAAAGTGCTGAGCTGTAAGCTTTCACTCCCTAAAATCAGGTGCTTTTAAGAAGACTTGCATTAGACTCCTGAAGTGTTCATGTAGCAGCTTCTGAGTTCTGAATTGCATTCTTAGCTGTTTATTTGGTCAGCTTGGAGTGAAAATGAAGGTAAAGGATGCGAAATCTATGTCCCTCCAGTGTGCAGTGCTCTATGCCACATTCCCCCAGCAGGCAATCAGCCCCCCACACCCCTGACTGGGCAGTCCCTTCTGGCTTGAAGGGTCTTTGCCCACCCTTTACCCTCCTGTTCTTGACAAGGAAGAGAAAGTTAAAAAAGCTCAGTGATTCAAAAACCTTTTCAACCCCAAACTTTAAGACCATACAATTTTATGCAAAATGTTCTCTTTTAACTACATCCATGCAATGTATTTAATGGCTGGCTGGCTGGCTTCCTATTTGTTAGGGACAATCACAAACCCCCTGTTCACTCTGTGTAAAGACTGCCTGTTGTCTTCCAAGACTCACTGTTCAGACCACCATCTTTTACAAGCAAAAAAAAAAAAAAAAAAAAAAAAAAAAAAAAAAAAAAAAAAAAAAAAAAAAAAATTGATGTTGAAATAAACTCCAGTGTTTGAAAACCACAGTCAGGTATACAGAAACACAAATAAGCTGATGAAGGTGCCATTAAATAGTAAGAGCTGCACAGAAGCAATCAATCTGCGTTCCCTTTTTGTGGTATCTGTCTAGTGATGCTGGGTTAATCAGGGGGGTTTCATACAGATGTGGGTGGTGATTTCAACACTCAGGAACGACCCAAATCATTGGCTGAAACCTTGGGCTGAGACCCCACATTGGAGTTCTGTTCCCATCATGGCCACTATTAGCTCTGAAGAAGTTAAAGAGCCTAAAAACACATTTATGGATAGCTCTGTAGCAGATACATGGCACTGAAATTCCCAAACTGTCACACAAGGTTTGGAATGACTGCCCAGGAATCCACCTTATCTTCCATCCTACCACTTCTCAAGTGTTTTACCTTGCTTGCAAAAAGCAACCCAAACACAGGAAGTACTCAGAGATACGTGTCAAAAAAAAAAAAAGAAATAAATGGGGGACATTAATTTTGTACATAAAGATAAAGATTTTTAAAGTTTTCTTTACCCCTTCAACAGCAGAGCACCAGAGGGCAGGGTTTAGCCTTGAATACTCAGATTGGGGCAAGTTTTGTTTATCACCTGGACAAAGCAGGATTGGTGGCTCTGTAGCACAAGATGGGATCAGGAATCCTCTAACACAAGACTGCAGCTCCTGCTCTGTATTGTGAGGCCAAATATGATCACAAATGAGGACTCTGAAAGGCAGCTGAAGATGACAATTTCACATCAGCCAGAAAAATTTTTTGCATTCTCAGGTTCATTTCTCACAAAACCCTCTGCAGCTCCAGAAGGGCTGGCCTCAGAAGAGTTCAAGCACAGGCGTTGGCAGCAAGACTTTTTATACACTGAACAAAACACCTTTGTGTATCTTACAGATCACAGTTTCCTACTGAAGCCTGGTTTTGGCAGCATATTAGTTACAGCTTGAATTTAGATTAAATGGGGCTCTGGACATGTTCTCCTTCATCTCATCCTCAGAGCTCTTTGTTCAGACTCACCTAAGAAGATCATCCTGGATCTTCCCCCCTCTGCTCTCCAGCTGCAATTCCATCTCAGCCCAGTGCTTCCCACCTGTCAGCAGAGAGTTACAACAGGTCAGAAAGTTACAACTGGTTAGAAGGTTAGAAGTTTACAATTTGTCATCCAACCCAACCAGCTTCAGGTAAAGTCCTGAAGGTTGGGTCAGGTCTATAAGCCTCCTAAAAAGTGTGGCTGCAATTAAACTTTAGATGGTGCCTTAGGTCAGCCCTTCCATGAATACAATCAGGTGGCATTTTCAGGCCCCCCAAATTAAGTCTGGGTTAATAGTGCCTGTAAAGCCTCCTGCCAAGGAATATCAGACATGCACATAACCTATTATATCTGAAAGTACCCTGGTAGTAAAAAACCTGAAAATACACATTAGAACATATTCTATTTAAAAGGGCATTCCAGGATCTACATCTGTTATGGTTTAGCTATGGCTTACTCTTTGCTTGTTTTAGGTTTGGGGGTTTTTGTTTTTTGGGGGTTTTTGTTTGTTTTTTAAGGCAGACAATATTATCTTTCTAGGTGTATTCATTGTGGCATTGCATAGGAACAAATTTTAGTTGCCAGGGCAAACAAAATGGCATATCCCACAGCAAATACATTCAGGAGAATTAATAGACAGCAGGAAAAAACCTTTGAGATGACAGATTCTCCCTGCATCAAGGGCAGCAAATGAAGCAATCATTGCTATAGCAGTTATCAGAAAAACTAGTCATGCATTGCTGTGCAGGTGTAAGTGCCTTTTCTTCTTTTTATTTTCCCCCTCCTGCATGCTGTTTCTGATGTCTTTATAAAACCATTTACAGAAATAAGTTGTTCTACATGGACTTCTAAATAAAAGTGAAAATCACATAGGAGCTTAGAGAAAACTTGGCAAGAAGGTGCTTGTTAACTTAAATGAATCAATATTTAACAGGCAGTTACTTTGAAGCACAGAATGTGTCTAGGCTCTCCCTCCACCTCCATGTAAGAGATCAATGAGGAATAATTTGCACTATGGTGATGACACAGTCAAATCCCAGCCAGCAACTCAACAGCACGCAGCCACTTTCTCACTCCCCCAGTAGCATAATGGAGAAAGGACTGAAGAGTAACAGTGAGAAAACTTGTGAGATGAGAAAAATACAGTTTAATAGAACAGAAAAAGAAAGGGTAACAATAATACTAAGTAAAATAGTTAGAATATATTAAACGAGTGAGATCACCACTCACCAGTTGCCATCATGGGCAGAATAGACTTGACTTGTGGAAATTAACTGGTTACCAGTCAAAGAGAATAGGTTAATGAGAATAAAAATTAAATTTTAAACACCTGCCCTCCACCTCTCCCTTTTCCTGGGTTTAACTAGAGTCCCAAATTCTCTATCTCCTCCCTCACAGTGTCACAAGGGCACAGAGAATGAGAGTTATGGTCACCACACAATTTCGCTGTTCCCCTCTCCTCCTCCCTTACAGCGTCACAAGGGCACAAAGAATGAGGGTTATGGTCACCATACAATTTCGCTGTTCCCCTCTACCAAACCCTTGCCATGCAAATCCAGTGCAGTTACCAGCATTATTCTCATACTGAATCCAAAACATAGCACTGTACCAGCCATTAGGAGGAAAATTAACTCCATCCCAGCCAAAACCAGAACAGCGTCCACCCCTTATCCTGGGCTGTGATGTCTTGCCCAAGTCCAACATTTTCTAGTTCATCTCAATTAATCATGATCACCTTTCCTGTATTTTGATATACACACACAGTGCTGGATTGTTGCAGGCTGAAGCCAGTTATGCTTCCATCACCACTGTGTTTGTCTGGTTCTATCACCAAAATTCATTAGTGATTTTTTGAGTGATTTTACTGCAGTGATGTTGATACAGCAAACAGTCAATCCAAAACACAACACTATACCTGCTAGAAGAAAGAAAACTAACTCTTTCCTCGTTGAAATCAGGACAGATGCTTTATAAGACCATCCTAAAGAATTCATAAACAAGATGAAAAAGCTTGCAATACAAGCAGGCACCACCTAATTCTAACTAACACTGAAGGAATACCAACCAGAGTTTTAAACCAAAAAACATTGTGGCTGTTGTACTTAAAGCTGTGAAACCTCTTAGGGATTGTGGTTTATGTTAATTACAGTCTGACTGAAGGAATACCAACCAGACTTTTAAACCAAAAAACATTGTGGCTATTGTACTTAAAGCTGTGAAACCTCTTAGGGATTGTGGTTTATGTTAATTACAGTCTGCCTAGGGAGGGGAGGGGAGGGGAGGGGGAAGTTAACTTGATCTTTTTAGTGATGAGTTATTTAAAATGAAAAAAACACAAAACAATCGACTGAAGCATTGCAGTCGAGCCCAACACATTAACCTGGCACTGCACATGGGAGCTTCCATAACAACACACACACAGTCTTATTCTGACAAATTAACTAAGCTACTGGAGTGCTCTTGCTGACCTGCTACATTTAGAATTAATCAGTGCAGCACTGATTGGGGGTCATGCTATTAAGATATTACAAATACAAAACTTATATTCTTCACTAAAAGTCAAACAGAAGCAGCACCCAGCACTGGCAATCTCTGCAAGTACAGGTGTGTTTGTTGCAAAAGAACTAGATTCCAGTTGTTGTTTTAAAGTCTTTGGGTCTAGTTTCAAGTTCTTAGGAAAGGTTCTGGTAAGATCCATCTCAGGATGGGTCTGTGGATGGTAAAAGGCAGAGGAGGGGTCAGGACTTCTATGCCTTGTCCAGAGGAGATGGGATCTCACAATATCCAAGTGCTGCAAGTGCTCAGCTGAATCAGCAGAGTGCCCAGCTCACCTGAGTTTTATGGACAAAGATTATTAAGAGTGACTCAGCCATAAATTCCTTTAGTGTTACAATCAGCAGCACAATTGCTCTTACTTTTTGTTCTAAAGTATTCACTGCAATGAGTGAAAACACCCATTTGACACTGGGGGCCCCACCAAGTTCTTGGAATCAGATATCCTAAACTAAGTATTAGAAATTGGCAAAAAAATTAAATTGCCACAATGGAAAATAAAAATGCTGAAACACAAGAAGTGATGCTCACTGAAAACAAACAAACAAAAAACAACAAAAACAAAAACAATACAAAACACAAACAAAAAAAACCCCAACCAAATCCAAAGAAAAGCTCCCCAAAAATGAATCTACATCCCGATTATGCTTCTTTCTTCCCCTTGTTTGTAATTTTTTTTTTATTATTTCTCTCATACCATGTAGCACAACCAATATAGAAAACTCATAAGTGGAAAAGAGAATATGGGGGAATTCTGCTGAGAGACACAACAAACATGAAGGAAATGGGAACTGGGCTTTTAGGAAGGGACTTTTCTGGTCTCCAGAATAGGACCAGGCTCAGCTGAAGCATTTTCTGCTGCTGGTATGTTTGCAACAGCTGTCCTTGGCTTCAGTTCTCCAGTAAAATTTGGCTTTGTGCTGCATCCCTTTCCTCAATAAGGAATTGCTACAGTCTTGATCCTTCTTCTCCCAGGCCAGCTATTTACAGGAATCCCATAATAATTCTGAGACTTAATTCTCCATCCAATCTGCTTAAAAATGCCCAGTTCCTCCAGAAAGTTTTTGAGATAAACAGATCAATGTATATTCATTAACAGAGACGTTCACATCACAATCATGTCTATCTATATCTACATTTACATTTTTATGTACATATTTAGCAAACTGAGTTGAAGGATCAACCACATGTCTGTCAGTACCTATTTCATTTCTTCTGAAGATGCTAATTCCAAATGGATGAGGATGATACAGATTTATTGTGAGTCTACAAGTAGGTGAACCTAACTTCAGCCCATTAAGTTGTTACTGAGGTATTTGTTCTCTGCATGACTAAGTCCAACCCATTTTGATCTCCAGAGACTAATCAAAGCTTTTATTCTTGCTGAGTTATACCTTTGTAATTGTGGAGTGGGTTAGAAAATGTGAAGTGCAGTTTGTCTTTGGCTAGTTTTCAAGTTTCATACTGAAACTGTTTTTAATTTAGGTTTTAGACCTAAGCAGTTTTTAGCTGTCATCTGTGACAGCTTAAGTGCAATGTCCAGCATTTTTGTGAAGTCGGTAAGCTTGATGGAATAAGGAAGAATCTGTTGACTAAACAGGAAGTTCTTTATGCTGCAAAGGTTATTAGGATGCAGAAAAAAAAAAAGTAAACATAGGTAGCAACCTGATTTAGGTCAACTCAGGAAGTCAGAAATTTTGACTTAGAAGTGTGTCTGAACAGAACAAATAAATAGTAAAATAGTAGAGATTACAAGGATTCAGTCTTTTATTTCAGTCAGCAAAAAATTGAAATTCAAGAGATTTTTCTTGCTGGGCTTGCATCCTTTACAAAAAAGCCAGCAAAAAAATAAAAACCTAGAAAACCCAAGCAGGTGCAAATGTATATTGTATAAATAAAACCACTGGCTTTTCATTCTCTTTCAGTTTGTTTGATAAGAAGGTAATACCATTTCAGTGGAATGTCAAATAGTTATGTCCTTTTATAGGTTCTGGCAAGTGGAGGACTAGAATTTTCTCCATTGTAAATTCTGTTTTCTCCATGATTTTGATTTGATTTTTGCTTTAGATTGATTTTCTCCGGGAAGGAGATTTCCCTGGAATCTGATTCGGCCCAGCTGAGTCATTGTTCCAATTACCATGACATCTAGCTATGTTTCTTGCAATGTTCAATGTGTTTACATTCCAGAAGGCTTTTTCCCCTAGTTACAGTGAGGGACATACAAGGCTGGATCCAAAGAAAGCCTCAGCTCTCGCTGATGCCCTCTCACTTATCAGAGAGGCAAAGAATGAATATGTTTAACTTAAATACTAAAAGTCCCCAGATATCCCAGTTCTCAGGGGCGGGAGAGTTAGGAGACATGTCTGGAGAACATGGGAATGTTGTGTTTGTCCATCTGCCCCTCACACCCTGGGCTGGTGGGCACTTTGCTAAGGCTGTCATGCAGAAAACCACCTTTGGGTGTTGGCATTCCTTTGAAACCTAGCTTGAACATGATCTCCATCTTTCAGAAATAACCTGCTCCTTACCCACTCCACCAGGACCTGCTGGTCCTGGGTCCAGCTTTATTTTACTGTGGGTCTAGTGGGTCTTTTTCCTCCCCTGAGGCCAAAGGTGAACTTGGGAAGTGTATGGGGCTCCTTTAGGGGAGACAGGGCTGGGAATAAAGAGAATCACTCTCATTTGCTCTTGGTGCAGCTTCTCCACAGCATTTGGGTAAAGATCCTCTAGATCCAACAGCACGGCTCAAGCAGCTGCTAGTTTAGGCACTCTGGCAGTAATTGAGGAGAAGCAGGAGGACGGTGGCTGACCCACTATCTGCAGTGAACACTAAAGGCTTTTGTATTCTCAAAAGTGATTTGAGTCCTTTATGGTTACTGAATTATCCACACGTAGACAAAAATATAATGTACAGGTGATAGATAAGCCTGGCCCTACTGCAGTCTCCTTTGGAAGGCAGTTAGATCTCTACTGTATTTTCCATGGAAAGAATAGAGGGATTATTAAGGGATTAATACTGAATGGAGTAAAGGGATGCATGAAGTGCCTGGAGCATAGGGAGAGGGGGATTTAAGGAACACATCTGCCTGCTGATCTCTTACCAGCTAGTGCAAACACCTTCCTTCTGAGGCACAGGACACTGAGATGATGCCAGGAGATTTGGCAGTGCAGGGGCCAAGTGTTCAGATCTTCCATGAGCCAAGTGGGCCTGGGAGACTGTTAGCAAATGCAGACATCCTCTCCAAAGGAAGAAACTGGACATGGTCAGCACTGTCCCTATTCAGCCTCTGTAAGGAATCAGTGCAAGAGGCAATACAAACTTTCCAAAGGCAATCATATTGGTAAAAGACACACCAATATTTGTCTAGCTCAAGATCATCAATAATTAATACTGATACACAGA
The DNA here is from genome assembly GCF_017590055.1 of Onychostruthus taczanowskii. Classification (NCBI taxonomy): domain Eukaryota; kingdom Metazoa; phylum Chordata; class Aves; order Passeriformes; family Passeridae; genus Onychostruthus; species Onychostruthus taczanowskii. The sequence continues at coordinate 19,013,496 of NW_024500349.1, forward strand.
ACCATATCAGGATAGTGCTGACTCCAGGAACTCACATAAACATGTTCATGATCACCGTGACTTGGCCATGAAAGTTGAGACTTCTTGCTGTCATCATGCAGCTCTGCTTCATTTAAATAATGTTCATGCCTGTTCTATACTAGAATTCCATTTATTATAATTGTATGTTGCAGATTATTAATTTGCCTGCTAAAAAAAGTAAAAGGAAAGAAAGAGGAAACTGTGTTACACTGAAAATCACTTTCCAGTCCTCTATGTTATGACTTAGCATAAAATACATTTTATTCCCAATTAAACTATGTCAGGGCCTTGTTGCAGTGCTTCATTACCCATTCTCCACAAAGAGGCATGGCCCCATCAGTCTTGTGATGAGATGCCACCAAATAAGGTTATTATGCCAAGAAGCAATCTAGGGAGAAGCTATTATCTGGTTTTCTACAAAAGCAGTTTCTAGTCTTATTGGCTTGCATTATGTAGTAGAAATTGAATTTATATTGCAGAAATTGAACTTAGGAGGGTACAGTGAAACATGCATGCTACCCATTTTTCAGCCTAACTGTAGGATGTTAAACTTCCTTTAGAGAGAGAACAGAGCTAATAGTCCAAGATCTTCAGGTGCACAGTCAGCATCTCAGCTGAAGACAGTGGAAGGAGTCATGCAGTTATGATAAAGAGGGTTATACAAAAGTCATGCTGAAATATATTTCTCACCTAAATATGGCAGAAAAAGCCATCAGGCCAGAAAAGAGACTGCTATTCCTGCAGATAATTGCAAACGCCCTCACAAGCTTTTTATTTACAAGAACAACTATAGCCCTTGTATGTGTAAATCCTATAATTTATAAATGGAAGTTTACATTATTTGACTGCACAAGGATGAACCTCCATGTGCACAAATATGCCTTAGGGCCAGGCTTCAGATTAGAGAAACCTGGTCCTGTGAGCTCTGCAAAATTGAAAATTTGTTATCCAGATCTTGCTTTGAAGTATTGTGACTGAAATTTTGCCCATGGGTTTACATGGGAATAAAATAAGGGCAAAATCTGTCCTCTTGGAATTTATTATTACTGTTATTATTATTATTATTAATTACTCTGATAATTTATTCTGAGAATTTAGAAAATGTGCTGAAGTTCCAACAGATGATTCTGTAATGCCCGGTCAACATCAGCAAGTATACAGATTTGAAGGCAGACTATAAAATAATGCACTGGGAATAGATTGATTTGATTTAGACAGAAAATTATTCAATCACATGAGTATTCACTTTCAAGTTATTCAGAGAGGAAAGAAAATAAAGGGAAGGGAATGTGCATGGGTAAGGGGAAAGAACATTTGAAGCCTTTTTGCCAATTTGGGATTGAGATTTGTTAGCAAAATAAACCAGATTTCATACTTAAAGATTAAACACACTCAGCAGTCTTGGGAGAGGAAACCAAACCCTCTCATGTCTCTTTCATGAGGTTTTGCTGCTTAACAGCACCTTTGGTTACACTGTGATTAAATTGTTCAGCCTTGTGTTTTGATCTGTGATGTAAAACCATGTTCCAAGGAGAGTGTCATCATGTCCTGTGTTCCCTGTGTTTGTAGCCACTCACAGCCTGTGCTCAGTGGAGTGCCTCAGTGCTTGCTAAGATAAATATGAGGCCACTGCCCATCACATCTCTGAGTACTGAAATTCCTACCTTTACCAGAAAGGCATTTTGAAAGGTGTGGTTTCAGGCTCGTAAGAAAGGGAATAAGAAAATGAATGCAGCTTTTGGGAGTAGCAGTTCTGGAGGAACCTCTCTGACTTCTTTCAGAAGCACCATCATTCCAGGAGACTCCATGGCCAGTCATCATATAACAAGGAGCAGCAAGGTGCACTCAGTTTTAACAGATGTTTGAACCTCTATGTCTGCCACCATGAAGCTGGTACTGAAAGGTTATGACAGCTCTCAGGTCCTTCTTTGGAGCTGTGTCTGAGCCCGTCCTGAGGATTGTTTGAGGAAGAGTCAGCTCAAGACATCTGTCATCAAGCCATGGTGCTGGCAGGCAGCAGGCAGAGAAGGCAGAGTGCTGAAGACTCTCTAAAGTGGGAAAGATTGTACCCAGTAGGAGTGAGGTCTTTGGGTGAGCCCTGCTTGGCTGTGGTGATGCTGACAGACTTTTGTAGCCTTGGGGTGCTAAGGGATCACAGCTCTCCCTGAAGAACTGCAGGAAAAGAAAAGGAAAACCAGAGGGAAGGACACACCCACTCCCAGACCGGCATCTAGAGGTGGGAGGGAGGCACATCTGACTTCAGACTTCCTGAAAATACTTGAAGGAGCCCCAGGTGAAGAAAGTTGTTCTTCAAAAGAATTGGCAGAGCAAAGGAGACAGAATGAAGGAATTCACTGGCTCAGATTACCCTGGCATTGGTCACCATTCTGGACACTGCAGGTTATATCTCATTATAAGGACATGTGAAAGCAGGCTCACTGCAGTTCACAGGCTGGGCTGGAGAGTAGAAACTGGTATCGCAGAGGTAGTTTTTATCCTGAAATTGCTGTGTCATGAAGATGCATTCTTATTCAGATTTGGGACCATGAAGGCCAAGGAGAACTGCACTTGAACACTCTACCCCCAGCACTGCTCTTCAGCCCCTCCTCTGGCATGTGGATTTTCAGTGCACACAGTCCTAGTCTTCCAAATCACCTTCCTAAGGGAGCACAGGCAGGAAATGTCCGCTGAGGTAACAGCTTGTGTAGCTGCAGGGCTGCACAGTCAAAAGTAACACAACAGTCGCAAGTCAAAATACTTCACCACAGCAAAGCTGTCTCTCCCTAGGAAGTCCTCTGGATGATACTAACCTTGAAGCTGACATCAGATTTACAGCTCAATTCTCTTGGGTAATGATGCTGATTACATCCATACTAAAAGAGCAAAGCAAGTTCATTTCCTTCTCCTCTGCAGTGAGGCTTCACTCACGGCTGCCACAGGAAAACCTATGACAGGTTCCTGAATTGCTTTAGACGTTTGGCAGCTGCAGAGCTCTTTGTAAAGGATAGAAATCTTCCACTGCTCCAGAGAAGCTGACAGCTGAAGAAAGATGATCAGCCAAATTCTTTGTTGTAGCCACTCCATATACCAAGATAAGTAGAGTGATTAAACTGATTTATAGTTCTTGGATACGTAACCGCTTTTCTCCCCCCATATAAGATCTGCAGAACAGGTACTCAATTGCTTAATGAAATGAAACAACCCTCTTTCTATTGACAGCAATATTACTTAAATGTAAGCAGAGGAATCCCAAAATGTTGGTTTAAGGCACATTCACCTTTCACATGTGGCTTGAGTCAAAAATCCTGGGACAGACTGAGTGGTTTTTCTGGGACAGGTATTTAACATGGGACTCATCTTCCTAGCAGGACGTAGCTACAGTGGAGTTATCTTTCTATGAGTTACACTACAGCCTCACTTTCTTGTCAATGTAGAACTCATCTGTCACTCAATGGACTCTAAGACATGATAATCTCACTGTAGAATAGACATCTAAAATATATCAGGTGAATCATCTCTGAAAATGTGTAGTTCCCCACAATTTATCTAAATCTGCACTTGTAGCTAAGGTTGCCTGAGAACCAAGAAAACCAGGCACAGAGGAAATCCACTTAAATGATAAGCAAAGTTTACAAGTACCCTATCCATGCTGTTAGGCAGAGATCTTGCCCTACTCTAAGCTCTTGCACTAATTGCTACATTAACAACTCCCACATTTAATTCAGAGAGTCAGTGGTCACCAGGTGAGTCACTGCAAAGAGAAGGGCAGGGACCAAGGCTCTTCTGACAGCTCCTGTTGCCTGTCACTAAACTATTCATTCCCAAGGCCTTTTGAGAACCAGGGGTAAGGAGGCTGCTTACAATCTGTAATGGCATTTGATTTAAAGCTGCAAAGCTTTTGTTTCTTGGTGTCCTGTCAGGAATTTGACCACCAGCAAGACTGGAAACAAGTGGTGCTGGCAAATACTCTTGGCATGGAGCATTCATAACCAACACAGCTCAGCACAGCCTTTGAAGGAGCACACCTGAAGGAGATTGCTTGGGACAATCCTGCTCAGATATATTTGCACTGCACAAAAATCTGATGATGATCCTAAAGAGGTAAAAAAATTTAGGGGTAGCTGAGGCACTGTTCAAGGTGGTGTCCTGAGCATTAACCAGGTCAGGACTCAGACTGAGGTACATTCATATTCCCAGGTATCTTGGGAATAGGAATGTACCAGTCTACCTACTGTAACTGCATTATTTAGCATATAGAATCTGATAGGTTACCAGATTGAGTAATTTCAGTGATTCACACAGGAATATTCACTATTTTAAGTATATGTGTAAATATCTTCTCCTGTTGGGTGTTTATGACATATTCATAAAGAAAAGGAAAAAAATATGTGGTGTCTGAGATAATCCTTGGTGCTAATCTGCAGCATTTCTCCTCACATGTTTTGTCTCTTTTTTTAGGACAGCCAGACAGCTTTCTTTGGGAACAGCAATGCAGGCAATTATCACCATATGCTGTGTGGGTTCCCTCTTTCTGCTCCTCAAAGGAGCTGACAGCCTTGCCGGAAAAGAAATAAAACAGTGTACTTTATGCACACAAAAAGAGGATTTGAAGGTTTTATTCAGGATCAGGATTTTAAAAAAGAATATAATCTTACATAGGAAAATTCAACAAAGAAACCTCAGAATAGTTCAAAACCTGGGACACTGGTGACCCACTTTCCCTCTTGGGTCAATGTGAAACCTCCTTGGTTTCTTCTCTGACTGCAAAGGAACTTGGACCATTGGGATGTGGACTGCTCCAAACAGAGGTAAACATTTTATACCTTCTGTTTAAGAGCCAACATTTCTGTACTGTGAACATGGGTTTGACTAACCATTTTCTAGTGATTTTTTTTTTCTGGTATGATATGTGGATGAACATTTTCATTACAGCAGCTGACTATTCTCTTTTCTCTGAAAAAAGCAGTCAGCTCTCCCTTACAGAATCTCAGATGATCACAAATATAATCCCACCACTGTTATGCAAATATTTTCACCATGATGTTGGTGGGTGCTGTAGGTGTGCACAGCTGAACAGTTGTACCTGTAAAACATCTGTATTGCTAATGTGAACATTACTGTTCTGGGTTTCAACCTGTGTCTGCTGTTTTTAACTACTTGGCCTGCTCTCCCAGAGGGTATAACTCGGTTACTTACTCAGCTGACATCAAAGGTGTTCTTCTCCTGAGGTTCACAGTGCCAACACTTAAGACTTCCTGCCTTCCTGAAAAATGCTTGTGTAAGACAAAGCACTGCTGAGGGCATTGTCTCTTGGCTACCTGGGCTGTGGGTTTTCCATGCCAGAACTTCAGAGCTGACTCAGCTCTACGTGAGCTCTTTGAAGAAGCACATGGAGACACAGCTCCATTGTTTCCAGAGACAGAAATAAGGCCGTTCATTTTTGGGCTGTGCCAACTTGAATTAAAAACCTGTTCAGAATAAAAGCCACTCTATATATCTAGAGGTGACACTGGTGCTCCTCCTGAGAACTGGCTGGGCTGAGATCTGGACCACAACCTGTACAGTTCCACATGCAACCAGCTCTGGTTGAGCTGGGATCATTATTTCCAATCATGACAGATCAAAGCACATCTTCCTGGTTCCTGCTAAGGATCATGACCAAGATAACAAAGTTCTCTGCCAGGATCACCTCTAAGATAACTGTGCAGGACACTGAGGCTATGAGTGACCTCAGGACATCTGAGCTTTCATCTGGAGGTGGTTGGAGTGCACTGACTCTTATGACCATGGAGAATGAGGGAGAGGAGAGGAGAGGAGAGGAGAGGAGAGGAGAGGAGGATGGGTTTTTTTCGAGGTAGTGCCATGCAATCAGGATGTGGGACAAAGACTGGGAAAGTACTCCTGAATCCCTTGGTACAGGCATAACCTGTGCATCTTTACTGCAGGGAGCCTGGGTCCCAAACCTCTGGGTTGGAATCAGAAAAGTCCTTCTGAATCCAAACAGGCTGTGGCTTGTGAACTTGGTTAGGATGCTGGATTTGAAGGAGTCCTGCACATTTGCACTGTGCCTTGGCTTGGAATTGATTCCTCCAGGAGCACAAAGCATGGAGAGCACAATGCCAGTGCCTACGCAGCAGCCTGCCACAGCCTGGGGTCAGCAGGGAACATCACATAAGCTGGAATGACACCATCCATGCCAGGGTGCTAGCAGGGATTTGCTCTTTTCCAGAGCATTCCAGCATGCCAGCACTCTGGGTGATGGAGTGGTGACTGTGGTGCCAAAGTGACACTCCAGGTGATGAGGTGTGATAGCTGTAACCACACTAATCTCCACTGCTAATTATAACATAAGCTGAGTAATAAATAGATGCTGCTTTGGCCTCCCATTCAGCAAATCATGTGATAGATTCTACCATAGTAGAGAACATGTAAATCTGCTGGTGGATTACAAATGTGCTTTTTCTGATGAACATACCATCCATTTTACTCTTTCTACCTTCTAGGTTATTTTTTTTTTTAGGAAAATGAGTATATTTAAGAGTCTCAAAATGTTAATTGAGAATGGAATTTTTGTCTACTGCATTTTTCTAAATAAATTTTGCTAGCATCATGTTGGTAGCGTCAGGTGCATCACAATGTTCATTGCAAATACATTGTATCAATTAATTTTCTACTAAAAACATGTTCAATATCAAATTTTCATCTGCATACAAGCAGCACAGAAGTAAATTTTCCTTGAGGAACTATAAAAATGTGTGCATCCACTTTTATGCTTGCAAGTCATATTGAAGGAACAATTTAAGCTGTAAATTTTAGTTTGAACAAAAGGCCAGGTCTAGGGAACACAGACATTTTATATTCTTATGAAGTTACAGCTGGGCTGCTTGAGGTTTCTTGTGCAATTTTGATAGTGAGGTTGCATTAGATTTTTTTTTTCCAGGGAGTTTTCCTACAGCTATGATGAAGTTGATGTATGACCCATCTACTTCTACCTGCTATAGCAGCAATATTTGCCAAGCTTCTTCAGAACATTTCCACTCTCAGACTTTCTTACTCAGAGAAAATGTATTTACTCCATACTCTCACATGGAGCTTGGTCTTTATTCAACCTTTATTCCCTTTATCATATTTAGGTTTGAGGATAAAGTAAAGGGAACGTTTCTTAAACACTGTCCCTCACATAGATCTTAAAGTAATAGTGAGACTGCCCTTAAAGGAAAAAAATATTTTCTTCAGGAGAAAACAAAAACCTTCATGGGAGGATAACTGAAATAAGGGGAAATGATGCCATCCCTTCCCCTCACTCCTATGAATTTGATGATGATGAAAAGGAGAGTAAATTAATTCTTTCATTCCATTCCCATAGGATGTTCATTCTTGGTCTCTGAAATTAGGGACAGCTGGGCAATACATCCCTTGTATGTGGCTCATCCCTCATGGAGTGAGCACCAGAGCTGCAGCTCCACTGTGGCCAACTCAAAATACAATTAAAGAAGGGAAGTTCTGTTCTTTTAATGGAACTACAAGTCACAGAAATTAAATGTCCATAAGCTAAATTCTGAACCAGGAAGAGAAGTAATGTGGGGAAGTTCTAAGCATTAAATATTTTGTCTAAAATGAAGAAAGGATTTCATTAATTTCACAGTGTGAGCAAAGCTTGTCACTGAAGAAATCATATGTTGTAATTTTTTTCCTGCACTGTGTGTTTGCTACCCTGACTTTTGAGAGCTCAGTGCTCTCTGTGTAGTACCTGAAATGTCCTGCATGAGTTTCAGGTGAATTAATTGTGAAACTGGTGAAAAAGAAATAGACAGTGACATAAAAGAGAAGCAAAAAATAATTGCCAGTGGTTTGCACAGAGAACAGAGAGAGAAAACAGTACAAGGAAATCTGCAGATAGACATAACTTAATGATTACTTTCTGATTTGGTTGATGCCTGATAATTGGCAGAGCTTCACTCTCAAGACTAAGCAGGGAAAAAGGAGGGGGAGAGTGTGAAATAAAATCAGAATAAGAGGGTTTGGTTGCCATTCATTTTCATAATTTTCATCTTCCAGCACTAAGCTTTTGAATCTTTGTTATTCTAGTGGAGATAGATGGAGAGGTAAGAACACAGAAACCTAGGTTTTATCACCAAATATCCTTACAAAAGACAGGCAAAATAGCAGCTTCCTTGACAAGACAGGATGATGATGGAAGGGGCTGGGATAAATGGTTTTCAAGGACTCCTCTGTCACCATGATATTTTATGAAAACCGCTTTGCTAGATTTTTTCTCCTATTCTAGCTGAGAAGCCTCAGAAAATAAATGCAAAAAATTAACAATCTGATTGCTGTGGAATGTGGTCTGGACATTTTTTTTCCAACAGGTGCATCTTTGATTGGTCCATGTGAGTTGTTTCTACTTAATAACCAATCAAAGACCCAGGGGTGTTGGACTCTCTGAGAGTCATGAGCTTTTGTTATCATTCCTTTCTATTCCTTTCTAGCCTTCTGATGAATTCTTTTTCTCTATTCTTTTTAGTATAGTTTTAGTATACCATTATAATATAATATCATACCATATCATATCATAATATAATAAATCAGCCTTCTGAAACACAGAGTCAAGATTCTCATCTGTTCCCTTGTCCTGGGACCCTCGAACAAACCACATTCCTCCTTTGGGAAGAGGCAGGGTTTGCAGTGCTGGCTTGGCAAAGGGAGTGCCAGGAAGAGCAGCAGCTCCTGCCATCCTCCCTGGATGTTTGCTGGTGTTTGTGGATCACTGGAGCTTGGGAAGCTGATCCCAGTGGGGTTCATGCCTCTCTGCCAGTGCTGGCACACAGGTGGTGACACTGCCAGGGGCCTGGGGACAGTGGGGTAGGGGCAGTCTGGGGACATTTGTGCCCCTGTTCTGTCCATGCCAAGAGGAGAGAGGTGATTCCATCAGTGCTGGGCGTCTCAGTTAACTATCTTGATTGTAGGCAAGGGTTAAATATGAGCTGAAGCATCTCCTCAATTCAAACTCTAGTTGTGCTTGAGAAAAGCAGCTGAATGTAATCTATAACAGGACGTGGAAAAGCCCTGATTCAGCTACACATTTAAGTATATATATAACTTTTCAGCAAATGTGTCATAAGCAGTTGTTTATACAGTGCTGAATTAGGGCCAAGTTTCCCTCTTGGTACTATGTTGTGATTTTTTTTTTCCTACTACAACCCACTGAAAAGAAGCTAGGCAATATTTTTGTTAATAAACTTTAGAACAGATCATAATAATTCAGCTTTGATTTTCTCATAGGACTTAAATTGAAAAAAGAAAAAGGCAATGGTTCTTTTTATGTCCTCTGAAGTTTATTGATTTCTAGGAGAAATGCCTTTTCCTTTCAGAAAATCAGAGGATGCTTTTTGAGGAAGGGAGAATATTCAAAGGGTTAGATAGTAAAATCCTACCTTACCAGGATGCATTTTATCTCAGCATGGCACCTTGTTAAAGTAAATGGAGATGAAGTGAAAACAAAGTCTTGGCAAAGTTGTATTGACAGTAGCCCTGACTCCTAATGCAGAAGACAGCCCTAATGTTAGAGGATTTATGTTCTTTAGAAATAGAAAGAAATCATATTGGAAGTTGACCCAAGTAATCTCAGTTCAAACTGGAATGAAATTCTTCTCTGATACGTTTTTCTTTAGGAAGCTTAAACTGAAGTCCCTGTTTGGGCTCATGTCATTACCATGTCAAACATGACTGCACTGAGAATAAATTGTCCCTCTAAGGTAATGTCCTGTGCCCTAAAAATGAAACATGCTGTTGAATATTAAAGTGAAAATTATCATCTTTCTAAATGCAAATAAATAATAATGAATGGCAAATATACAGCAAAAATAAATAATATATTTGAGTGAATCTTGCATCCCTACAGCCCTACTCAGAGGGTATAAGAGCAGCTTCAGAAACCTGGAGGACTTTAACTGCTAAAGGAAACATCTGAGCACCTATTTTGTCCTCTTTGGTGTCCTTCATTATCCCAATTCACAAACAGATATTGTTGTTTAGCCCAGAAACTTGTGTTTGATCATAACATTTATTTCAGAAAGCTGTGCTAGCTTTAAGGACAAACAAGTAGAAAATCTATAATTTCCTTTGGGAATTTTTCCAGCAGTTGCATCGTCATGCTAATACAAAACACGTTTTTTTTTCAAACTTAGCTTTGTTGCCACTTCCAGACACTGGTTCTTGTTATCCTTTTTTAGGCTAAAGAGCCCTTTCAGAAGCAGGACATTTCCTGTACATCAGCACTCCCACAGCAGCAATCCAAGTGGATTCTAATCTCTTCCATTAGCTGGATGGGTGAACCAAAGCATCCTGGTTTAGGACATCTTTCTCTAATACTAAAAAAATTTTTGTACCTTTCACTTGCAAACCTTTTAAAATTAATGCAGTGTGAAATATGGACTAAGAGCTATGAGGAACAAATTCAGTAGATGGGGAATTTCCTTTCTGACTTGGTATCTATTATCATCTTTTTACTTTCTTCTCTCTTCAGGAATATTGCTTTAGTGGAAAACAATACATTTGTTCAAAACATTTGGGTATTTTCTAACATGTCTTTTTTCTAATAAATCAGCTGTTCTGCAGCACAGGTACAGAGGCTCTGGTGGATGTTGGGCATATTGCATCTACTGCACCAGAAACAAGCTGTGAGTTTGCCCAGCATCACCTGGATGGAAATATGGGCCCCCAGCTGCAGCTGAATCCCTGTTTCTGCATTTTGGCCGGGCCAGCTCGGCCCTCTGCAATTCAGCAGATGTAGAGGTGTCTGCAAGATACATGGCTGTGCCTGTGTGTCAACATGGCTCATCCCTCTGCAGGTCAGGTTATCAAAGTCATTCTTGTTACTGTGAAGAAGTCAAACTCACCATTTTCAATCTAATTTTCTGGGAATTCTAAGTTTATTCCCTCAGCTTCTTCATTGTGGGAAGACTTTTACTGAGCTGACTGAGAAGGGAGAGAATGGAACTTGATGCTGCAAGTTTATTGCCTCCACGTGCTTTATTCATGAGAACTTTAGCAATGGCATCAGAGGAGAAACACACTGCTCCTGCATATGTCCTTAAGGATTATCTACAATTTAGGCTCCTGCATAGACTCTGTGAACAGCTTAATCAAAGCCTTTTGTCTCCAATATGTAAGAAGACTACCTGACCCAATAGTCTGTAGCAACTTTAAGAAGCAAACAATAAGGGTTGAAAGGATTGAATTTCAAGTCAAGGGAGTGTTGCATTTAAAATCCTTCTGACTTCAAAGAAGGTTTAAGATAAGTACTTCATAAGTGAGTTTATAATCTCACTAATTCCTGCTGCTCCATTGTTACAGAGGTTTTATATTCAGAGTCCTCACACAGTGTGACCCTGCACCAGTGGAGACTTTTAGATGTAGCCCTTATACTACATTACAAAAGTTCATTTCCCAAGTCCTGCTAAGCACCCAATGTTTATACAATGAGACCAGGCAGCAAAGTTTTCGTGTTTTTCCTTAATTTTTCTGAGCTATTACCTACAGAACTTCCACACCTCTCAAAGGCTAACTAAGCAAAGGCTATATTTTTCAGATGATAATTTACTTGTTATGAAGCACTTAACTTTTAATCTTAGTGGAGTTCTTATTTTAGGAGACATTCAGGAATGTTGTGGTTCAGCAGTGTTTAGCTGTACCCTTCGTTTCCAATGCATGGATTTTGCAGTGCAAAGGAAAATTACTAAATGAACCAACAAACTGGTGAAAGTTCTGAGATCACAGATTATTATTTGCCTAGATCTCCCAAAATAATCACACCTAGAGATATGAAGCCTTGGCTTTCTATGAAGAAAAAAAAAATAAAAGAGAAAGAATGCCTTAGCTGTGAAATGCTTGTGGGGCAAATAGAATTCAGCTGCTAGAGTAGGCTCTGTCAAACTGCATCACTTGTTTCATTAACTTTTACATAAAAGAATCATACAGTCCATGGATTTAGAGTTAAGATCAGAAAAAAGTTTTGCAGATAAGGAAAGGTACAAATGTAAAACCAGCATAATTATTTCATACACACCTTCATCTCCCTGATCTCCATTCAATTTAGGAAGTTTAATTGTTGGTTGACTTAATCAGCTGAATGGCATTATGAGGAATCACAAGGTGTCAGGGAATCCATTGCTGCTCCAAGTCCTGAAGAGAGAGCATCTGCTCCACAGGAGACAGGTAAATCCTCAGCCTGCTCACCTCTATTTCTGTTCTCTGCTCCCCCATTTTAAAGCCCCCTGGCACTCAAGCTTCAGGATTTTCTTCCAAGTGTTTTAGAAGTTCCAGCTGGGTCCATCTGAAAGACAAATTACCTTTTACCTGAACCATCATTTGGCTTCACATGTTCGTCTGTTCCTTTCTTGCGCTCTCTAATCAAGTAATAGATCCCACTTATGTGGATCTTTCGCCAATGTTATTTTTCATAGAGTAAAACCTGTTCTTCTGTCCACATATGGGAGAGAAGGGATCCTTTTTGCTATTTCACTTGAGCAGAATTTTTACATGCTGCAATTGATCACCTTCTGTACAAAACAGCTGGGATGGAAGAGAGATTTGAGCACAGGCTTCAAAGGCAGACGGGTGGATTACTCAGCAATTTCATACTGATGAAAAGTTTCTCTCAGAGATCTTTAAATTTAGTTGAGAAATTAGTACATTCTGTTAAACCGTATATATAACCTGTCTAGATCACAGAGTCCTTGTAAAGTCGCCTAGAAAATTAGTGCTTTGAAAATTAGCTAATCAATCCCCTGTCTCAGTACTCAATCCTCAAACTACCTACAGCATTTTATTCCCTTAGTTTTTAGTTTCATCTGAAAAGGTAAAAAGCTGTAAGCTGGCATGCAGCTCAGAGAATGTTTACATTGATAAAAAAAAATAACATACTTAAATACAGATAAAATGCATGGTTTTGTATGTTTTTGTTTGGGTTTTTTTGGGGGTTTTTTGTTTGTTTTTTGGGGGGTTTTTTGTTTATTTTTTGGTGGTTTTTTGTTGTTGTTGTTGTTTTTTGGTGGGGTTTTTTGTTTTTTTTTTAAGAAATATGGTTAAAAGAACAAGGTAGAGGAAGCTGTTAAGGAAAGAAAAATCACTCATTGGGTAGCTGAGGTTATGCACCAAAGAAAAAAAAAACACATTTCCTATCAGACTAAATGCACAAGCAGAATGCAAACTAAGGCTTTTATTGTTCAAATCTCTGAATATCCTTTCCAGGTGCCCCAGCTGTAAAAAACTTTAGTGCCAGAAGATCATCAAGGCATGAAAAGAGCTCTGAGAAAAAGTGAGTCCAGATCAGACAGCTCAAAAAGTGAAGAATAACAAAAGGCATAGACAAGATGGTACTCACCAAAAACAAGGTGAATACATAAATGTAGATACTGAAGTATAAAATAGGTGAGCTGCTAGGTAATACTTGGTCTTTTGTTTCAAACTCTCTTAATATCAAGGAGTAAATGGCCTTATGATGCTGGTTTAAAGGATGGTGGAAGAAGAATCAGGGAATGGAAACTTCAGGGCAGGATGGCTGCCACACTGGGTAAATTGGTAGAAGATGTAGTGTATCAAAAACTAACAGGCACATTGACCAAATCTGGGATATCTTAGGAAAAGCTGAGACTTTTGAAGAGAAAGAAAAAGATAAGTAAACTTGCTCAAGTCTATTGGAGTACTTTGAAGGAAACTTGTTTATGCACAAAAAACTGTAGTCTGATGAGGTATTTCCTCACATTTCCTAAAGGCTTTCAGGAAATTCTTAAAAAGTTAGTTTGTTTGGAATATGATTGGGAACAGTCTTTGCATGGACAAGCAGATGGCTGGAAGGTGGGAATAAAAGGGCAGGAAAGTGTAGGGTCGTCCCCAGAGGGTTCCAGCACATGCACTTTTCAAATTACACACAAAGGATGTGGAGGAAAGCCCTGTCACTGAGGAGACTTGCTGATATTTTATCATTCAGATTAGTAAAAGACAAGTGAACTGAAAAGAATTGTGGAAGAATTACCGTACTATGTGACTTCATGATTAAACAGCAGATGAAATTTAACACCAAAGTGTGAAGTAATGAACTTCATTTTAAAAATGTCAAAAAAACCCAAGCACAATCTTAACTTTGCGTACATGATTATGGGTTGTGAGCTAGTTATTACTACTCAAGAAAAACATCTTGAGGTTAGAAAAGCCACTTTCATGCATCTATTAGCTGGATGTTCACTGACAATCAAAAAATGATAAAAAGGAGAAGAATAGAGAATAGAGGAGAAAACATCATTATGCCATTGTATGAACCCATTAAATAATCCCACGTTTGAAGTAATGCATGCAATTTTTATCCTTCCTCTTGAAAAGGATACAGACAATTGGATAATACTCAGAGGATGTTACAAAGGTGAACAGAGGTACAAAATTATTTCCATATAAGCCACTAGACTGAATAGAACCACCAGCAAAGATACAAGTTGTGCATGTCACAGTGGAGGAGGCAAAGTGGTGATTGCACTTCATCTTCATAATACAGGAATTAGAGGTCATAATTAGAAATTATGTGAGGTGGCAAGTTTAAAACAAAACCAAAGGAGTGGGTAATTTTTTGCACAATGAATATTTAAGCTGTGGTAGTTTTGTCAGACTTACAGGTGTTGTAAATGCTAAAAAGTTTGCATAGACTTAAAGAAATTACTGTACAAGTTCAGGGGAGAAAAAGGGCTGCTGGACAGAGGAGTCAGCCACCTCCCTGGGCTTCCCTGAACCAGGCAGAGGGGAGGCTGGGTGAGTGCAGCTGCCTGTCCACACCCTCCTCTCTACTTGTGCAGCACTCAAAAATTACATAAAATACATTTTTCTGTATGTCTTGGAGACTAAAAAAGGTATTGGCTGAGGCACAATTCTTTCTTCATATCACCCCAAAATGCAGGAAGGTTGTACAGTTACTGTCCAGGTCAGAGACAGCTTTGCTAAGAAAGCTCAGTAGAAAAGACAGTTTGCACCTCCTAGTAAAACCAGAGCAGAGGCTCAGCCCCTGCCACCTCCTCCTGCGTGGACAAACCCTCACCCCAGCCCAGCTCCCTCTCTGAGCCCTGGGAGGTGCCCACAGCAGTGCTGGCACCACGGGCTGCTCCCACCCCTGGGGACTGTGAGCCCCTCCTCAGGGCTGAGCCCCCAGGAGCTTCCAGCCACTCCTTTCATCTGCAGCATCATGCTCACTGAAGTGCAGCATCTGGCCTGGCACTGTCATTGGGGATGTCTGGTCACCAGAACTGTCCCCTTCTCCCCGGCCATATGGAAGCTGGCAGCTTGGTGGGAGCAAGTGTGAAGAGGTCTGAGCTGCTCCTGCTGACACTCCTTTGCTGAGGCTAAAAAGTGCCTGGGTGTCTTTAGCACAATGGAAATCAGGCCCTTTGTATTCAAAGGAGGATGAAGTTGCTGCATAATTAAAATAACCTAATGGCAGAAAGTCCAGAGGGAATTTACAGCTTCCACCATAGTGGATTTGTAAATACAAACACTTTAAAAAGCAGTAACATATCTGTATAATGCACAGCTGATTTACAGCCTAAGTGACAAACATCTTGGGGTTTAAAAAAATCATCTCCTCTGCTTCAATTTTCTCTGTATCCCCCAGCAAATGTATGCACCACAGCCCGAGAGGCATTACTAACCCTGCTGAAGGAAATTCTGGTGAAACAGCTGCTGCAAACAAGTGTATTTTACCACAGCAAGAAAAAGAGCATGAGTACAGCGAGGTGCAGAATGACAGTCAGCATTACCATGTGTATTTACCTAGGCTAGAGCTCTCTGTAAATAATATATAAGGAATTATTCTTTGCTGTGTCCTAAGGGAGGAACAGCAGTTACAACAGATCATCTTAATAGGACATAGTGTCTAGGAGGCCCAGGAATATTCCTGATGTAAAACTTCTCCCACAGTGTAAAAGTGTTCTTGCTTATGACCTAGCTTTTGCAAATGCTTGGATAACCCATAAAATGCCTTTTGGGCAATATTTATTTACACATAACTCATCTGAATTTACACAGAAGTGCGAAATGCACAGAAACTGCTCAAGACGCTCCCATGGAAAGACGCTCCTCAGCCATCATCCTGTTTGATTTTTTGGTATGGAGATTGAGGGTGACCATTATTCATCTGGAATGACAAGAAACATGATGGAGTGGTAACAGAGAAAGCTGATTTCAGGGCTAAATGTGGGAGACTGCTGGGACTGGGAAGAGAAGAATGGGGCTGGCACCATTTACAGAACAGAAGCAATACGAGGAAGGTCTGTAAAAAAGAAGCAGAAAAAACCTCCATGGACACAAGAGTAGTTAGAAGAGAGTTGTTACTTTAGGGGACTGTAAGCCATAAAGTGTTGAAGAGGAGTGAATAATAAAATTAAAAGAAGCTTAAGCATCAAGGAGGATGGGGAGAGAGCTGGGATCTGGAGACATGGCCAAAAAAAGAGTTGTCAGTGACAGTTCAGGGAGAAGCTAAAATTGGGTAAAAAACAAGCCAGAAAAATGGCTAGGGGAATATAAAATGGAATTAATTATTTTCATCAGCATAACCAGTTAGTTGAGAGGAGAAGGAAATTAGGGAGGTGATAAGATTAACAGGAAGCAGGTGAGTACAGCTCTGGCAAGGGACTGGGTGTGATGGGTAATGACTTGTAAAATCAGCTTAGCTAGTGCTTTTTCTCTCAGAAATGTTTAATGCTGAAGGGCTGGACCACTTCAGGAAAGGAAGCTATGAAGGAAATAAAGGCAGTTAATAGCTGGGGATGCAGGATTGATCAATGGAGGAAAGAACTAGGAATAAAGAGCAAGCAGAGACATCAGAGAGAAAAACAAGGGAGAATGAAGGAAGAATAGACGAGATCATGAAGAAAGAAAGATAGAGGCCACTTTGTCACAGTTTGTTAGTCTAGGGATTCTGTCTGGGAGCTGAAATCATGACTGAAGGAGTACAAGGCAAATGCTTGCAGGAAATTCCTCCAGCATCCCTGAGCCCTCATTTGGCCTGTTAACCATACACTGGCACAGGTTAATCAAAGCTGGAATGCAAAATTAAATTTTTGGGGAGGGCTTGAACATGTGAGGAGAAAGCAAATGGCAGAGAACTACACAAAGCATTAAGGACAGAGAGCAGATGAGAAAGGGGAGGACTTTATGACTGAGATAATACATAATCCTCCACAGAAGTGCCTGAAGCCACTTGTTACTCATATTGAAGAGAACGTGGCAAGGAAAGCTACTGAGAGAGAGCTGTAATCACCACAGAATCATCATAAATGCTGAAACTTATCCCCCTCATGAACACGTGAGCAGCTGAATCACTCAGCTTCTTCATTAGTCTGTGCTGAAAAAGAGGTAAACAAAGAGCTATATTTCTAATAAGGAGTTATTTTTCTGAGCAAGCAAGTAAATCACAAGCCAGCATCCCAGAAGAGAGTTCCTGTGCAGAACTCATTGCAGGTTAGTTGTACATCATTTTATATTAAGTGTTGGACATATTGTAGAGGGACCAACTTGTTGCCATTTCACGTTTCCCAGTGGAATGCTGTTTCCACACTGATTTCTTTCTCTTGACAGCTCTGGCAATACTCCAGATGTGATGGGTAATGGCTTGTAAATTCTGTTTAGGAAAAGAAAAAAAAGAAGTTGCCTTTAGTTTGGCATTATGGAAAATCTATTTTTCTTCCATTCAGTTGTTTTTGCACCTGGCTACCAGAACCCAGACATGGGCAATACTGGAGCAAGGGAACATGGGAGGTCCCTTTGCTTTCTACAAAAAATAACCAGCATTTTAAGACACATCCCTGAAAATAAGTGTTAATGGAACATGAGGACAGTCACTTTTTCTGGATCCTCTTCTGGCTGTGAGACTGAAATTACAGCTCCTCCTTTTCTGTCAGTAGTATCCCAAATTTTCTCAGAATAAAATCTCAATTCTCTTTGCACCACGTAACAAGCAGAGCCAGCATAACTTTCTTTTCCATGGTGGCCCAATAAAACCTATATAGATTAAGAGTTTTCAGCCATTTCAGACAGTATTTTTCATTGTGTGGAGGAAACAATGCCTGGAGAAAAGACAGCAGCCTGTCCTGGCCTCCTGCTTCCCTCCCAAGGCTGAAAGAGGATAGCTGGCCTCATGTGCAATAGAGAAAGATGTGCCCATGAGCTCAGCAGTCAGAGCTCACTTTTAACATCAGAAACAGCTCACAGCACCATTTCCTAGCTTTTTTTTCCCCTATCCATCTATACTTTATCACTCTCCTAGGGTCCCTTTATGACGCTGAATTGTATCCCCACTTGTCTGTTTAGCCCAGAAGTAAGTTTTGCACCTTTAAAATTAGATCTGAGAGTGAATGGGCTGTGGGGGAGAAGAAGTGGTGGAATGTCTGATGTGGTTGTTTTCAAAACACAGATATAGAGATCTTCAGCATTTTTCTCTCCTGGACTGTGTTGTCTGCAGCACGGATGGACAGCGGGAGGGAGCTCTCCTTTCCTTTTTAGTTTGGTGTTTTGGGGTTTTTTTGTTTGTTTTTTATTTTTTTTTTTTTTTTTTTTTTTTTTTAGCTAGCTGAGGCAGTGAAGCTCCCTGGACTGTGGTTTTTCTTCTTCTTGCAACTGTTCAAACCTGCTCTGGACTGAAAACCCAATAAAACACCAGAAGCCCACACCTGCAGCCCACTGGGGCCCAGGATGTGGCATTTCCAGCTCAGGAGGGACTGACAGACTGAGCGAGCTGAGCTACCCCCAAGACAAGGACTTTCTGAATTTGCCATCTCTTCAGAACAACGAGAGGTTTTATTGTTTAATATCATTAAGTTTTTATGCTTGTGAAACTTTGCTTGTTAAATAAACAGGTTTTTTCCACTTTTCTCCAAGGAAATCTTTTCCTGAGCCAGTTGGGGGAGAGGCTGCTTGAATTTGCTTTCTAGTGGGACACATTAGGAAGTTTCCTCCCAAATTTGCCCTAAACCAGGACAATCACTCAAAGGCAAAGATGCTGCCAGGCACCTCTGTATCTTCCTTAGGGCTATTATTACTTGTCTTTTAGGTAGTAAAAACTTGTACACAAACATAAAAGGGAGAAACAGGAAATAGAACTGGTGCAAACCATGCTGAGTTTGGGTTCAGGAGACTTTGTTCCAACTCCTGGCTCACAGAGTCCACTGCAAGCAGTGTCACTGGTTTGTGCATCCACACCATGATCAAGAGGATGGCTGCAGCACCAGGTAACATCAACAACTTTACAAATACAGACAATTTAAAGAATTCAAAGCACCTGATCATTTTATTATATTTCACATGAAAATGGCAACAAAACAGCTGAGACTAATTCTGCTTTCACACTGAGGGATTGCAGCGGAGAGGTGTTAGGATGGAAAAAAAAATTAAATCAAGGTTTAACTTCCTATATATTCCCCTCCTGTCTGAACTATTCCCATTACTCTCTCCTCTATTTGTACAACATGCTCCCAGGCCTTGCCAGCTCCAAGTTTTCACAGCTATTTGTTTTATGTTATTAATTCAAAGCTGATTTCCCTAAGGTGAGCAGTGACTTTCCCTCTGCTTTTCCATCTCCCAACATAACAGGACACAGCCCTGAGTAAAGCTTTAAAGAAGCAGGATGATGCAAAGTGCATGCCAGCAGTAACAGCAATATCACATTTTCAGTCTCCCTCTTGAAAAATTATTTATTATGAAAAAAGATAGGAAGAATCCCTTTAAAATCAGATGGGGCTTAATGCACACAACTTGTTAAACCTCTGTGTAGCTAATTTATGGCTTACAGTTCCCTACAGTAACAACTCTCTTCTAACTATTCTTGTGTCCATGGGCTTTTTTTTCTGCTTCTCTTTTACAGGGTACATGTATTAATTCATGATTCAGGTGCAGTAGCTGTAGTTGGATTAGAACTATTTTGGGGGAAAGAGGGTTTTCTTTTTGGTCAAAGATTGCATCCTTAGTGCTAGAACACCCATACTATGTCTCAGCAAGAACAGGCATAGTCAAAACCCTTCTGGAACCCCAAAAGGCAGAAGGACAGCAGTTCAGGAACAATGGCAAAACTTCTCCCTGAGTCAACTGGTGCTGCTTCTGCAAGGCTGGTGCTCATGCACAGGCAGCACTAGGTGATTGTGAGTGAAAATTACAGAGGCCAGTGAAAAAACAGTCAGTAGAAATATCTAATGACAATGTTCAGCTCACACTGATGGGTACACGTTTTCTCCAGAAGCATCACTCAGGCAAAATCTCCCCTTGTGGCCATCTGGAATTCCTCAGGGGGTGCAATGGATACCTGTGTGCTTCTCCCAAATTCTGCTGTCCCTGTTACAGACAGCTGCATATGTGTGCACAAACCCTTTGGTTGGACATTGTGCATCCCACCACTGTCTCAAGTAAAATTGCAGGCTGGCAACTTTTTTGATAAATAAGCAGCCAGTAATGAATGGACATAAGCAGAATGAGATTTTCAAAGAAAAGCTGGGTAATCCACAGGCCATGTAACCAGTAGGATAAATAACAGATGGGCAAAGATAATCTTGGATTGGAGGCTGAATAGTGAAAATGCAACAGAGTGACTTAAAATGAACTTGCAATATGAAACTGTCCTTGCCAGGACCTCTGGCACAGACTTCTTTTACCCTAGCAAGGATTTAGAGTCAGGAGCTGTAGAATCCAGCTCTCTCTGAACTGAAGCAGGAAATTAAAGGGAAAGAAGACAAGAAAACAGCCCTTTTAATCCTGAGAAAACACCTGGGTCTTCTATTTATAGAAATAAAACATGGTATTAATGTTTAAAATAAAGTGACAACCAACCATTAAATCTGCCAGAGACAGGAATAGAATTCTTTCAGGGTTACTGGAGTCAGTGGTGATCTAAATAGGCATGAAATGAGGTTCTGAATGATTGTAGTGTTGCTTTCCTTTTCTTTAGGGCCACAACTGGAATATTCACATCAGCCACTGCTTCTGGAAACAAACCAGCACAGGGAAGCTCCTAGGAGAGAACTTGTTTGTAGGAGAAAGCAAAGAAGCCACGGGCAGCGTGAGTGGCTGTTCCTTGGCTTTACAGGAATCTGTGTGGTTTTTTTGCTGCTTTTTTTTTTTTTTTTTTTTTTCCTTTCACTGTGTAGAACACACTCCCTGGAGAAAGCAGACTTTACCCAGCCCCCTAAAGGCTCTCTGCTCTTCAAGCTGCCTCGAATACGTCACATCAACTCATCTGCACCCCCATGCAGAGGGATTACAGACCTTTGGGGAGTCAGATGAGGCTGCTAAGTCTCAATTCACTTTGAACATTTCACAGATAGCTACTAATCACAGGCAGGCTCTTCAGTGCAGCTCAGCAAGTGGGGTCATGTCTAATCTGGTAAATCAGTGCCCCTGTGCCATTGTTCTCTGGGTAAACACGGGACATGTGTGACCTGGGGGTGACCTGGGCTTCCTGCTCTGCAGCCAGCAGATTTATAAAACCAGACTGGGTATATCATGAGTAGAAACTCTCTGACGAGGTGGGGATTGAGGATGATTTTAAGCAGTTATGGGCCTTTTGTGGGGTAATACTTCAAGTTGGATGCTTTTAATTTTATTAATTTAAATTCCCTTTCCAAATTAGAAAAATGAGGCTTTCTACCTGGAAGGTTACTGCTGAAGCAAATAATTCACTGTTGATGTTATTTGTTTGCTGAAAGTATGAATCTGTTGGCTCCTGAGGATTTGACACTGAAGAATGGCCACAACTGATTCTGTGAAAGATTCCCCAGAAAGGCACAAATTCTCTTGCTGATTGCACTGAAGTGCTATCACCCAGACAAAATCACAAAGGACCTTTCCTGAAATATTACTTACAAGTCTTGACATATCTGTGACTTCTCTGGAGTCTCCTTTGCTGCCTCACTAACTCTCCCAGGAAATGAGAACAAGTTGAAAACCAAAATTTGTGACCCAAGTAGCATTCTCAGATTTGAGATTTAATCTGGTACCACAATGAAAACAGAAACTTAGTGTTGTTTATTTGTGGTTATTTTTGTCTTCCCTTAGCACAAAATAGTTTCATATAAGGTACTTGTCCTTACTGAAATATTTTTCTCTTGAGAAGATCAAGTTGTTCTGTTTACTCAGAAATTGTTGGATTTCATTTTGTTATCTTAACTTGGATGGAGCTCTGAGAAACCCAATCCAGTTGAAGATGTTGCTGCTCATTGCCAGGGGTTTGGCATAGATGATCTCAGGCATTTCTTGGGTGTTTGATCACAACCTCTCTGCAGGTAGAAGTCAAACTCCTCTTGATTTTAGCTGTGTACCTTTACCCCTAGGAGCAGATCAGAGTGAAGGTTACAAAAGCTGCATTCTTGCAGCCAGCCCAGGGATTCTCAAAGCTGTCATGAATCAAAAGGAAAGTCTGGCAGGTTTCAAAGAGGCATTTACCAACTGTCCCCCTTTTATCTCATTGTGGAGGTAGGGGAGGAAGGCAGTAATGTGTGGAGACAGCCAGGTCCAGATCTTTCCCCATTTTGATGGCTTTCCTCACTCTTCTGAAATAAATATAAGCAAAGTGGTGATGTAATTTACATCTCAAATGACACAAAAGCTGCAACAGAAGACATGTCCTGCTAGGTGACTATACTTGGGTATTGGACAAGAATACCCAGTCTCTAAGAATTGAAAACACCTTCCAAGTGCTTTGTCCGGCTGCTAGACAAAGGTACAGAAAAGCTGTGCTGTTCAGAGCTGTGACCAAATGGCAGAGTTTATAACTATGTTTATTTTTACTTTTTTTCCCCTCAGACTCTCCTAGCTTACCTATTATTCGTATTGCTTCCCCTTGTTTCAGTAGAGAAGCAATAAGCCAAACTGAGGAATATGGATAACACTGCCCTGGAAATTGTGGGTTAAAGAAGAAAATTTAATGGAATGAAACTTCTGTATCATCTTTGGGTCTGAGCTGATGTGCTGTGGGGCCTCTGGGGAGCCTGGTTGGGTATATTTAGATCATGAGGCTTTCATTCAGCAAGGCACTTAATCATGTGCTTTGACATTATGCTCCTTAGTGCTCCTTCCGGACTTCATCAGGAGTCCTCATCTCTCTGACCTTGTTCGTGAACGTGTAGCTACATCATTAGGTTCATCTGCATTAAGGACCTTAATTAGAAAAGGACTTCATCTGAAAGGTTTGTAGCTAAGCTCAGGGCAGGGGGAAATCAGCTTTTGAAATCAAGCCACTCTGTGTGACAGCCCTTAGCTGTGAATTTCTGCATCTGGAGGTCTTGTCTTGTCCAGGAGGGTGCTGCCTTCTGCCTACGAGCCATGGGGGTGCAAACATTGCTCTGGGTGTGATTCAGAACAATCCCAATGTCAAATGCAGTAATGACTGCTGTCTTCATAAAAGGAGGCCAAACAAACTAAAAAATGTGCAGCACAAAGGGAATACTGACACTGCATAATAAAGAAAAGGTTTCCGTAAAAAGCCGTGATAAAAAAGTTTGCATTCATCATCCCAGTTAATTGTATTGGGTCTAAAATTAACGAGCCTTACCTCTAAACTGCATTAAAGACAATAGTTAATTGCTTCATTTTAATAAATTTTGGCAGAATGGTGAGTCTAACAATGACTGAATGCTCAATTATTACCTAGGCTAGAAAATGAAGATATACAGTATTAATGATATTCACAATCTGAAAAGCAATTAGGATCCTGAAGGTAGAATATATAACTCACTTAAAAACAGGGTAATAAATGAACTTTCTTATCAAACACAGAGGAAAACAAGGTCTTAGAAGCAAGAAATCTCATTGCCTGGGATTTTAGCTTGATTCATATCTTGTTCCCCTCCCCTGTGTCTGTGACGTGTTCAAAACCTGTCAACAGCAGTGTCATGGGAACAGGAGACAGGCAAGCAAGGAGCAATACATTCCTGCTGAACAGCTGTTGAGGCATGAACTATTTCTGATTCTGACAACAGCTTGTGCTGTACAGGGTGGATGTAGGAACTGCATTAGGAGAGCTCAGGTTTACAGCAGCACCAACAGAGGAAAGGGGCACATGACAGATCTGGAAACTGAGGGTCAGAAATGAAAAAAAAAACTTTGGACAGAATTAATTTTCACTGCAAATATGTTCTACAGCTCAGACACAGAGTGGTGTACTGCTAAACCCATAAATCCCTGCTGTGTGGGGATGCTGTTTCTACTCCTACCACTTAAATTATTACAAACCTCTCTTCTCCCTTGATTGTGTTTCCTCTGTGGGCATTGAAAGCTCTCTAGAGCAGGGCTTGTCTCCTTGTAAATGGAGTGAAACAGGAGTTATTGTTCTCCAGGACATCTCTGGCACCTCCACAGCTGCACCAAGGACCCGTCAGAGAGCTGAGCCCTCCTCAGCAGGGGCCTCTGAGTGCACCATTGCTGATACCCCCCAGGATGGCAGGGGCACAGCATGGCGTGGAGGGGATTTGGATAAATATTGCTGGAAGTGGCAATATTTCTTCTCTCTTGCACCTCTCCACGTGTATTTTTTCTTCAGAGCAATGCTACCAATCTGATGTGAGAGTGTGTACAAAAACAGCCTTTTCATTGGGCACTGAAGGAAAGGGCTAATTTTTTATTAAATTCCTGCAACCCTCAAATCTTTGAGATGCATAATATTAGACTTCATCTCTATTTTTCCCAATAAAGAGAAATTAGGTTGTTTCAGAAGCACAATGGCAGTTGCTCTAGGTGTTCTTTAACTAGTACATTGTACAGAAACACTGTTCTACCTCTCCTTTTGATTTACAAATTATTATATTCCCCAGAAGTCCAAAATCCTGTTTGCATTCATTAGCAAAGTTGTTGCCTAAACTCAGGACATTTTCTGAACCATTTTCTGTTTCTTTGACAAATCTCTTTCCTTGGCAGTTCGCAGCACTGTATTTCCATTTCCACAACTGCTTTTTTTTTGTTTCTTGTTCCATGACTGATTGTGCTCTGTTTATCTATATTTAATCACATTCACTATTTGATATTACTTCAGAGTCCAATTTCAAAGCCCATTATCATTTGTGGGTCTTTAGCATAATCTAAAAACCAGAAAACCTTGATTTCAGTGCCATTATACCCAGTGTTAATATAAACAATAACAAATCTCACATCCCACAGATGGCTTTTGCAGAGCCTCTCATGGATGCTAAATTTTCTTTTAAAAGAGATGATTTCTAGAATTAACCTAATTTTAAGCACTGTGCTAATATCTCATGCCTGTATAACTCTGCTTCTTACATGTTATTTTAATTAGGAACCAAAGAATTGGGTTAAAAGCTTTAAGAATTTCCTACCCAATGTAGTAATTGGTTACATCACAGAAGCCTTTACACTGACAGTGAAGCTCATGTTCTAACAAGCCAGTGAAGCACAACCCTTTTTTTATCAAATCGCTTGGGCTTTCCAAAGTAGACCCTGTATCACGTTTTGTGTCCTTTAAAAACAGATTTCTCCTTTAAACCAGATCCATTCACAGGAGCTAGGACATCATTCAGGTGGCTTTGGGGGTTTTGTGACATATCAAATGTGCAGCCTGAGCAGAGCATGAAAATCCTGACAATGGCTGCTACAGCTGCCTCTTTTTTTTTTTTTTAATTTTTTTTTTAATCATGGCTGCTCACTGGCACTGCTTTTCAAACAAATATTTGCAAGATGAGGCTGTTTCCACCATTTTCTATTCTCTGGTTTTAGAATCCCATCAGCTAGGGCTCGTGTGTCCTGGCTGAGGCAGGATGCTCACCTTGTAGCAATTCCTATTCAGTCAGCTTTGAGACCTGTACAGCAAGGTGGGCTTTGTGTGCTTTGACTGTTCCATGACATTTTGATTCAGGGCCTCTGCCAAGGCATTTCAACCATTGCACTGCTCGTGCCAGGCAACACCTGAGACTTTTCTCAGCAGCTTCAGTATCCCTTTCCCCAGGCAAAACTATGGCAGGAAATTTATCTTTATGCCAAGGATCACTGTGCCAGTGCCTAGAAAACCTATTGAGCTGTTGTTTTTGGAAGTCAGCTTGTTTTCCCCTGGATCAGTAGAGACTTCTGAAAGCTTGACAGCAAACAACTTCCAGGCTTGGCTTTTCACTGAGGTTTCTCCTGCCTTTCAGCTCTTGCTCCTCCTAACCTCTGCTTGCATGGAGACAGTGAATGAATTTGTTTTCACAGCTCCAGGGCAGACCCAGGTGTTCTTGTAACACATTTCAGCTCCTCAGAATCAGTGGTGGCCAGTTTCTGTCCTGTGCTTCCCACAGCTTTTTTTTGTGCTAGTATGGTGGTGAAAAAGGGAATTGCAGGGCTAGACAGAGAGTATGGTTAAAAATGTAATTAAATTAAAATTAATTAAATTACATTAAATACGGGAAAGAAGTCAGAAAAAATGCTTGGACAAAGAGATGAGCACTGGGAGGAAGAAAAGAGACCAAGAAAAGGGAAATAAAGCTGGGACCAAACAGTCAGGAAGGGAAGGGAGAGATATGTGGTGCACTGGCAGAAAACCTCTGAGCATGGTGGATGGAAAAGAGGTTCAGACTCTCATTAAACTCTCCTGCCAATGATGGAAAAGCATGAAACCCACTGGGCAGCCACATGCCCTGCTCTTCAGTGCCAGTCTGCACTGGGAACAGTGACCAGCTCCTGCTCTAGTTCACTGATCCCAATAAGCATGACCAAAGGGCACGCCTTCACTCTGCTGGCTGTGGGACACAGACTATTTTATATTACACCACTTGCTGAGATTTACCCTGGGTGGTAACGAGGCTCTGTTTGGGTTTTTAACCAAAGCAGAATGGAGGAGCCTTAATATTGAACAAAACTGTCATTAAAAGACCATTACTGCAAGTCAAACAGTCAAATATGAAATATAGATTGACAGCAGAGATCTCTCACTGCTATAAACATGTCTTGTAACCGAGACATGGAAGCCTTAAATCCCTCAAAATTTTAACTCTGGGTGTCCGTTTCATAAAAACCTTAAAACAATGAAATATTAGTTATGTCAGCAATCCTTTGTGATTGCAAATGTTTATATGATATGGATCAAGAATGAATTTTAGACATTCTTTTTCTAAAGGAGGAGTAAAAATATTTGACAAAGAGAGCAATGAGTAAAAGCTGGGCAGTTTTATTTGGAGAGGAAGGTAACCCTATCAATCTCATTAACTGCTTTAATATCTTTGAAGATGAGAATTGATTCTTTAGAGCTCACCTGTGTGGAGGGAAAGGTGAAATAACAGAGTGGAAATTGGCAACTTGGAACAACATTTCAGTTTAGAACTCTGTAAAGAGAATCTGGTGTGTTAGTGATTTACTTAACAGGAGGGTGTAAAATCTGGAAAAGGGAAAGTAAAAGACCCACATTTGAGAAATATTCTGCCTCTGCTGATACCCCAGAATTCTGTCCCTGCAGAATTCAGTTTTGCAGTGTGTTTTACAGACATAAATGGCTAGATGCTTCCCCAAGATCATATGGGGACACCAACCAGAACTCTTTGTCCTCTCCTGAGTAAAGAGGTGACCTCAGCTGAGATATGAGAGCCACTCAAACCCAAAAGCATAAGGAGGCGGAGGAGATGTTTGTCTATTCCCAAGCATCTGAAACAGTCTGACTATTAATTGTGCATCTCCCAGGGTGACTCACAGAACATTCTTGATGTAGAAAATTCAGCTGATATAGTCAGAACCTGGTCTTAGAGAGGAAGACCTGAAAGGACTGCAGAAAAACTGACTTTTGGAAGGGTTGGGAATTAATAGGAATCAACTTCTCAAACACTCGTGGTATTTTATATTCCTGACAAAAGAACTGAGGCTGCTAAATATATTGCTTAAAACAGGCTAAAGTAGCTCATAAAAAAAATAGGTGATTCTAAGGAAATAATCATAAACCTGTGTATGGCCACACATCTCTCTTGAACTTTGCTTCAACCACAGTACATGACAAGATTATGGGTTTGTCTAAGGACAAAAGTGAAATTTATTTCCCTGTAAATAAATCTTTTTTATTGTGCTGGTTTTAGCTAGGATAGAGTTAATTTCCTTAACAGGAGCCATGCTTTGGATATGTGTTGAAAACAGCACTGATAACACAGTGATGTTTTAGTTATTGCTGGGCAGGGCTTACACAGAGCCAAGGCCATTTCTCTTCACCTGACACCCCCAGACAGGAGGCTGGGGGTGCACAAGGGGTTGTGAGGAGACACAGCCAGGACAGCTGACCCTGCCTGACCACAGAGATATTCCACACCCTGTAGCATCATGCCCAGTACATAAAGCTGGGGGAAGGAGAAGGAAGATGTTCAGAGTGATGACTTTTGTATTCTCAAGTCACCTTCATGCCTGAGGGAGCCCTGCTTTCCTGGCGACGGCTGAGCACCTGCCTGTCCATGGGAAGTGAGGAATGAATTCCTTGTTTTGCTCTGCTTTTGTGTGTGGTCTTTGCTTTGCCCTTTAAATTGTTTTTGTCCCAACCCACATGTCTTCCAATTGTCTCTGCCATCCCACTGGGAGGAGCCGTGTGAGTGTCTGTGTCAGCCTTAATCCAGGACACAGACACTGGTTTTAATCTTATTTAAACAAACATTTCAAAATAGATGGAGGCAATTTTCTTCCAAAAGGACATGATTAAGAAACCTTCACACCAGACTGTCAGTCCTCCACCCTTCACAATAAAAGGTGATTTATCATCAGCAAGCAGACTGAAATGCATTTTTTGAGTCTGCATCCTGCCACTTATTCTGGACAGTAGAAAAATGGCTTCATGAGCAAACATGAGACAGGAATGAAGAGCAAGGGCAACTACAGTTCAGTCCCTGACTCTTGCAACATTGATGGCACTGGCAAGTGATATGGCCCCTTATTTTCTATCTCAACTTCTGCAGGAAACCACCTTTCATAGGTGCTTTTAGAGCAGTTCAGGTCTTTAGAGGGTGAGGGCAGAACCACCTCCACACTGGACTCAGTAGTGGTTCTGAATCCACACCAATTACAGGAGACAAACTGTGATATTTATATTTTTATTGAGGACCAACTCAGCAAAGTCATTGCACCATTTTCTAGCTAACTAGTGCTGTGATTCATCTCACCTACCTTACGAGCCAAGCTAGTCACCCTTCATGGTCATTGGGAGACAGAGGTACTTTGGGGACATCATTTATCACCTGTACTCACAGTATCAGGCTGCTCAGCTGTTCCCTACCCTCTGTAGCCTCCATCACCTCACTCAGATATGGATGTCTACGCTGCAGATGGATTTTAGTCTCACCGCCTGATTTTCAGAGAAGCTGAACACCCAAGTTTTTTAAATGTCACAGGCCTGTTGAGGTGTTTGGAAATTGCTGCTCTTTAGCCTATTTGTGGCATAA
The DNA here is from genome assembly GCF_017590055.1 of Onychostruthus taczanowskii. NCBI lineage: Eukaryota > Metazoa > Chordata > Aves > Passeriformes > Passeridae > Onychostruthus > Onychostruthus taczanowskii. Next base: position 19,042,925 of record NW_024500349.1, read on the forward strand.
CTTTCTCAAAACCTTTGACTTGTCAAGACCATGAGATTGTGAGAGCTCATGCAAAATGTCACCTTGGTACTTCCAGGATACTTTTCCCTCAGTAGATACATCCAGGGACATCTATTGAAATGCTTCTTGCAAAATGAATGGGAAGGATTCTTTCCTCAGAGTCTGCTCATCCTGGCAAATCCAGCTCCTAATTTTTCTCTTGATGAAGAAAATGGTGATGAAGAGATGAAGGTCCATCTCCTCAGCAAAGCTGGGATCTGAACTACAGCTGGACTTCTGACCCTCTGAAGCATTTCAACATCAAAGACTAGGGCTGCAAAACTGTCAGAAAGTTGGAAGCATTTAGGACTGAGTGAGCCTCCTCCAAAGCAGTCGTATTAATCCTATCATACAATTAAACTCATCCTCTCCAAAGCAGATGTGTTTTTCTTCCCCATGGAAGTCAATGGAATTTTTAAATATGATTCAATAGGGCCAAGTTTCAGACCATGCTCAGTTTTCTTGCGCATTTTACTAATTAAGATTTTCTTATTTAGCTCAGCCCAGGAAATCTGGGGAGAAAGAATGTCTAACAAACTGGTTTTCCTTGGTAAAGATAAGTGCACTAGCTACTACCCCTATGGAAGTTCAGAAATTTTATGGAAATGCTTTACAGTGGACAGAAAAAGGAAACATGCAAAAATTTGAGTTGTTTAGAAACTACAGATTTACTAACTTCTGAAGGTATTCAGAACTTCTTGAGTAAGGGCTGAAGAGAAATTAATATGTGGTGCCTTCCTGAGTGGTAACCAAAATATTCTCAACGTTACTTTTTGAGGCAATGGTTTCTATTCCTCATATTTCATATTTTGACATTGGAAAAAAGAATCGCATTTCAGAGAGCACTTAGCAAAGGTTATGCTTTTGCTAGCTTTTCTTGACTGTTCTGTAACCAGTTTTGTAGAAAAGTGTTTCTATTTTAACCGTGTCCCTCCTTTTTTATTGAAATGCTTCCAGACCTGTTGGTCTCACTGCAGACTGTGCAGGGTACTGCAGCTCTCCAGATCTGAATTCTGCAGCCTGAGAGCTCTCTTATCTCCCTAGTTTCTTTCTTGCTTGAGCCATGGTTCATTTCCTAAGAAATAAGTAAATTAGTCTTTGATCTTTTCTTCTTCCCACACAAAGAACCTTCTCTGATTTCAAGCACATTTTCCCACCAGTGCTGATCTTAGTGGGCTACACAAAAATTGTGCAGACATCCCCATGAGAGAAGGAGAGAGCAAAGGGACCCTTTAGCCCTCAGAGCAATGTTCTTACACCTCCCAGGTGTTGTGGCAGAACCCATCTGATCAGCTGCACACACTCCAGACAAGGTGTGCAAGACGTTGATGCTTTCTGAACCCCAAGAGACTCACTGAACCCTGATGTCTTTCCTACAGATCTTCACAGTGGGAGGAAGGAGTTTCCTTCACCCAAAATCTGCAGTGGTGGCTGTATCTCTGTGCTCCACACTGGAATTAAGTGCTTAAATGCCCCTGTGCTTCTGGAGTCCTGCTCAGAAGGATAATGGACACAGGACAAGGGATCTGGGGAGCAAATAGGGATGGTCAGGGGTGCTGAGCACCTGTGGGAATGAGAAATAGTTGTAAACAATGTCCAAGCTTGGTGTGAGACCACAGAAAGGGAAGGTTGGACTGAAGGCACCTTCAGCTCATTTTCTGCCAGAGAAGCTTCCTGCAGATTATCCCAGTTGAGTTCTGGCAGTGGTCCTAAGGAGATTTGGGGAAGGAACCTCTTCCTGCTGGCTTGAACGAGCAACACCCAGCTCATCTGCTCCTGACCTTTGCAAATAATAAAGGTTTCTGAGACATGCTGCTGTGAGTGAGCATGTGTGAGGAGAGATACATGTATGCCCCGAATTTATTATCTGTATTATTTCATTATTGTTTGGCTTCAGTCTTATTACTCTTCTTAGAAAGATTCAGAGGATGGAGTGAAGCAGCAGGCATGACATACCACATAACTAATCAGGGCTCAGCCAAATCCCCCCCAAAAATGAGCAATATTACAAAGGTGTTTCCACACTCTTTCCTGATTCATTTTTATGAGATTTCTGCCCAAATAATGGGGTGTTGGAATGAAGGCCCATGGTGATATTGCCTGACCTTGGAACTTACATCACACAGCAACTGAGAAAGGATATAGAAAAGAAAAAGTTGTTAATAGATTCTTCAGGGGAAAAACCCACAAACCTAAGACAGAAATAAATATTGCATTCAATGAACTGAGCTTGTCAGCCAAATTCTGCTGTGAGGAGCTCTTTTAGACTCAATGGGCTTATTCTTAAAAGGCAGAGGAAAAGTGTTCAAGCCCAAAAGTGTGACTGCAGCTCACTGTGTGATACAGATAATTACAATCGCCCTTATGTACAGCCACTTACCTGTAATTAATTCATAAAATAATTATTGCAAGAGTGCTGCTGTAGTTAGATTTTACATTGAACTTCAATAGAGAATTCTGCTGCTGCTGAATACCAAGAGCTAAAAATAATCAATATGAAATAAGGGCTGCCATAAATACTGGACAGGACTGATTTGCCCTGCATAAGGGAAAGACAGGAAACAGTAAAAGGAACCGGTTCAGCATTGAGAGAAAATTGATTGAATGTTAGGTAGTGAAGGACTGAAGATGCCTCCTCCTCCTCCCCTTCTTCTGGGGTGAAAGTCCCTCTGTTTGGGCTTTCCATGGTGTGGGCTGTCAAGTGGTCTAATTTTCAGGTCATAATCTGAACACTGACTGCTTAAAAACTGAGCACAGGAAATCACTTGTTTTTGTTACACAGTAAAGGGGAAAAAATGCCAAGAAGAGCTCAGAAAAAAATTTTTCCCAGGAGGATTTATGGGCAGCACTAGGACAGTGAGCCACAAAAAGGGCAGGTTTCTATTTTACCAAGAACTGGGAGAGATTTAAGAGGACTTACAGCATCAACTTTCACAAATATTCCTTCTGATATATGCATATCACTTCTATCTTGGTTTATTGAGCTTCACTTTCACCACAGTGACATTGCTTTACCTTTTCCATCTAGTTGGACTTATTTACTACTGATGTGGGATGCATGTGGGAGGCTCAGTCATAAACCCAAATGATTTCCTCTACTCCTCTTTCCCACTGCCTCTGGCACCACTCTGGCACTGTACATGGAAGGAAACTGCACTGCATCATTTGCAGACACATCACACGCTGGCCAGAGGCCAGGGTCAAAGCACAGGATTTTCCAAAGGCATCTCTCCTATGGCTTCAGGAGACACCCACATGTCACACAGTACTCCTTCAGGACAGACATCAGAACTCCCTGGTACCACTGAGAGAAGATGTCTGAGTTTTTCACGTGACACACCTGCTGGTGAGAGCTGGGACAGAGGTCAGAAATTATTTAAACACATCTTTTTATATTGAAGCTGCAGAACAGCACAAGACTCTGGCACAGCTCATCAGCCAGGGGTTGATGTGGCTAAGTGTCTTCCCCTGTTCCTGGGTCATTTCTGAGCGCAGACAACACCAACCTTACCAAAGATCCTTAATGTCCTGGCTCTCCAGTGTGAGAACAAACTGTTCTTAACTAATTAATTAAGCAATACAGACAAGACCAATCTTACCAGAGATCCTTAATGTAGGACCTCGCTCTCCAGTGTGAGAACAAACTGTTCTTATCTAATTAATTAAGCAATTCCTGGTTAATTGCTTCCAGTGATTAATCTGGAGTAGGTATTTCCTTCTTATCTCTGAAGAATTTCATTCCCTTAGCAGTCTTTGGTGAGAGATTTAAGTTTTTTAAACTTCAGCTCCTTGCAATGATAAAACCATTATCTTCATGTTCATTGGCTCCTTGCAAATAATCCTGAGATATGCAAAAGGCATAATTTCTTCCTTTTTTAAAAAATTAAAATCCTGTTACTTCTTTACAATATATCAGGGTATCTGTATTTTCTAATTCTTTTTTTTTTTTAATTTCATCTTACACTTTTTTTGTCTCATGTGAAAAGTAGAACCACTAATCTCTGGATTCTCACACCACTCCTAAAGCTTTTTTAAAGGGTTATAATATATTTGCCACTGTTGCATCTTACACTTTTTTTGTCTCATGTGAAAGGTAGAACCACTAATCTCTGCATCCTCACACCACTCCTAAAGCTTTTTTAAAGGGTTATAATATATCTGCCACTGAGACTGTGTTTATTGCCCTGCATTGCTCACACAGGAAGGCTCAGTTTAACAGTACTTAGTGATTCCTCAATTTCATATTTGAATACCATTTGAATGCTTGAGTTAATACATCTAGATTTACAATTAGCACTTCATTTCAGGCCACCTTTTTCAACTCTACAGCAGTAAAGCAGAGTTTGGGTGTAGGAGTCTTCCAAACCTGTAGTGAACCATGAAGCAAGGATATCATTTCACTCCTATATAAAATAGCAAGTACTTCCCTTTCCAGCAAAGGTAGTTTATGGATACAATAAGAGGTTGCAATATTTCAAAGTATTTTCTCAGCTTTTGTTGTTGGTAATAAAATGTTGAAATAAAATGAATAAAATGTCACAACAAGCTGTAGTAAATAAATCCTTCCAAAACCCATTAGAAGGCACAATTGGAGGAGCAGAACTGCACAATAATTTTTGAATTACACATACGTGACAAATCATGGCAAATTGAGTATCTTCTGTAGGAGTGCTCACTTAATGCCCTGTCACTTAGGACCTGCTACCTTAATCCTCCTAAGGATAACTCCTCCCTTGAGAGAGCTCTGTGGCTCTAATCATCCCTAAGTGTGAAAGCCTGGAGCTCATTATCCCAGTGTGTATCTTGTGGTGAGAGTGACCTGCCACTTTCTGCCAGCCTGCACACAACTAGAGAAACTCTCAGTGAGATGGTTTTTTGATTGCTGTTAAGGGCAGGCTGGATTTGGGGTTTTTTGGTTTGGTTTTTTTTTTTTTTCCTTTGGTTTGTTTTTTTTTTTTTTTTTTTTTTTTGTTTATTTAGGGTTGGGGTTTTTTTGTTGTTGTTGTTTGTTTGTTTTCTATTTTTGTGGGTTGTTGTTGTTTTTGGGTTTTTTTGGTTTTTTTTTTTTTTTTTGGATTTTTGTTGTTGTTGATGTTTGCAGCTTTCCACAAGTTGCACCCAGGAGAGCTGTAGTTGTGTTTTTGATGCTATGGCATCCAGACCTTAAAATGACATTCACCCATCTGTGCCAAATGCAAATCCAGCCTTAAAGGGTGGCTGCCCTGGGACTCTGCTCCTCCCAAGAATGTCTTTCCCTGCAGCATCCTGTGGGAGCTGTGAAGCCTGGAGGAAGCAGGGACTTTACTCACCTGCGGGTAGATGTCTGCAGGCAGGGTGTCTAAGGGGAACCAGCCCTCCCCAGCTGCTCTTGGAGCTGGTGTGTTCATCTGAGCACAGCCTGGAGCAAGTCAGATGCCTAGCAGTGAAAAAAACTCTGCAGATTATCAAGAGACCTCAGGGTAAACTGCTCCAAGGTGGTCACCCACCTTTCCTCTCCACAGTCTGGCTGTGGGTCTTCTGGAAGCAGCACAAAAAACCTCAGGCTCCTTATCTGTATTTTTTCAGCCTGGTTTTGCCCTTTTTTTCCCTGTCAGAGCAGAGGCAGAGAGGAGAATTTCCCCGAGTTTCCCTGCGGGCAGGCTGCCCCCACTCAGTGCTGGCACCATATGTCCAGGGAAGGGCAGGAGCAGGTTTGTCCCCGGGCAGCTGGCCAGGGGAACAGATGGCTGCACCAAGGCACTAAAGACTGTGAATCAACCCTGGATGTGGAGGGCACAAGTCAAATAAAAACATTTAAAAGTCTGCCCAGCCAGCAGTCAGCCATCAGCTTTAAAGGAGAAGACAAACCATTTGGAAGGAGTACTGGGGATGAAGTAATTCTTACTGGTGTGGCTCTATGAGTCCCAGTTAAGTGGCTGCTCCTTGGCTCTCAGAAGCTAAATGTGTCCCATCCTCAGAAAGAAGAGCCTCTTCTGTCCCAAAATATTCCTCTCTTAGGGGAATTCTTTTTATTTCAGCATAGATGTTAATCTGTTTGTTTTCTTTTAACAAACCAGGCTAAATTGCTCCGAAGAGCCCTGGATGCACCATGGCAAGTGCTTGATGCTGTTCCAGACACAGGGCAGTGCATCCTGCCTTGGAAGGAACAGTCTGAGACAGGGAAGTACCCTCTGAAGTAAAAAAATCTGAGCAATGAGGCCAGCAGTGCTGCCTGCTAAGATTGCAGATGACTCATTTCTTATCTAAACAAGAAGCAGAGAGCACTTGGAAAGAGCAGAGCCAGTTTTTTTGCCTGCTTGGCTGTGCTTTTTGGCCACCAGGTCAGGAGGTGCTAAAGTCTGCTGCAGAGGATATTTACTTCACAGATTCAGTAAATCTCTGACTACTGAGATGGGAAATGAATAAATAACTTGCTTAATAAGTTTTGCATGCAGTCATTCCAGTTTTGATCAAGCTTTCTTTTAAATCTGTTTAGGTTTCCTTTAAGCAAAGAAAGCCCTTCCCATCTAATAGCAGTTTTACTATTTTCCTAATCTTGCTTTGCACTAGACATGCCCTGACTGTTTTAAGGACACAAAATAACAAATATTTCACCATGTATTTTCTGTTGTTTTCTTGGTGTCATTTTTTGAGCTGCTATTTAAGCATTTATCAGAGATAAATAATTTTTTTAATATGCGCAGTCAAAAGTAACAGCCACTGTAATTAAAATTGCAGAAGAGTTTTCATAATAAAGCCTCCTAATTCGCACATATAAAGCACCAGATTCTATTTGGATTCCTTCACTAACATTGTTCACTGATGAATAATATTCATTTATAGATCTCATGGGAACAGCACTTTAAAATGGCTGAAGGAAGATGATTAAAGGGATGATAAGAATCGCTTATAAAGTGTTAGAAACTCTGGTACATAAACACATCATTAACTGTCTGGAGACAGTGTTCATAGATTTATTGCCAGAGAGATGGTGAAGAAGAGCAAAGACAAAGGTCCTGGCTGAGCTCCTACTGTGGCACAGCCTGTCTGTGTGTCCTTGTCACCTTTACTTAGCCAAAGCAGGTCTCCAGCAGAACTAAACCTCTTCAGGTGCCCACACCTGATAGCAAGGCTTCTGGTTTCTTCCTTAATTTTTCGTGCAAGAAATCAGATATCTCAGTCAAGGCATGGTGATATTTCCCTATGCCTGCCCAGAAGGAGGTATAGAATTGAATTGTTTTCCAGCTCCATGAGAACCTCTGAGAAATGCAGTGCTGGCACTGGGATGTGCCTCACCACCCCAGTGATGGGCTGAGCTGCTCACAGGGCTCTTTCATCCCCATGCACCAGGTGGCTCAGCATCCACACCTGCCTGGGCAGGGAGGTGGAAAACAACACAGTAATCAAGAAGCAGGCTCTTTTTCCCTTCCAGCACAGTTCTGCTGGGGTGATGGCTCTGGGAAGCAGCACCTGCACAAGAGAGCTGTAGTCCTGCAATCCTGTTTCCTGTGGAGTTTGATGTCTGTGCCCTGGAGAGGAAGGGAAAAAGAAAATGAACAAGCAGTGTGAAATTAAGTGTCTCCATTTGAATACAATCTGCTCAGAGGGTTGCTCCAGGCCATGACTTAGCTGAGAGTTGATAAATTCAGGGACTTCTGTTTAATCCATGCCACGTTTTCCTCTTCATTTTTGCTCTCCAAGCAGCACCAGGTGGCTTCGTGCTTCTCAGGCTTGGCCTTGGACACAGGAAGGGATAAGGGATGGCTCCAGGACTTGGCTGAGAGGGGTGAGCACCTTTTGCAGGATTTTGGCTCTCCCAAGCCCCTCCAAGCTGTGCAACCTCCACAGATGCCAGCCTGTGGCTGTAACTGAGAGAGATCATCATGCAGCAAGGCTGGACCTAAAGCCAACAGTAGGTTTTCATTCTGCTAGGAGAAAATACATCAGGAAATTTTAAAAAAGCATTTCTTTTCACTGGTACTTTTTTCCTTGCCACTTTACAGCAATGTGAACTGAAGGAGGGGCACGGGACTAATGAATTTCGACCTGTTTAGTCATAAAGATTTATACCTGTGGCTTAGAACTAATATTGATCAATCAAAGGGCTCCCCAAATCCTGCCCATTTTATAAAAGTTAATCATACCCTCATGGCAGGCCAAGTACAAAATAAATTTTGATTTACAACCTGTACTAAAATGATCACTCTTTTATGCTGGTCATTAACAGTATTTCACTCTGGAGAGTTGTTACATTTGAAAACAGTAAAATGGTTTGTATCACATAATAATATTATATTGGACACCACACAGAGTACAAAGGGCTTATTAAATTTGTGTCTGAATGGGAAATTGGTTAAAAACCTGAGCATTGCAAGTGGCAAAAGTGTGTATTATTTTCAGAAGTTTGTTTTGCTAATGCGCAGTTGGTGCAAGAGTAACTTCTCTGACTTTGGTATTATAAGTGATCCTGATCCATAAATTACTCACCAATGACCATGTAAGAGGGCTGAATATTCAGACATTTTTCTTGTCTGGTCCGTGAAACTTAGAGTTCTAGAATCCTGGAATGGTTTTTGTTGGAGGAACCTAAAAGATCATCCAGTTCCTACCTCTGCCATGGGAGGGAACACTTTCCACTATAGCAGGTTGCTCAAAGGCCCATCCAGCTTGGATTTGAAGACTTTCAGGGATGGGGCATACACAGCTTCTCTGAGTAACCTGTTTCAGCACCTTGCCACCATCATAATAAAGAATTTCTTCATGATATCTAGTCTAAACCTGCCCCCTGTTAGTTTATAGCCATTCTCCCTTGTCCTATCACTACATGCCCTTGCCAACAGTTGCAGATAATATTGGTGTGAATAGGTCTAGATGCCGTTTTAATCTTGCAGCAGAGGTAAGGCTGCAAAAATATATAATTGATAGATTTCTTATTTTTTATTCACCTTTTTTCAAAAATTGTTTCCTGCGTTAGGAAGTACATGTTGTGATTGTCCCAGAGACCAAATATGTTACTCATAATCCTCACACCTGAGGGTTCAAAGACGACCAGCTTCCTAAAATATACCTGTGCATGCATCACACTGGAGCTTGTACAGATGCCCAGGTCCTGGAGAGTTCTGATGAGGATATTCAAAGAAACCTGAGGGTGCATGGTCCAGCAAAAACATTTCTGAATCAGCCTCCAGGAACAACTGTAAATAACTGCACCACTACTATCAAGCAGTCTGATTTCCCTTTCATTGCAGAGCATTTAAAATCATGCATTAAAATGTGCAGGAGAGTGGGATTGAACAAAAGGTCAAGAGCTTTGTAGGGAGGTGTGATTTTCCTGCCCTGTTGTTGCCTTGATAAATAACATCTGAATTTTTCAACATTTTCAATGTTTTATGCACAGGAACAAAGCAGCTGACTTTTAAGAGGTAGCCACTTACAGAGGTGCCTGAGTGAAAGGTGATTTTTGGGCAGACTCCTTGTAGCTTCTCATATGGTTACCCCTCCAAAACATCACCTGGGGTGTGACTGCTTTGTGCTATTATTTTAAGTGTCTGAAATTTCCTCTGAGATGGTACACTTTGTTTGGTTTACTAGACAAAGGAAGAATGTAAATTAAGCTCCACATCTCAGCTCACTACTTATTTAATTTTGTTTAGCACAAGGCAGCTGCTGTTAAAAGCAAGAGTTTTGCATACAGTTTTCACTCACTATTATTTTAGGAATTGCTTTAACTTCCTGAAGCATTTGCAGGTACAGGAATTTTCAAAGCAGCAGATCACAACCAAGGTTCGTGTCTATTTTATGTCAGCTCTTAGGAACCAGAAACAAATCAGGAATCTTCCTAGCTCACCCCTCTCCCCTGTTGTATGTGTGATTGTATAAGCACTGAAAGAGAAGGCAATTTCAGTCTGTAAATCCAAATAAATTTTAAGCCAGAATCACTAAAATAAGTCAATCTATGGCAAGTCAAGCTTATCTAGAATAGGGGAGGAAAAATCCAAATAATGCAGCAAAACCCAGAGAGGATGTAAACATTGAAAGTGATATGTATCTGCTCAGAAGATGACAATTATGCCCACAGATGAACCAGGGTTAAATTGTCCAGGCTTTCAAATATCTTCCTTAACTTCGTTATTTGCTTATCACTCCTATGTTTTAGGTTTTGCTCCACCACAGCTCATCCCATAATGTTTCCACTTGTTTTCAACAGCTACCTGGGGAGAAACAAAACCAGAAAATCTATCAATTATTTGGCTGATCATTTTACAGAGTAGGCACAAAGGGAAGAGATGGGCAACTGATGGTATTGTTTATCTTGTTCTAATCAAAATTATTATTGGATGGAAGGAAAAAAACCCAGTCTTGAATTAATGGTGAGGTTTGGAGATGGAGAGATTGACAAAGCACTTTAAAAATGTGCAGCTCCCTGAATGGCAGCTGATAATGAGCTCACAAACTTGTGACTTGTGAGAGCTCATCCGTGAAGGGAGAACATAAAAATTGCTTTTATGAGTTTTAAAACACTCATAACTTTATTAAGTTCTCCTTTTCACTAGTAAAATAAGTTTAATTGCCCTTCATGGCTGAGGAATTATGTTTATTCTAAAGTGATTCATTTTTGTCTCCTGTTGAAAGGCTTCTTTTCTTTTGCCTTTTCTTGTGCATCTCTCAGCTGTTCACGTGGCGATGAAAAGAGGGGAGGAGAAAGCTGTCACCAAAGCTCTGGCAAACCACTGACATTTAATTCTTTGTTTCCACTTGATGGGTTTATACCATGCCAGTTTCTCCAGTGGTGTGAAGGGACTAAGTTCCCTTTGACAGCCAGTGAAAGCTGGAAGCCTCATAAACATTTCACCATGACAAGCCCTATAATTAAAAATAATGATAACAATGAGCATTCAGCAGAGATCAGTCTTCAAACTATGCGTGAATGTTTGGGTTTCAGAAACCACATCTTGTGAGAGTCACAGGCCTTGCTGGATGCTCAGGAGATGATGTTTGGTCATTGTGCAGTGATCCTGGAAGGTTTTGGTCCATTTTTACATACACGCATGTCGTGTACTAGAGGATTTCCCAAAAATCATGTTGATTGAGGGATTCCTACACCATCCGGCTTTGGAAGAGTTTCTCATAACTCTGCTTGCCAATGTTAAACCAGACTTCATGAAATTAAGCTTCAAGGGCTCTTCTTTCCTAAGGTGATCTTCAAGGAGCAAGAGCAAGAATTGAGCCAAAACATCTAAATTGAGTTCTGTCCTGATTAAGATGGCTTTTTCTCATTAGTGCTAGTTTGTTTCTACATTTTTCATCTTAACTACCAACTACCAAGTTTGGAAGTTCTTACACTGTTAGAGTCAAGATCTTACAGTAAATTAGGCTGGCTGTGAGAAGAGAGAGGACTTGTCTGCTGCAAGACCTAGGAACTCTAACATGGACCTTTGTGCTGATTCCTGGGAAAACGCTTGGTAGAGGAAGTTGTTGCCATTCCTAAATTTGTGCAGTAGTTGAGTTGCAGACTTTGGCACCTACTGACAGCACAGCACAAAACAGATTAATTCTGAGAAAGCTGGAATTCAGAATTGAAAAGCAGAACTGAAGTGGAAAGCTTTATTCCAGGGGAAGAAGATGAATAGACAGAAGGCAGAGAGCAAAACACTAAAGCAAAGGGGGCATTTATTAGGAACATGGCAGCCAAAAATATGGATATTTTATGATTGGAGTGTTACTGGCTCCTGGGTGCTTGGCTCTATTTCTAGCTAACCAGGTTGTTTTGTCCCAGAGATTTAATTTCCTGTACACACAGTTTGTCTCATCACTTTCACTTTTTTCTTTTTTTTTTTTTTTTTTTTTTATCAGCAATGATGGAAAAGCCCAGCTCTTTTTCTTTTTGCATTTTGGCAAGATTCAATAATCTCTTCAGCAAATTAACAGGATAGTCATTGGCTGAACCATCGTTTTTTAAGTGAGCCTGGCTGCTGGAGCAAGGCAGATTTAAAGTCATAGATTCCATGTTTAATGCAAAATACCTTTATTTTGGCAGCAGCAGCAGTGACTGAGGAGAATCAGGGAAGTTTTAATTCACCAGCTGTAAGGACCATATGTACACGATAACATTGTAATCTAGTTACTTACTCCAGCAGAAATTACAACTGAGCAAAAGGGACTTGCTGAGCAAGGTCTGTCATAAAAATGGGTACAGCTCATCAGTTCTCAAAAGGAACCATTTCCAGAAGGTCAGGCTGGCCCCTGGCTCCCACTGGTTAACAGAGATTCAGAGGTTTTCCAATTTCTCCTACAATATTTTACAGCTCTGCTGTTTCTAGCAACCTGAAAACAAGCACAACATTTCCCCTCCCCACAGTCCTACACTGCGAGGCAGGACCAAGCTTTTATAAGACTTCCCTGAGGCAGGGATATGTTCTTGCTCTTACTCCTAGGGGTTTATTTGGGAATTTCATGGGCTCATGGTGCTGTGGCCCCTCAACAGGTCAACAAGCCCTGGCTCCAAACAGCAGCCAGTTTAGTATTCACAGTTCCAGCCAGGATTTTCAAGTGCTTCTGTGGCTTCTTCTTTACAAATGGGCAGTGTATGTTCCACCTATGCTGACGTTGCACTCCTCCAATCTGTGAGCCTGCCAAAGTGCTTTCTTCAGTCTGTGGAGAGAAACATTTTCATGTCAGGACTGTAGGCATCTTTTGGATGAGATAAAATGCATCTTAACTTCTCTGAAAATTCCCTGGCTGAGTTTCCAATTGCCATGCAGGGAGTCCAGGATAACTAGCAACCCCTACACAGAAACCTGCATTTTATGTGTCTAAGTTCTGTTAGATTAATTCCTCAGTAATGATCACAGTGAGCCAATATTCTAGTCAACAAGGATTTTCAAATTAAGTGCTTTGATTGCCCTTCTGTCCTTCATAGTCTGTAGTGGAAAGAGTTTCCTTTTATTTTATTGTTGTGATTTTTAACCTGGAACATCAGATGTGTGTTGACTGTTGTAATCATGAAATACAGTTGTAACGATGCAAACAGTAATGCAGTTTCCCAAATTAATAAAGAAACTGGGATTTTACTTTAAATTACACATCTTTTCTGATTCTTCAGAGTGCTTATTTTTCATTTTAAGGTGATTTGTGTTAGGTTAACTGCATTAAGGAAAAGGAGATTTGTGTTTGTAGGATCTATCTAAATATCATCTCACCCCTGATGTTCTAGTCTAATGGGATCTGAATTATGTACTGGCATCTAACCTCTGTTAGCAGATTGAATCTAAATTATTTGTATGAAGGATTCAAGGACATCACTTTCGTCCTTGCTGCTATTCCCTCTTGACCAGCTGGTCTACAGCTCATGAAGAAAACATTCCTGCTTTTGAGATTGATGCAGAAAGTGCTTCCTAGAGGAGGAAATAATATTACAAGCAGAAGTCTGAGCTGATAGAGGGGCTTTTCAGCATCAAAGCACTGTGTCTTGCAATCTCCTGATAAATTTTTCTAAATACTACATGGCATATCTGTCTTCTTGATTAGGTGATTTACTACAGCAGAAATTGGTTTTCTCTGTTCAGATAGGAAAGTCTCACTTACCTTCCATCACTTAACTATTGCACCAACAGTATATTTGACAAAAAACTTGACATTTTTGCAAAAGATAATGCTTCCATGAGGAAACAAAGTTCGTGAGCAGTGTCTGGTTGCTGCCTGGATGGTGCCTAGAGACTGACTTGCAAGAAGCTGTGCAAGAACATCTCCATCTGGAGACCCATATGGGTTGCATGATAATCCCCAAAGTGTAGTTCTGACATCCAGCTCCTGCATGACCACTATTGCAAATGCACAGTTCTGGTTGTTCTTGGTTGTCTTAAACGATAGGTTTATCATCTTAGTAAAAGAGTGCAACAAAACAAAATAACAAAAAACTGTCATTTTTGAGCCTTTCTGTATCTGCAAGAGAATTTTTAATGTTTGTTATCTGCATACAATTGGATTGGTTTTGCAGTGAGAACTACCTGAGACACTTCAGATTCTCAATCCAGGGTATTGATCAACACATTAAAATGAAAAAAATTGCTCTGAAGCACAAATATTTTTCTAGGTACAGCACATGAGAAGTCTTCAGGATAGTTCAAATTTCTCACCTAGAGAGTTACCCTGAATAATAAATATTTTATATGAAAGGTGGCAAGAAGTGAAGTCAGTCCCTTTGTTTCAGCTTTGTTGGTCTGCTCCTTGAACTTCAACCACTGTTCTGTTCCTCCTGTGCACCTGGGGAGCCCCTGACCAAGTGAGGAATTTTTAGGTCCTGACAAGAGAGCAAGAAGCGTCAGGAAGAAAATAAGAGGGTAAGTCAATCCTGCAGGTTCGTGCAGAGTTGTGTCACCACTACAGATGGAGCAAACCACAGCACATGTGTAGATGGAGGAACTCATGGCTCCTGACTGCACTGAACAGCCCAAGATGTGAGTTCTCTGCCCTCCCCACAGAATGCTTGGCTTGTATTGCTGCTGCTGCTTCCTGTGGGCTCCAAACACAGGTATAAATTTCAAAGCCCAGAGTTTTGGTAAGAGCACTGGTAGATTTCATTAATTTTGCAAACCAGTCTCAAAAATAACATTGTGGCAATCTAGATTATGTCTTCACTTTATGTGTGCATTTTATTTTAGAGAAAAGAGAGTTCCAGACAGAGATACAGACAGAAAACTCTCATGAAGAAGTAACACAATGAGGAAGAAGCAAAGGACAATTTTGCCACTCACATTTCTTTCATTTCATTTAGTTGTTCCTGACTTTGCTCTTTTTCCCAACTGTTGTGCTTCCATATTTGAAGATTTTGCAGATCACTGCTAGGCTGGAGTGTTCATACTAGCAGCTTGTTGGTAGATTGGTTTATAGAACTAAAAGCTCCCTTAGACCATGAAATTTTAATAAAGTGAAATGTATTCATTCTTGTGAAGAAGCAGATGTAGGGAAAATGAATTGATCAGGAATGTCTGATAATCAATTTCCCCTGATAAGCACACAGAATAATTATTCCTCCAGACCTTGCTGTTTAATCTACCTCCCCTGCTCATGCATCTTATAGACAATCCATCAGCACTTCCCTGCTTCCACCAGGAGTAAAATGATATCTTTACAACTCAGCTTTCACATGGGGATTGTTCAAGTATTATGTGCAAAGTATATCATCAAAGCAATCCCTTCCTGAAAAATGTTCTTCAAAATCTTTAACCAACTCCACAAAATAAGGATATGTCAGGATGAGAACACTCATTGCAAGTAAGATTTAAAAATTAGAGCATCATTCAAACCAAGCAGTAGTTGTTAGAAACAATTTCATGGTCTCATCCGTAATGACTATTTGAGATTTAGTGGTGGCACCTGCAAATGGAGGTCAACAATATCTCTGATCTGACTTCTAGTCAGTTTGCTACTGCCTTGGGAATAGTTCTTTGGTAAACAAATGGAAAACAACATGATAGAAATAGCATCTTTATAATTGACCACAAGTTTATAGCAACAGCATATTATTTATTGAGCTTTTATGTCAGAACTGGTGGTCTTGGTAAGGAATACAGTTCCTCAATAGGGTAAGCATTTCATAACAGGCAGAAACAGTGTCCTGTCCCCAGAGATCTTCCACATGTGGCCCAAGGGGACAGATCAGGCTGCTTCTGACCAAACACAGATGGCTGGAGTCACTGAGAGACTCTGACACCCACTGCAGACATTGGTGAAACACAGGTTTCTCAAGTGAGTCACCTAAACAAAAGGTCTAACCTGGACTAGGTGAGTTACATCTTCCCTGTGCCTACCAACCCATGCTGGCCACGAGAGTGACTGGTTCAGAATTTCACTGCAGACATCCCAAGGCAGGAAAGGTGATCCCACCCCAGAGACCAGCCCAAGGAGTCAGTGAGGTTAATGCAAGTCTCATTGGCTGCCAGCTGGGCAGAGACAGAGATGACCAGCAGAATCACAGAATATCCTGAGCTGGAAGGGACCCACAAGGATCACTGAAGCCCAGCTCCTGGTTGTGCACAGGAAAACCCCAGGAATTCCACCATGTGCCTGAGAGCAGTGTCCAAACACTTCTTGAACTCTGCCAGGCTGGTGATGTGACCACTTAGCTGAAGATTTCCAGTGCCCAGACATCCTCTGGGTGAAGAACCTTTTCCTAACATCCAACCTAAGCCTCCCCTGACACAACTTCAGGCCATTCCCTCAGGTTCTGTCACTGTCACACAGAGCAGAGATCAGTGCCTGCCCCTCCTCTCCACCTCATGAGAAAGTTGTATCTGCAGTGAGGCCTTCCCTCAGTCTCCTGTTCACCATTCCCTTGTTCACAAGTGAAAAAAGAAAGTAGTGAGCACAGTTATCAACAATTCCTATCTCTGCTGTGCTGTACTGGAAGATTAAGATATTTTCTGACTGGTCTGCAATAGGCCCAGGGAGATGAGGGAGTATGAGTCTAAAACAGCAGTGCTCATTCAGGCTTTCCTTTTATGTAGCTCAAAACCCCTCCACCACACTTGGCAGTGCCCCTGCGAAAAACTCCAAACTGAGGGGACACCAGGCTGAGAACTAGAGGTGGCACCCCCACCAAATGTGTGCTGCATTCCTTTTCAGCTGAAAAAGCATAGTATTGAACATCAACCACCCTGGCTGGAGAATGGGATATCCGTGCTTCTGCCTTGCTGTTCTCAAGGAGCAATGCAACGATTACTCAAAACACACTCTTGGGTTTCCTGCCCTCCAGGAGCACTTGTAAGCTATGAAAATAGAGTACATAGAGCAAGCTGTGGAAATTCTCTCAAACTAATAAATTCCTGCTGGGGATAAAAAGTAGGGTGTTTGTCTCTGGGCGTGCTGAGCTGTATGTTCAAGATTGATTGCTCAGTTGAGCCCCATACTGGGGGAGAGATCTTATTTCCCTTCTGGCAAACATTAACTTCCTCTGCTTTCCTCTTAGATTCACTAATCCTAGAGGGAAATATTTTGCTGAATACAACACCATTTTTTCTGGTTTTTAATGCTAAATTTTTCTGTTTGTGCACAAGTCTGACCCTGTGAGGTGCTCCGTCCTCCTGCTCGCTCCAGAAATGAGTCAGGATGCAGAGAAACTCATGGTTTGCAAAAGGATCATAAGATCGTCCATGTTCATGCTCACTGCAAGTAAAACAAGAGAAATGCAGAACCCACAGCTGGCAAACCTGCTAAGCAAACATCAAAGCTCATAAAAAAAGCAGAGCTGGATTATGTGATGGCTGTGCTATAGCTGTTCTCATCTGCAAGAATAATTAGAAGCTGAATACATTATTTAACAACTACTCAGTGAGCTTGCAAATGTTGCAGATACCGGGATAAGGAAAGAATATATAATTTTTCAAGGGCACTTTGCCTTTCAGGTATAGGTGTCTTTTAGCAGTTTATTTCATAGCCCTCTACCAGACAGCAAACTGACACATTCCTCGTCCTGTAGTGCTGTTTTCTGCTAAGTATGGTCAAGCTCATCAGGCTGGTGGCATCACATTAAAGATGGATTATGATATTATGAGAGTGCTCAAATCAGTAATAAAGCAGAGTAAAGCATTTCTCTAATCAAATCTAAATCTAATAATTTCTTCATAGGAAAAGTGATGCAGGACCTGGCCTGAGCACCCTGCTTCCTTAGTTACTTCTGCATTGGAAAATCAATGAGAAATGAGCATTGTAAGACAACCATAAACTTTAGCTTTCAGAAAAGGCTCTGAATGGGATTTTCAGATGTTTGCTTGCATCTTAAAGTAGCTGAAGTGGAATACTTGACTTGTCTTCTTCCAGCCAGCTTCTAAAGCTGATGTGGATCACTAGGAATGATGACTTGTTACAATTACTTTTTGTGCTTTAAATATTTTATTTTGAAATACAGAACATGGGATGAAAAAAAAAAAAAAAAAAAAAAAAAAAAAAAAAAAAAAAAAAGCCAGGATGGCTGGCATGACCAGGATTAAAAAAACCAAACATCTTGCTAAAAAACAAAATTTGGCCATGTTTGAAGAAAAAATTCAGTTTTGCCAATGTTTGAAGAAAAACAAGTGATCTAGCTTCCTAAAAAGTACCTATTGACTTTTATCTCACTAATGATAGCATACAGTTTGCCAAGGATAAGTAAATGGAGGACTCTGATGCTCAGGCAGAAAAAAGAAATTACCTCCACAAACACCCCTGGGTACCACTGAGAAAGACAGCATCTTCTGCCAAGGACTTTTGAGCATTTCTGTTTTTGGAAGCTTATAGGCAGCAGCTGTGGGCTTCCTAAATTATGTATGGGATCTACACAAACAACTGGCTTCCCATTCATTGGAATGAGACCTTCAGAGGTCAGCTCTGCTCAGAATCATTAACATATTGCTGACAGGTGCCTGCACAGCTTCTTCATAACAACCCTCAAAGGTGGAAATGCTGGGCCCTCCTAGAGATTCAGCAACCTTAAAAGGTTTTTCCTAATGCCTTACAAAACTCTGCATTGTTGCTGACTAATGCTGGTTCTTTTCTCCTACCCCAAGGCTGAACAGATTATTCCTTGATGTTTATAACATTTCTTGCATCTCTGAAGGCTGTTAATGTCCCTCATCTTTTACTCAGCCACTCCAATTAACTCCTCCAAACTCCCACAGGTGGTCTGCATTATTACTGCTGTGCTCTGGACTGAATGCTGTGGTTGAGCTCAGTCTGTATTTTTCCTGCAGGGAATGGGAGGCTCCATTTTTAAGCATCCCATGCCTAATTCCATGACCCCACTGACCCATTTACCATAGCACCTGCACATATACCCAAAGTCTTTTCTGCAGCACCAAAACCCATCCCAACATTCCCCAGCCAGTGGTTTTGTGCAGTTGATCACCTCTACGAAATTGGAACCAGGTACTTGCCTTCACTGAGCTACTGATATATATTATATATATATAATATATGTATAAATCAAAATATATATATTATATATATATATACTGGTATATATTATATATTATAAATATATAATTCCCAACAGCCTCCTTTTTGTAGCTTTTACAGGAACAAGTCCTACCTTAAATAACTGACAAAGACATTCACAGTTTTTAGGATTTTTCTCTATTTGTTGCTATTACACGTTAAAATGGCATTAAAAATTTGCCAACATCGAAGCACTATGAATTTTTAAGAATTTCAATTTCCCTTGTGTTTCTAGCAGTTTGGGAGCATGTTGGTGAATGACTCTGCCATGGGGTCATACATATAAGGGCTTTGGTGGATTAATTTAATATTTAAGGAAGCAGGACAGAATGTGCTACTAGGCAGGTTTGCAACACAAGTTGCTTGCACGTAACTCAAAGAGAGGCCTGGGAACATATCCCAAACTGAAAAGTCACTCAAGGTAAATATCTCAGTAAAATCTGCCATCCCACGTTTTTCACTTCACCTAGAAAAATGTTTCCCTGGAATTTCACTCCCTGAGAGTTTCCCTAGTGCATTCCTGTGCACAGAGATTAGGAGACAATATGTCATTATTAGGGACACAAGGAGCACCGAATAGTCTGATGGGCTTTTACTGACAGAAAGAAAAAAGTTAAAAAAAACCGAAAAACTGAAATACAATAATAGATTCATATGGAGTGATAAGAGTAATTCAGGAGGAGTCACTTACCTTGTTTAAATTTCAAAGGCAACATAAATGAGATACCTGAATTCAAGTGTTCATTTCTGTTGGCTATTTTACTACCAAACCACTTCCCTAAACAGCAGCAGGAGTGTTTCTGCACTCAAATCACGCGCTGTGCTCAATGAAAGAAAGGGCAAAACCTTCCCAATTTCAAAGATGCTGCTCACCATGAAGTATCAGACTTCATATGTAAATCACCTGGGGGCTTTCCCTCTGTGATCAGCTGCAGTGGGGAGCCCAGTGCTGCTCTGATCCATGTACTCGTGCTCCAGAAGGATCTCAGCCCAGCCCTGTCTGCATTCCCCACTCTGTGCATTGTGCTGAGCCAGGAATAGATGGGCCAAAATTCAAAGGTGAGCATGAGCCGAGAACAAAGGATGGAATTTAATTATGTTCTGTTAATCGGTTGTGGGGGAATGTAAGAGAAAAAGTTTGATAGCTGTAGTAGAGAAGAGAGGGTATTGCAAAAGAAAAGGTACTATGAGTATAACTACCACTGGAAAGAGATACACAGAGAGAAAAAGGAGAGAGTAAGAATTTACTGCACATGGGCAGTTCCACTGGGAAGAAATTTGGAGTGGTGCTGAAAGGGAAGAATTATAACGTGCCATGAATGTTTGTCTCTGTTGAGGCTGTGACTTTTTCTTATCACGAGTAATGTATTTTGATTGCCACCTTTGGAAAGTGCTTTGTATCTTCCTCTGGCGGGCAGAGACTGGAAGAGAGGAAATTGAGTGTCTGTGTGGAAAAAGTTTTCAGTCTACTAATAACTGGATGGTTTTGCCATTCTGCTTTGCCTGTGCATGGGGTTTTTTTCTGTCTCATGGAGATTGCTGTAGCCATAAAATTTCTATGAGGATGTTGTGTAGTAGGTGAAGTATACTATGCTTTGGCAGGGCGTCGATATAGGATTCAGGAATATTTTTAAGACTGGGGACATAGTGGCAATTTTCCTACATTTTATTCAAGAAATTATATGATTCCAGTTGGTACATATTCTTCTTTGGTATTTTCCTTTTAATGATGTTTTGGTGGTATATGGTGCAGCTTAAGGGATTTGAAGCAAGTTTCTGAGAAAATATAAAAGAATTGTTTGTGTGCATAATATTTACTTTCCAAGCAGCTTCTTCAGACTGTCAAGGTGGGCATGGTTGTCCTTAGAACAGATGTGATGCTGGTGAAAACCTGACAGCCTAGTGTCTCTTTTTTAGTAGGTTTGGGATGACTGCCGGGTTTCTGTTCACTGGGGTGTGACTTGCACATTTTTATATAGCACAGTTTTTTTGGTTGCCATTTTTATGTTGACCATGGTTTGCTAGACTTCGATACTGCTAGAAGAGAATTCAAAAGATAGTTTGATGGCAGACTGAAATGTCTTAAATTTTTCTTAGAAACCAGTGAGGGAATCCAAAATTTCAGCCCAGACAATACAGATACCATCTGTGTTTCTCAGGTAAAAGGCTGGCTGAAGCTGACTTCAAATTGTGGGGTTTTAATCCTCTTCAGCAATGCTGGATGAAGCTGTTGTAGTGTGGAGACACCTTGGTGCCCACTTCTGTTCAAAGAGTCAGGAGGAACTGTGTTGGCAAGGGTTATTAAAAGATGAACTTGGCAGTGTATTTGGGCTGGCAGGACATTTAGGCTGGCCTACAGATTTGTCTTATTCTGACAGGTCCTCAGTGCAGGCTGCAAGCACCAGCACAGGCTGGGCTGCCACCAAGGGTGGAATACCAGTGTACATCCTTCATGACTAAGGCAGTAGCAGCAAGGTAGTTGGAGTTGCACCATCAAGTTAATTTAGCTTTGAAGGTGAGAGATTTTACTTTGGCCTGGAAGAAGGGATTGTTTACCTAACAGTTTCCCTATTTTAGCCAGGGATGAAAATCAACCCAGAAATCTATTTTACCTCTCTCCAGAAAACGTGCTTCACTTCCAGCCTCAATTCAACAAGCTTCAAAGCTTACTAAGTATTTCCATGACTTTTCAAAGCAGTGCCATCCGCTTTGGCTGCAGTCTGGACCAAGATCCCTGAGCCCTGCCTGGCCACACAATATAGGAGACAACTCCCAGGCAGTGGAGTCCTGCCACCAGTCCTGGTTCAGCCACTGCTGCTGTTCCATCTCCAATCACCCTTGGGAGCAGCTGTTTCTCCATCCAAACAACCCAAGACCCTGCAAGGACTGCCCTGGAAGGAGCATAAGCTGTTAACAAACAATAACAATTTAACTAAAGCCCACTACACAGAAGCCAAGGACACTGATTGAATATATCAAGCTATGGCTTGGATCTTTGACAGCCATGTAATGAATTGAGATTAACTATGCAGTGACCACTCAGGAAAGAATTATAGTCCAGAGAAGGGAACAAAAATGAAACATTTGACAGCAAAATAATTATCCACATCCCACTATTCAGAGTGCTTAGGTACTGTGCATTGTAGCACAGTGAGAGAGCAAAAAGGGAAAGGTGGGGAAGGAAAAGACAGAGAAAGGTTGAGGGGGGAATAAGAGGGTAGTGGAGAGGCAGTGCTCAGTCATCAGATTCTTGAGAGAAAGGAAAGTAAGGTGTAGATTGTATACTAGGGAATATTTCATCACTGAAAGCGTGCTCAAACACTGGAACAGGCTGCTCTGGAATTTGGTGGAAATTCTCTATTAATATAATAGTGGAAAATGAGGGGAAAAGAAAGGATTGCTGGAACTGAAGCAGAACAGCATATAGGAAAGGAGAATCTGATTAACAGTGCTGCAACTTTCCTTTGAAACAAGAAAAGAATACACAATATTTCAAAAGATGCAAATTATAGAGAGGGAAAAGGACACTCCATGAAAGAAGTGGAGGCTGAATCACAGACAATAGCAAAACTGAACTAGGGAGGGGAAAAAAGCAAAAATTACAGGAAAGGACAACAGGTTTTTGTGCTAAGTACTAAGCAGGAAATTACAGGCAAAGAATGCAATTCTAGGGAAAATAACAGCTGTGCAACACAATACAGTGATGAAACAATGCTTGCACCAATGAAAAGTCACTTATGAGGAGAAATTGTATCCATGAAAACAACAATGACAATAAAAGGATTAACAATATGGGAACAACTGAAGATGCAAATATTTGGGTTAGAGAAAAGGTAATGATGGCACAGAAATCAGTGACAAATCACAAGAATGGTTTTCACGGCGCTTCTTTGCATCTTGTATGAAAGAGCTGCTACAGCAGCTGTCTTTCCCAGAACTTCTAGGAAGGCACAGACTTCTTCAAGCTTCTTGTTATTATTGTTATTACTCCTGGCTTTATAGAAGCTTTATGGCTTCAGCCATGGGTCACAGCTCCCTCTGTCCTGTGCACTGCACAAATATTCAGGGCAATTTTATGATTTATGACCCATCAGGAAGAAGCAGAGCGTATAAGCAGGAGAAGCAATAGTTTGGTAAATTTGGGGGTCAGTCAGTGCTGACTGTCTTGGAAGTGTCACTGAAAATTAAAAAAAAAAGTGTCCCATTGTGGCCTCCTATGATCTGGACAGTTAGCTGGCCCTGGGACTGGCGTGGCTCATGTGGCTTCTCAAGCTGTTCATGACTTTCAGGAAATTGCAGTGCTTTGACAAAAATGAAGAACAGAAGTCATGTCACATTGTTCCAGGGCTGCACGTTGTCTTAGCACTGCACTTCATGCTATTAAGGATTTTCCCTGGCAGCTTCCTTCACATTGCTGGCTCCTCACTCATCTCATAAATTACTGGAAGAAATCTTAACTTGCACTTCCAGACAGAGCCTGGGCTGACAGAAATACAGCAGTCTGCTATTAGTGCCAGAGCAATGCACTTGCACTTCCAGCTCAGACTGTGGCAACATCCTTCCATCCCCCTCAGCTGCAGAGAGGTGCACAGATAAATCACTGCAATTCAGAGCCCAGCCTAGGAAGAGAAAGTAGCCCAGATACTCTGCTTTGGGCATATTATCAATCAAAAGACTTGCATGGCACTGAGTAACTTTAATTTTCCTGTGTAAACAGCTTGTTCTGCAAAGCCTGACATCTCCTGATGAATCCAGAGGTGACTGGGAGAAACACCAGCATCAGTAGAAGAAACACAGGAAATATGTCAATTGGGAAAACTCTGAGTCTTTTAGATTTCCTTAATTAGATTTACAACATTATTTAAATATCCCAAATGCCCTTCCCTCACCAAATAATTAGGAAAGTGAATTAATGTTTTGACGTAGTTCTAGTTAGTATACAGCATTGCTTAGGCAAGAACAATTTTGCTAAAATAACTAACCCTGGAGGTTGGGGCTGTGATATTCAAAGAAAATTCTGGGATTCTGGGAGTTGCAAGGCTAATTCTAAAGGAAAAGGCAAAATGTGAAGGAGAACCTTTAAGAGAATAGCAATCCAAGTTAAGCACATTTTAATGAAAGAGAAGAAATAGCTGTGTACTGCTGCTCCTGCAACAGCTTTTCATCCAATGGAAGAGTTTGATGAATGTGTCTGTTCATTGCTTTCCTGGTCTTGCACTTGACATCTCTGACCCAGATTCTGTGCATCAGCTTGTGGATTTAGCTGACTAAATGGAGGTGGCTGTAGCTGAGCCAGTCACTGCAGGCTGCCTTTAAAGTCAGGGGAGGTCCAGTGAACAGGGGCAGAGGAGGGGGAAAACCATTGTACTGGCAGAGACATCTGAAACAGGCCAGATGACCTGCTCTCAAACTACCTTTTTATCTCCATTGACAACAGAGTCCCATTGAGGCAGACCTTCATGATGAATCTGAAGGGGTAAAGCTATTTTCATTCCTTTGTAATCATACTTAGGTCTGACAAATTTCTTTTTACTCACATACCCTCTTTTTTTGGGAGCATTTTCAAGCCACTAACTAAAATAAACAAAGGGAATATGATGTTGCAGTTCTTGATAGAGACTTCCATAGGAAAGTCATCTTTCTAAGGCATCTTAGCCTAGCCCAGGATTTGGGTGTGATCTTTAGAAGCAAAGGCCATAAGATGCAGAAGCCATAGGGAAAAAATTTACTTTCAGGCCAGATAATTCCCTTTCCTGAATTTGGGAATTCCAGACAACTCTGTCCTTGAGGCTGAGGGAAGAAACCTGTCCATAACACAACAGCAGCATCAGTCTGTCTTCATAGGACCACCAAGCATCCACACATGTTAGCAAACCTGAAAACCTTACATCAGCTCTTTAAACTTTGGAATCACCTACATGATTTCTACCCTCTGCACCACCTTGTACATTCAAGTTCCTCTCTGCCTTGTAGAGTGATAAACTGAGCTTTGTTTCCCTCATCATTTCCCACTCCAGGTCCTGTAGAGCAGATGTCATTCCCACACCTCAGGACTCCCACCATGGACGCAAACCCACTCTCAGTGGCAGAGTTGGGGTCAGGGTGGGTTGAGCGCAGGTGTGTTTATGCAGTCTGCACAAATGCTGCTGCCTTCAGGAGCTTTAACTCCCACCCATTGTTGCTGTTGCTCTCGTAGGCTTACTCTGTTTCCAGCTGCCTCCACTGAGGTTTCACTGCAGGGCTCTCGCAGCTCAAGACTTCATTATTTCATAATCTGAGTTGAGTTTTGGTGGCCAGGGGACTCGTGTGCTTCTGTGTCACTGTCACAACAAGGACAGGCACTCTTCCACACATCCTTCTGTGTGCTGGATGGAGGCAGTTGCACAGGTCCTGGCAGATGATTTTCACCACCACCTAGGACAGCTCTTCCACAGCACAAGGAGAATTCTTGTCTCCCAGTCAAGAGGAGTGATTACAGCATCTGTGCTGTCTAACACAGGCTGTGGGAGGCCATGAGCAGCCCAACTACACTGTAGTCACTGCTGTTGCCCTTTATGGTCCTATTTTTCTTTTTATTTTGTTCATTTTATACCTCAGTGCACATGATGGTTTGGCTTTGCCTCCACATTGCACAGAGACAGCAATTGTTTTTGCAGAGATTTGTGCACCTTTCCCATTAGCCAGCTTTATGACTCCACTTGCCAAATCACTCCTTGTCAACGAGTCAAGCAGGCCACTTCAACATCAACCATGGCAGCTAAAAAATGAGCATATCCTGTTAAGCCATGTACACAGGGTGGGCTTGCTCCTTTGTCCATGCCTCTGGCTGACATTCCCAACAGGCACTCACCAGTCTCTGGCTTGCAGGAGGTTGGGAGAGCCTAGACACAAACACAGAGCAGATCTTCCCAGTGCAAATGCTGGGTTTGACCCAGTGGTCTAATTGTCATTGCTCTGCACCTAATTCTAGGTTCACCAAGCCTTTTTAGCAGCTACTTTGTGCTTGAAAGTAGTCTCCAAGTCTCTTTCACTCTGGGAATGGTGATACTCACAAGTGATCCAGGTTTCTCCAAAGTGAGGTGTGACTTTCTTAACTCATACTTCACGTGCAAACCAGACTTTTCCTCCAAAACATCTTCTCCCCTTCCCCTCACAATCTTCTCATTTATACATCCAAAAATGAGCTAGAGTCCCAAAGGTATTAGAGTATTACCAAATGTGGATGTTAACACAATAATTCTCTTGTGAGACTTTGGAGATTGTTTGACACAGTTCCAGTTAGCAAGCGCTAACACGTAATTAGGGTAAAAAGCAATTAAATCAAAACTCATCTGTTTTATGTAAACTTATTTCCCATTTTACAACAGCAGTGCATTAGGGCCCATGGTGCCCCAGATGAGAGTGAGATGAGCAATAGCAATTGGGATCACAAGTCTGAAAAATTTCCATCTAACATGATGAAAGAGTGCACAGCAAGATGTGCTTAAGAAACTGTAATGCAAATATTTCTGATATACTTTCCATCAAACAGATGCCTTTGAGCTTGTGGTTTGCCAGACAGAGCATGACAACTGGCTAACAAGGATAACAGAGCTGAAACTCAAGCTGTGTGGAAACTTCTATTTTTTGGTGCATTTGGTAGCCTGAAATTCTTTATCTGAACATCTGCTTCATTAAGAGATATTGTGATGCTATTCACAACAGCAACAAAGAGCTACAGAAAGCACTATTCTCTCTTTCTTTTTGCTACCCACATCCCATAGCTCTCTTCAAAACTTTGCAACTACAGATGTGTACCACAACACTTACTGTGTTGTTTCACTGTGCTTCCCCAAAAAAAGGGTAATGAGCTTCAAGGGAACATCATGGAAAGCAGACCAGTGATTTCTGACTGTCTGAAGTAACAATCTATGGAATTTTATTGTTGTTTCTGTTTCTGAGAGAGACCTTAAACTGGGAACAAGGGAATATCTCCAAGTAGTCTACAATTACCCAGATATTGTCAGGGCCCTGCTTGAAATCAAGTTGAAAAGGTTGAATTACAGAAATAGTTTTGGAATTCTGAGCCCTACTGATGACCAGCTGCATGAGGGAGTAGAATTTTAAGTTGTCCCTCAAGCAGGATTGAAAACATTGCTTTTTCCAATATTTCTTCCTTCCTCAGCCTCTTGGAAATTCATAGGAAAAAATGAAGATAACTAGAAAAACCTTTATTGAATATCCTCCTTTAACAGGAGATCAGCTTTATGCTGCTTAGTTGTTATTCAGTTCATCTTTTTAGTTAATCTTGCTTACTGCTGATTTTGCCTCTGATTTCTTACTTGGTGACCTCCTGTTCCAACCTCATTTAGAGAGGGCTGGCCAAAGAACACAGTATTTTTAGGGCAAATACCAAGGATCCCCTGCCTCTACTCACTGATAGACATAGATAGACTAATAATGGTATTTTGATTTAATAGCTAAAACAGCCAGAGTGACCTGCAGTCAAGGCTATCCTCCAAAGAGATAGCAGCAATTGCTTGAGAAAGTGCTACAATTATCCAAAAGGTGGGTGAACAGGGATGTGGGACTCTGTAGACCCAAGCAAACATTAACAATTCCCCAAAATTCCTTTTCCAGCTATAGCATTCAGCACATGGAAAGACTGGATTTATGGCTTCAGCTTCCAGGTAGCAAAGCAGTGCAGGTGTTAAGCCAGAGAGAAATGTAGATTTCAATTAACTTTTTTTTCCAGATATTTGCTTATCTCTAAGCAGGCATGATATGCAGGAGGAGGATGAGTGGGTGTTGCACCTTGCAGGCTGTTCTTTAAAAAATAAAGCAAACCATATCTTTATCCAGAAAGGTCTGGCAGTTGTCCCTCTGAAAATACTTGGCAAAACCAGAGTCAGCCACGAAATGCTTGTGCTGGGACCTACCCCCACCCACTGTCTCCCAGGCCAAAAATTAAATAAGTGGTGTGGACATATCTCTAAAATTTCAATGGAGTGAGCAGCAAGGACAGTGAGGAGCTGTTAAGTGACATTAATAAAGATTGGAGTTGTTGCTACAGGGTCATGGAGAGTTTGGGTCAGGGTTCAGTGATGCCTTGGTGAAAGACAGATATGAAGAAGCATCACTTTCACATGGATCTTCCTTTGAGAAGAAACTTTTCCAGGACCTGGCTGTCCCTACAATGGATGGTACATACCCAATACTCACAGCTCAGTGCTGTAGGTGTGTCTGGCTTTAAAAGTCTGCCTGAGTGAGTATAAGGAAATTTTGATGTCCCTAGGCTATAATTTTTCCAAAATGAACTACATGAAATGAATCAACTTTATAAAGTAGAGGTTTCCTTTTCCTTTTCCTTTTCCTTTTCCTTTTCCTTTTCCTTTTCCTCCTCTTCCTCCTCCTTCTTCTCCTCTTCTTCTCCTTCTCCTTCTTTTTTTCTCTGTTTTTCCTTTCTCATTTTCTTTTCTTTCTCCTTTTTGCTCTCTTTTCCTTTTTTACCAAGGCCCTGTGTCCATATGATCTCCTGGCCATTGGCACATAGAAATCCATGCACATACTTTGGTTCCTGGATATGTGTTTAGGAGTTTAAGTTAAAAAAATGCTCACCATAGTCTGCTTAATTGATTACTGCAATAAGAACTAAAGGATGTGAAAGGCATCTATGTCTCTCTCTAATCTCTGTGATTGTAGGAGAAATATAAGAAAGAATTTTTAGAACCAATAATATTCATAGACTAAACATCTTTCACTAGGAAAGAAAAAAAACCCCAAAAAGTGTGTTAAAACCCAATAGCTGTATTCATAAATCAATTCATTCAGAATTTGGGTAGAAGTAGATCATGGGAAAAGGTTTTAAGAAATGCCATGAGCAATGGAGAAATACAAAAAGCACTTTGCTGCTTCACTGGCATGTTTAACATAAAAGAAATTTAAACGTGATCATTTTTCAGCTCAACAGTTCTTGACTTTGTAATGAATAAAAATTTGAGGAAAAAAGAAAAAGAAGAAATAAAAATACATTAAAAGGTGATCCAGAAGCTTTGTCTACTGATGCCCAAGAACATTCACAAAGTATATTTTTTGAAGACTATGGATGGATTTACAATTAATATCAAGTTTGGTTGGTTTGTTTGTTTTAATTAAACTAACTCTCAACAAATAAAGATGAACTCAATGTCAAAAATCATCTCTCTCTTCTGGTGGTGCACTCCATATTAGGCCCACAGCTAAATAAACATGTTATGTTTATTGATGAAACTTGAGTATTGAACCAGGCACTGACTATTGCATTTTGCATTAATACAAACATTTAAAATTGATACTCACTCTATTTAGTTTAAAGCTTACAAAATTATTAATTTCTTGTTCATCTCACACTGTGCCTTTGTTTGGAGGAGATGATTCCCCAGTCTCAATGGTGTCAGTGGTGAAGACAGAACGGAACTCTCAGGCTCTTCCCCCTCTATTCAACCCAATCCTCTCTTTCTTCTCTTAGAGTATCCTGGGGATGGACCCAGCCCACCCCAAGCCCAGCCTGGAGAGTGGCACAGAAAGTGTTACTTTGACAGTGAAAAGTCATCAGTAACCACCCACTGCTTACAGACTTGCCTTGCCATCAAATGGCTTGGAAAAGTCTAAAACTAGGCACTGTAACAAATGCCAGCTTAGTCATGTTTCATTTCTCCTGCTTAACAGTCCTGATCATTATTTTCCTTACAGTGAGGTAATTAAGTGTATCTGTCATGTATTAGACTTGTAAGGTTACAGGCATTTGGTAAAACATTAAATAGAAACTGCAGTGATTCAGAGTTGTTAAATTTCTAATACAATATTAATCCTCACTCAGACTTTTATGCATCATGCACACACAGTCACATGCACTCTCACTCCTCCTGCTTGATTTTTCAAAACCTTTCCTTTATGTGAGTCATTATTTTAACAGGGCAAAACCAGAATGCTTCTGTCTCTTTGAAAATGGCAAAAAACACATGTGAGACACATGGGCAGCTGCTCCTCACCTCCAGCAGGCCATGGAGGGATTTCAGAGTATCCCAGAAAAAAAGTGAACTTTTCAGTCAAGGCATATAAAGTATTTCTTTGTATTTCAGGTACCAAATTTGGGGAAAACCACCTGTGCTGTCTCTTCCACCTTAAGAGGCTGCACCTGGAGACAACAAAATTCCCAAATACACAATGGAACTGTGCAGCAAAACTGTTCATGAGGATTGGGACTCCTGCAACATTTCTGGTGCCAGAGACACTCATCTGGGTGCTGGGGAACTGCACTACTCATTTAGACTGCCTTAACTCTCCTGTCACAAAGGTCAAAACCTCAGCAGAATTCTGCTCACTCAGCAGAATCAGGCCACTGATTCTGTTTTGTCAGCCACTGCTTTGACAAAACTCACCATGAGAGTTGCCAGGTAAGTACTTCCCACATTTCTATCAGTGTAGGGAGAGCAGAATTTTATTCATTATTCCTCCATAATTTGCTACTTCCTTCTCTGGAGGTGCCTCATTGGTCCATAAGCCATAAGCCACCAGCAGTCTCACTCAGGTTATTCTCATAGCTTTATTCACAAAACACTTTCTAAAACTTGGTGGTTTATACTCTGTCACCCATGGAGCCTGGCAAGTGAGAGGACTATTCCTACAGAGTCAGAGAAAGGTAAACAAGAAAAACAAGCTTATTTTCAGCAGATTTAAATTTGCTACTTGTGTATCCTCCCACCAGGGAGTGGTTGCAGATAAAAAGTAGGAATACATACATTTAAAGTATAGAAAGCTTCTAGGAGATAGAAGCAAAAAGCTTTTTTCCCCACTAAAGATGCATTTAGATGGCTAAATCTAGCTCCCTGCACTTAAATATTCTAACCCACACTAATCCACAAGGATCCCATCAGAGTTAGTGGATATTCAGCAAGAGACTGAGCAGAGTCTAGGGGGTGCAGCTCCTCTGGAAACAAGAATCTGTGACACTGCTGTAGGTGCCCATTCCTCTCACTGATTGTAAAGGAAGCCCAGGATGATACTAGAGATGTCTAAAGCTATGTGAGAATAAATCCAGCTGGTTTATTAAGCCAAGCAGCTGAGCACAGCAGGGTCCAAGAGCCAGCTCTTCCTCCCACCTTGAGCAGTTGTGATCCCTGTGCACCAGCCTGAATTAAAGTCAGCAGTCTAGGGCTGAGGAGGGCTATGACAGCTCCTCCCCTGTGCAGAGAGTTCACTGCTCATTCTCACTGCCTTCATCTGCACCACAAGCTGCCCCCAGCAGAAATAAACAGGCTTGTCTCATGAGAGAGCAGAGGGAAAGACAAACACCAGCAAAGATGAAATACCATTCTGTCACTAGGCCCTTTGTAACAGCATCAATATTTTAAACAGCCACCTTAGCCCTTTTCAAAAAGTGGGCTGCCTTCGTTGTTTTCTTGAGATAAACACAATATTCTTATTTTTAATTTTCCAAAAATATCCTGCGGGTTCAGATGTGTCTACTGCCTCTATGCAAACCAGAAGAAAGAAGTGAACAGCGCCATAAAAAGAAGTTTGACATCCAACAGAAAAGGTTCTGAAAAGCTCTAGAGGCTGTTAACAGGCTTAGTTCAAATGATGGCTGGAGTAAAAAAAGGAGCAAGTAGAATTTTGTAAAATGTGCTGTTGCCACTGAAAATATTCTTAAACCCCGTATTGCCAAGGAGGTTTTTGGACACAGAAGGCATCAGCCAAGACTTTTCTTCTCTCACTTTAACTATCACAGCCAAATCCAGGGTTTGTGTAGATGTACCTTCTAATAGTTCCTGGTGATGAAGGTTTCAGCTGCCTGCCTGATGTAACAGATCATGCAAAGTGTAAATATTTTCAGCTCTGTCCTCCAGCAGCCAGGACAGACCACTGCTGCCCCAAGGAATGGCTGAGCTGGCACACAGGGATGGGTTCTGCTGACTGCTCCTTTTCTCTCAGCTCGTTCTCCCTGTCTAGGCAGAGCACCCCAAATGCAACATGATTGACTGGATGCCTGTTTGTTAGTGACACACCAGAAAGACTTCTCAGACAGTTTGATCATCCCTAGAGGCACAAATGTCTTTTGAAAGGCTGAAATGTCATTTCCTCTCTTCCTCAGCAAACTCCTCTGGGTTCTGGCGTGGACAGCTGGAGGTCAATCTGGTGTCCAAACTTTCAACCAATGCTCTCCCCTGCTTGGAGACTGAAGACAGGAATCAGCTATTGCAAAAGAACAGAGGAAGCAAAATCCTCTCTATCCCCATCCTCTTGTGCACAGTCACCAGCAGTGCTGATGTTTTTCAGTAGGTAAATGCTGGGTGCTTGCCTGAAGAAAGATGTGGGAGCAATTGCAATGCATTTCATCAACTCAGAACAAAAGCTTTTGTTCTAGCTAATGTGCAAATTAAGTATCTTTCTCCTCCAAGCACATAAAAGTATTTTAAAAAGTGGAGAGCACTGATTTAATAACTGAATAAGCAGAATTTCAGGCATTTCTAGTAGCCTTGGTCCTTACAGTAGTCTGCACACCCTTTGGAAGCACCAATGTGCACAATTTCCTGTGTCTGTCCCCCAAAAAATGCAGCTCCCACACTTTCTCTTCCCTTCTCTTACCTTTTTTTTTTTCCTAATCATCTACTGGTGATTAGAAAAAAAAAAAAAAAAAAAAAAAAAAAAAAAAAAAAACAAACAACTAATCAATAGTCACAGTGGGAGCAAAGCAGAGGACTAGACCTGGGCTGGTGCTGCCTAGGAGTGGTGAGTCCAGCCCTGCTCCAGGCAGAGAGGGAGGCAGCCTTAGGAGAGCTGCCCTTAGGTGAAACAGAGCAATTACTGAGGCAGAAAAATGAGATCCATGGCAGCCTCCTTCTGCCCATCCATGTGCAGCTTCCACTGCCTACCCTCTAGTTATTTTATACCTGTTATAACAATGCTGCTTTGTAGGAAAATGGGATTTCTGGCACATCTTATGAGCTGGAAGAATTCACAGTTGTGAGCCACAGCAAGGAATGGGGCAGGTAGATCTGCAGCAGCCTGGCTGATCCTGATGGCAGATAAAAGAACATGATGACTTTTTAGGAGCAGACAAGTCTGTCTATGACCCACATAGCAGGCAGACATAAACAGTATTGCAGAGACTGGTGGAAAACACAAAAAAAATTAAAAAAAAAAGATGGAGAGAGAGACAAAAAATTCCATCTCTGGTGCTCTTGGTTCTGATTTCATCCATTTGGAGTTGGGATGATTTGCCTGTAAAAATGGTAGTGAGATCAGAAGCTCTACCAAGCGTCAGCCTCCCTTCTTTTGGCTTCCCCTGCCATCCCTAACATCAAGAGTTAGGGTTTTATCCCAGGAAACTCTGGTTATCCCAGGCCACAGTATGAACCTGTCCCTTCATCTCTCCAGTCCTGGATCAGTGGGACCTTGTGGTGCACCACAGCTCTGCCAGCTGATCCCAGAATGCAGCTGCAGTTTTTGAACTGTATTTGGATGTATAACACAGCAGGATTTATCCAGACTCAGGACACAGGAATACAAAGCTGCTCTCTGTCTTTGGCTATGGATGTTTATCAAACCAGATATAACAACCATGAAGGTTAAAATTAGCTATGCTCAGATCCTTTTGTGGTTCAGCTGTAGTACAGCAGCACTAGAGGTTGCAATCAGCCTGTGCTATTCAGGTACAAATCTGCTTTTCTGCCTCTGTTTGTAGCCCCTTGCACAACACACCTGCCCCTCTCTTCTCCACAGTGGGACAAGACTGTCTATAAATAGTTTTAGTCCCCTTTAGGAAGATCTTGATTTGCTTTATTTAGTGGATCAGTGACATACCCAGAACTGCTGGCTGGGCTTGGACCTTGGAAACAGAATTCCCTGTTTCTGTGGGTGGAGGAGAGTGCCAGCACCAGAAAGGAAACATGAATGGCAGCTCAAAGTAAGCTGCAGCAGGTATGAATTGCAACATCACTAAGTAGAATAAT
Source organism: Onychostruthus taczanowskii (assembly GCF_017590055.1). Taxonomy (NCBI): domain Eukaryota; kingdom Metazoa; phylum Chordata; class Aves; order Passeriformes; family Passeridae; genus Onychostruthus; species Onychostruthus taczanowskii. The sequence continues at coordinate 19,076,884 of NW_024500349.1, forward strand.
TTTGGCACAGCCCCAAGTTCTTCCTCCAGCTCTAGCCTTGCCAGCAAACCTCCCAATGACAGAAAATGCATTTGTTATTATTTCTATAACAAGCTTAATTCTCTGAACAATCAGGTGTAACTGATGGAGATTGCCTTTCTCATTTGCTCAGTCTTGAAGCTTTCCCTGGAAGATCTCCAGGAAAATTCTTTAATGATAATTTTTCTTCCACTTCAGTTGCTCTTTATGAACTAGTACAATGAGTGGGCCATCCCTTTTTAAGTCTCCCTAAAGAGTATAGTCATATTTGACACCAAAGAGAACAGTGCATAATAAAAGAGAGCCATTAGCAAAGACTTCATTCCTGTCAAAAATTTGGAGATGCAGAGTGATAAAAAACATTGCAAGGGTCTTCAAAAATTTTTAAGGAAAATACAGAACTTTCTCTGCAACCAAAACAAGAAACAGATGCATTAAAGAGAACAACTTTCTGATGAAAGTAGGAGAAATGCTAGACAGACATTCAAACTTCGTGGATTTAATTACAAAATTACAAAAAGATTATAAGAAGGAGACAAATACATTCAGGAAAAGACACATGCACAAAACATTAAATCTTTGATTTCATTGGGCCTTTTAAATTTTATTTAACTGTAGTTTAAAAACCCCAGAAAAAAACAAAAACAGAAAGATAAACAAAAAAAACCAGCAAATAAGCAAGCAAAAACAAAAAATAACAAAAAAACCACCCAACAACAACAAAAAAAAAACTACCTGGGTACTAAGTGAGGTACCAGATTCAAGGGAAGGGAGCAAATATTTAGAACAGCCTTGACCAACTCAGAAACTTGTGTTTGAAAAGGTGTCTCTGCAGATATTGACAGTTCACATAAAGTAGTGTACTAAGAACATTTAATGAGAGGTAAGGCTGTTAGAGGTCTTTGCACCCCTTTTGTTTACTGCACAAAAAGTCACTAAAATAGGATAATACATGGCCACAGCCACATGGTGCTAATGCTGTCGCTGTAACCTAACCACCAATATCAACGGGTTGTTTATAACTTCCTACCTAAAGGCATTTATTTAGAGAGTTAGAAAGACTTTATTTGCTGCTTCTCTTTCTAGGGAGGTGGTTGAATAGATGTGAGTGTAGCATCTTCTTCCTCAGAGAGTTTGATACAAGGGAGAGAGGATTTTTTCCCAGAAAACTGTTCTATAGTCATATATGAGACACAGAAAATTCATTTGGAATTACTGTAAAAATGGAGAATGACAGAAACATAGTGACATATGGGTATGCTGAAAAAATTAGCACCAAGATTGCATTCTTCCCTGACTAAGCACACTTATGAGGAAAAAAAGGATTAGAAATAGTTTTGGTTTGACTCCCTCGAAAATGCTGTTTCCTGGGAATATTAGGATGTCTCATGTCACATGAATATGATTTTCACTGCTTTCTTGTTCCTAAACCTAAAAGAGAGGTGGGAAATACCTCAGCATGATGTACTTAGCAAATCTGGAAAAGTGGCAAATGTAAGGAAACTTCATTTCCTTTTGCACATGGCCTTTGCCTGGTTGTAGACAAAAAAAAAAAAAAAAAACACCAGTAAAAAAATCAGATTGCAAAGGCAGTTACTTTAAAATATTCTCTCAACAGAAGCTGGCTGAGGTAATTCCTCATCTCTGCTTTCTGAAAGAGCAGAACGACTTAATGCAAAACTGAACATGGAAAATTTGGATCAAAAGGGTTGTAAAGAATTAATGAAGGAATGGAGCTTTAAGATAGCTGAAACAAAGCCTACACACTTCTTTTGTCAGGTGTCTCCATCAGTAGTGCTGGTCATGGGAGCAGGTTCCAAAAGCAGGAAAAGCAAATCCTGCACCTGTCCCAGGTAAGGAATGGCCATGCCATGGTTTGGGTGTCTTCACTGCTAAAGTTTTGGCACTGCTCTGCCTGGGATGTCACAAGATGTCACACCAAGGCTGGGCACAATTTATTTCTACTCTCTCACTGCCTGGTAGGTGTCCTCAAATTAATAATTTCATAGGGCTTTGAGCAATAATCCATTTAATCCCCAAGAGACTGAAAGCTCCCTGAGGCATCATCTGCTATTCAGCATTACTAAATAATGCTGAGGCTCTGAACGCTGCTCTTAAAAAAATTTATTATCTGTGTGTGTTGTAGCAATGTTAAGAAATCATCATCAGCGTTCAGGATCCTGCCATGGTGGGCCTGTGAAAAACACATTCCCCCACCCTGTTAGTGAACCATAAAATTGCCTTTCCAGGCAATTCATAACTGCCAGTATGAAATTTGCTTTTGTTTGTGGGTTGGGGTTTTTTTTAACTTACAATTATTTACATATAACTCTACTAATTTTAAGCCAATTGCTTTGGGATTATTGCTGTTTATCTTCTGAGCTCTAAGTTGTGAATAATGACATTTCCGGGCTTTTCTCATTAATCATAAAGCCATTAATGTGTTTACACTCAATCAGAGGTAGAGAGGAGCTGCGTGTGATCACAGAGAGGGTTTGAAGAAATATTCTAAGTTTTCTGAGCTTTGAGAAAAACATGGCATTGACAGCTAGTGCTTCATACAGCTAAACCCTGTCACAGAGTTACAGGTAGTATAACCACTTGCCACCAGCTGCTAAAGTCTATGTGTAAAAATAAGCTGCAAAGATGGGATATTGGTGTTGTCTATTTGCCAAATACTCTGCAGTAAATTTACTTCACCAGTGGCACCAGGCTTTATATAGAGGCTTCTCACTGAATGCAAAAAAAAAAATGATTTATACATCACAGAAACAACCTGGGTGTCAGTTTAAGTCAGATTGTGACATTTTTACCTTTAATGTGTTTAAAATTGGCCATAGAGTATAAAACATACAGTGCAGATAGAAACTTCAAATGCATACCTATGAGCTTGCTTGGCAAAGTCATTATTCAGTGTGGAAGAACAGATAGTTTAATTCACCAAAAATTCCAACTTAGATAACTTAGGGTTAGTACTTGGCAATGTCATTAGTGGCTTTTTTCCTTGCTTTTCAGTGTAAGGAGGCAGTTCTGCCTTCTCTAGTCGATGCAGGCAGTGCTCAAATCATGGTGGATGAGAATTAACTATCTCACTGCGGTTCTTCAACTCAATACATATTGATTTGTGGGTCCTGTGACCTAAAAAAGAAGACAAACTATATTAAACTTCAAAATAATGTAAAATAAGGATAGGCTTCACCCAATAGAAAATAGAAAGCACATCCCAGTATCACTCTTGTGGTAGGAATGTTAAAAGACATTGGCTTCTAGAAACCATCACTTACCAACAGTGATTTTATATTGGCTAGTTTGATCTTTGGCCAAGCTGCCTCACTGTCATGGAAGTCATCACAGCCATATCAATCCTGCCTGTTTCAGACAGAGTTCAGTTCAGTGGTAATAGCTAAAGACATCCCAAGACCCTGGGACTGATACTATTGACTGGTATTTAAAAGAATGATCTCCAGCTCTGCCACAGAGTTTGTGTATCACATTTTACAAACTCAGGCATTCCTGTCCTGTGCATCTGCCTGAGGGGTAAAGGCCTTGAGCACGCAGCCCACCAAGGTTCTGCAGCCCTGATGTCCAGATGGGGATCTACCACAGCGTGTCGTGTCCCCTTCTGGCACACAAATCTACGTTTCTGTGAGGCAGAAAAAGCCAGGGAGTGTCTAACCCTTCTCCTGGTCCTCCACCATGGTGTAATGAAGGCATGTGGACCTGGAAGAAGTGCCCCAGTTCTGCTGGGTTGCTAATGTCAAATTAAGTGTCACAAGCCATCTTCACTGAGCTGGTTGAAAATTTCACTCACTCAGTGAAATTATGGAGCCATAAAGAGGAGGAGAAGAACCATGCAGGCGAGGGCAGCAGAAAGGGAAGGATTGCTCCCTCTCCATGGCAGCCTTTGTTTAAGCCAACTGAGAAACCACATTCACCTTTGCCATCCACATTTGTCATCATTTCATTCAGTTCTGTAAACTGATTTCCTGTTCTCAAGCACATGGAAAGTCTTCCCAGATTATCATATTCACTGTTCTACTTTATAACCAGAACATAATGGAAATGCTCATAGACAGTGCTCTGGTTGCAGTTACACTGGTGGCACCAAGGAGAGAATGTAGCACCAAGGACAGGATGTGGCCCCTTGGCTGTGACGTTGCCTGTGAACCAATCAGCAAGTGCCTGGCCCTGTTCTGTTGTTCTGATTTTTGCAAGTGAATTTGTGTTTCTTCACATCTTTGTTTGGATGTTAAATGTTTTATTTTAATGTGACACATTCAGGTGAAAATTAACAACTAATAATGCATTAAAAGAATCATTTTAACTTGAGTAAAAATAGATGTGATATTAGATGCAGTGTTTACTGACAAGATATAACTGACCTAGTCTACCTGGTAAAGAGTCTAATCTTTTGAAGTCAGGTATGTTGAACATTTCTGATGGAAACAGGGATAATTACATAAGAGTTTATTGTAGATATATTATTACAGAACCAAAATAAAAGCCCTGCTGCATTCTCCCACTCTACCACAGCCAATGCAGACTCATCCATGAAGCTGCATGCAGAACAGATTTTCCCCTCTGTGAAACAGTAAGATGCTCCTCTGATGGCATTTATACCAACCCTTCAAGCCTATGAAAATCTATACTTTGTAGGGCTGTATACATGTCATGGTTTGACCCGGAAGTAAGGTTTTGGGAAGTTATGGTCAAAGAATTCCAAGTAGGAATTAATTTGAGAACCCCTGAGAGGAGTTCCTAATGCCCTACAGTCTCTTGAACCCATTTCCTTCTGCTCCAGGAGAATGATGCAAACCTGCTTGAATTACTCTGGGCCCAAAGCAGCAGTGTTACCTACCCTCTGCTCCAGCCACTGGACCTCAGCAGAGAATCTACTGAGGGTTATTGGTACAAAGATATCCTTGTGGGGATAATCTGGTGGGGAAGGGTGTCTAATCACTGGGGTTATAACTGGATTGTGGACCACATCTTTACCTGCTGAATTAGTCCTATTTTCCTATTAGCCATCTCATAAAGATTTCTAGAGCACTTCTGACATCCTGAGCCATGCCTATGGAATATTTTTCCACTCAGCCTCTTTAATTCTCTCGTTTACCTCTGTTTTGCTTCACTGTTCCCACACTCATATGTACAAGTCACAATTAGTACTCATTACTTGGACATAAGAATGTCCAAGGACAGAAAGTCAGATCTCTGAAAAATTTGTCAGGAGTCATAAACAATTTTTTCTTCCTTTTTTTTTTTTTTCTTCATTTTCCTTATTCTGTTTTCCTCATTCTCTTCTTCAGTTTTTCTCTCCAAAACAGCTAGAGTGCTAGGAACACTTTTATACTGATGTACAGTTTGGTGCATGTTCAGTGAAAGTTTAGTGGGATTCTTTGAAAAGTTTCGGCCCCAAGAGGATCTGTAAAGAGTTTTGCTGAAGGGAACTATTATCAAAGACCAACTCGTGAGTTGGCAGTATAGAAGAATAAAAAGAATGTGAAGAAGCAAAATATCTCCACTTCTATACTGAGGCATTCAGCTTGCAACAATATGGCTTCTGATGACAACAGGAGACAGGAATTAAAAAGAAAGCAAAGCATTCACCCTCTTCCAGGGTGCTCTCACCAATTTTACAAGGTAGGACATCAAACAAGAAAAAATCCACGACAATGTCAAGGAAACACTCCCTGAAACATTCGAGGGCATGTAAATGTTAATAACCCCTGACAGCAACCTTCCGACTTAGTTGGCAGTGCCCAAGTGTAATTTTTTTTGGAAAAAAGGAACAAGAGTTGGAGAGAAATTGATTTTTTTTTTTTTTCAAACAGCATTAAAGAAAGCATCTTCACTGGAGATGCCTCTCAAAAAACTTTTCTTAATGTAACTTCTCTTTCAGTCCTCCACAGGATATTTCCTATTTTTTGATAGAGGAAAAGATATTTTCTATCACTCTTGACAAAAACATCTAGTAGCAAAAGAAAGCAGGCTTAAAGAATTCAAGGAGGATTTTGTAATCTTAGTTCTCAAATTCCACAATTCCCCAAATTCCAAGAACTCCTAAACTTTTATTTTCTAAGATAGTCTCAAAAAGTAGAAAGGAAATTGACATGGAAGAATCATGCAAAGACTTTGCAGCAGGATGTGATCCCATCCCAGTGACAGCCTCTAGATTACCTGAGCATCCTCAAATGATGTGTTAGGAACTGTTTGACACCTTGGCAAATCCGTATGGAAATAAATCTGCCCTGAATTTTAGCAGTGTGTCTGAGACAAGAACAGGAAATGTGGATGAATACAGCCATTCCCAGTGTTTTCTCTTCCAGAAAAGTGACCCAGAAGATGTCAAGAACTGTTCCCTGTGTATTGTATTTTCAGGCACCCCCGTGGCATGAAGGAAAGATGAATCGGACTCCATGTTCTCAGAAGGCTAATTTATTACTTTATAGTACTATATTATATTAAAGACTACTATACTATACTAAAGAATACAGAAAGTATACTTACTGAATGATAAAAAGGTAATAATAAAAATTCATGACTCTTTCCAGAGTCTCAACACAGCTTGGCACTGATTGGCCAATGGGTGAAAACAACTCACACCAGAAGCCAATGAAACAATCACCTGTGGGTAAACAATCTCCAAACACATTCCACACAGGAGAAGCAAATGAGATAAGAACTGTTTTCCTTTTTCTCTGAGGCTTCTCAGCTTCCCAGGAGAAAAAGCTGGGGTGAAGGGATTTTTCCAGAGAATGTGAATGCCACACCTGTGTGGTTATTTCCCAAAGTTACCTCTACAATGTTGGGAGGCTCTTCCTGCTTGTCAGACAAGTCTGTCCTCTCCCTCTGAGCAGTTCCACTCCCTTACTCATGCCTATAACTGGAATTAACTTTAGAAAGTCCTGTCCTTCTCAGGGCACAATGGAAGGAGACACTCTGGCGTGGAGAGGAGCCAGACAATCCATGTGGATCATTTACCATCCACAAAGCATACAGATTGCTACTGTGTTATCTGCTTTCATCTGGGTCATGCAGGTCAGAGATTTTTAAGATATTCATAGAAATTCAAGAGAGGCAGTTATCAGAATTTTCTGTATCACCTGGCATGCATTGAAATGAAAGACAAATAGCCATGAAGGTACTTTACAAAACCTATTCAATACCAACATGCAAAAATGCTTTTTAACACCTAGTCTGCATATTTTCTTAGAGACAAAATATATGTAATTATTTGAAATGAGAAAGGCATGGTTTAGTGGAAAATTATTTTCACCTGCTTCTAAAAAGAGCCAGAACTTCTTTTTTTCTGAACAGCTGTGTGAGTCAGGAAGACACAAATGAACTAGTGGACAGCACTTCCCTTTCCTCACCCAAATCTGTGGATTCAGGTCCAATTTTACAAAAGACAACACATGGGGGACAAAATGAGGCAAACCATTTTTCAATATAACACACCCTCAATTTTTTATTTAGCTGGCTCAGAGGACATCTGTCCTCACCCTGCAGACCTTCCTCCCATCTTATGCTGACCAAGGACAGAGTGGGAAACCCAAACCCACAAAAGTAATGTGCCACACCAGAAATGTGCAGAGAAGTGTGGCTGCTGCCACCCTGCTTTAGACACCTCCTCTAGCAGAGGATTTGTGAAGAACCTCTTCTCCTTTGCAATACACCTTGTCCTGTGTTCCATAGGAAAGGAAATGCAGTGCATGCTACTGAGAAAACAGATCCAGTTTCCTACTCTTACACAAACAAACCTAAAAAATCCCTTCTGGAACCTCAATGCAGAAAAATCACAATAATAGTGGCTAAAAAGCCTGATGCCAACAGGAACTCCCACTTCCTTATGACAGCTCTAACACTAACAATTCTCTGTTGTTCTTGCTTCTTAGCAGCCCAATTTTGGCTTAAAAATAAGAAAATTTAATATTTCCTGTTCCCTGAGATAGCCAGGAGGAGTCCCAAATCAAGGGATATGGCATAGACATGATGTCCATGGACAAAAAAGAAAAAAGGGATTTTGCTTTGTTTTTCTAAGTGAGTTCTTGGATCAAAACTGCTTCCATTGATTTAAAATACAATGACTTAAAAATCCTCTGTAAGCAAAATGGACCACCTCCTTTGAAGAACCTTTTGTGCTACTTAAACTTTTATGGAAAAAAGTATTTGCTTTTCACCAGCTTGTTGGGATGGCCCTTCTCATGCTTGCCCTCACCACCACCACCAATGTGACTGGCAAAGGCCAGGGAACCTACTAATTGCCAGAAAATAATGAAACAGGGTGTGAGCTATCTCCCCTCTTTCCCTGATGGATGTGCACATGGGCTGGGAGATCCCTCCCTTGTATGAATTCTGATGTTCCTGCATTTACTCCTCCTCCTGACTTGTATTGACTTCTTATTCAGAAAAAAGTAATGGATATATTATTTTGCACAATAAATGCACTTTTGTAGCAGCTGGAAAAATTCTTAGGTAAATGCATTTAGTAGACCTTGTGGTCAATGGGCTGGAAAAACATCCTTTGCACTGTGCACAAACTTAAGTGATGATTTAAACAATGAGGGATTTAAGGGCTTGCATAAATGTACTTAAGTCAGGCCTACATCTTGTGAAATCTGTAGCTTTGCTCTTTTGCAAAGTGAACACTATATATAATTTGTATTTATGTTAAAAAAAATAAAGAAACAAACTAGAAAAAAGTCCCCCAAAGAGTCTACCAAGCCTGCAGTGCTGCTCGAAATAAATAAGCACAGATGTAACATTATGCAAATCAGTTCATTTGAGATCAGCTTTAAGGTGTTACAGTGATGATAATGAGATCATTTACAAGGGGATGAAATCATCTAAGCCTATGTAGGGCAGAGAAGGATGTAAGAGAAGCAAAATGTCTTGGATTCCTGTTCAGAGCTTCACCTCTGGCTTTGCCAGATCTCCTACTAACTCAACCAAAAGCTCTGGGTATGCAAAGATCAAAGCAGGCAAATGCATTATGTATTATTTTTTGGCAATCTTTAGAGATGAATTAGTTTCTCTTGCCAGACATTTTCTGATTATTTTTCTGCTGCTTTAAGGGGAGACTGTGTTCTGCTTGTCTACACCTTGTTTCCAGGCTGCACACACTTTTGCTTTTTAGGCTGATGTTTATCACTCGGTGTTTACCTTTAAAAAGAGAATCTGTTTCTAGCAGTTGTAGTTATTAATTCTTTCATCTCCTTCCCTATTTGTTTCATCTGCATTGCTCTGCTACATGGTTGATATTCTTTATTGTGCTATTATTTGCCTCAAATATGTTTCGCACTGTTGCATGAATTATTTTTGACAGCTGAACAAAGGCAAGATGTTAATCCAAGGAAGCCATCTGCAGAAAGTGCTATTTAACAAGAGCAGGAATGTCTGTGCAATGTACTCTATCCAAAGAGGAACAGCAAAAACTGGGAATCATCAGCCTTTGGGTGTCATCACACTGACAAAGCCAACAGCACTGGGAAGTCCTGGACCACTCCTGTGGCTTAAACCCAACAGGAAATAGAGAAATTAAGCACCATGAAGGCACTCGCTCAACCCTCTTCTCTTCCCTCCCTACCTGTGTGGAATACAGAGGAGAATCAAAAGTACAACTTGTGGGTTGAGATAAGAATAGTTTAATAATTGAAAACAAAGTAAAATACAAAAACAATGGCAAATAATAATAATAGTAGTAATGATGATGATAATAAAGGGAAAGAAAACAACCCACAAAAAAAAAGTGATGCAACAATAGAGCTGGTCACCATTCACTGACTGATGCCAGATCCCCCTTCCTGAACCCATATCAGTCCCTGCTTCCAGCTAATTTCCCCAGTTTATATCCTGGACATGCATTCCATGGTATGGAGCAATCTTCAAGTCACTTGTGCTAGCTATGCTCCCTCCCAGTTTTGGACACTGATTATATGCCATACAGCCTCATCCCTGATAACAGACCTACCCATGGCTTCTGTTTCTTTCTCAAGTCCCTGATGTATCACTCAATAGGTTTCAGTTCTGGAACTGTAATCTTAAAACCCCACTTGCTCACGGGGCATGTAATAACATTCAAAAACCTCCATCATGCCAGAAAAGTTATCCTTTTTACCTCAGTGAACACAAAACTGTACTCTCTTTTAAGGTTGCTTAACTTTCAGCTGTTAAAACTGAAGCAGACACTTACCCAAAGCACTTACATATATCACAGAAGTAATAAAAAGCTAATGTCTGTTCATTTATTTATCTTCTGAAAGATGGCCTGAGTGCTACCTCACTCAGCACTGGGAGGTATGACTAACTCCTGAGCACAGATAATAAATACATATATAATTCCTTGTTACTGACAATTGTACATGAATGCAGCAGGGGCATTTAGAGCTCATTGTGCAAGTGAGAAAGGGCCAAGACTTGAGTCCTTTTAGCTGAGGAAAAGTCACCCTGTTCAAAAGGGTTGGAGGCAGCAGAGCAAGAACACCCTGATCCCACTCACAAGTGGAGAAAGCACAACCCTGTCAAACACACTCCTTTTGTAGCTCTGCAATTGCCCCTTTACCCTCCCCTCCCACAGAAACCACTGCTATCCACTAGCAATGAATTCCAGCTCTCCATGTTGGCTCCTATTCAAAGTTCATTCAGGTTTTTATGGGTGGTTCTGTTTTCCCATTCAGAATCCTGACAAATGATGTCAACATTCAGACATCCATGTGAAGATTTCATAGCAGAAACTACAAAATAACCAAGATGTTCCCTGCAGGCTGGTGAGGTGGTTCTTCTCTTTGCTTTGGGAAACACCAAAACAGAAGTTGGACATGGATTCACTCTTGTCTGAGAAAGGGGGATGTTGTAGGACAAACAGAGATACTGAGATCCTCTCCATGGAGCCACAATAGATTTGAGTAGTTGGGTTTTTAATATTTCTATTTATTTATTTACTTATTTACTTATTTATTTGAAATTTTGTAGTGCAAGGTTTTAACCTTCTCCCAGCTGTGTTTACAAGAAATCTAAAAAACAAAACCTGTGGATGTTGCATTTCTCTTTTTTTTGTTTGTTTGTTTACTGATGAAATCCATCTCGCTCACCATTTTTCCAGTAGGTGACAATTTTGCCTTTGAGAATGTAGATTAAAGAAAGACTTTTTATTAATTGCTTCATGTTCTGTTAGAAGTCACAGGGGCTCCTGAAGTTCCCTGGCCATGGTGTGCCAATCTAGAGAGCTGCTAAACAACTACAGCCAGTGAGACAGGCCCTCTTCTGATTTACTCTCTGTGCAAGCTGGCTGAAACTTTGAAGTTGTGAGGGATGTAAATTAGAGCAAGGTTTGCCAAAGTATTTTCCATGGAATTTTTAGACATCTTAATAGCTTGCCTGCCCAGGTACAGGAGAATCTGTCTCTTCTTGGGGAGCTGTTCCTTTGCTCCAAAAGCAATGACTTTTCACATCCTTACTCTTGAAGAGATGTTTGGAAGGACTAAAATGCAAATAATAATGTTCTTCTGAGCTGAAATCTGCCACCAAAAGGCTGTCTGTGCTCACATTGCTCATGAATTTCAGTTTTCCCATCCCAGTGGGAAAAAAATCATCCTCATCTCAATTCACCCTCCTTGTGGCTCACAGCAGGATTGGAATGTCTGAGTTTAGTCACAATTGCCTGGTGAGTTTTCTTGATTCTTTAGACAAGAACAAGAAAAATCCCTTTTTGACTTGGTGCTAGTAGAGAAACATTTCCTTCATCACCATTCTAAGGGCACTTGGCCGTTTTCCATCCTTTCTTCTATGGGCTTCACTCTGAAAGCTTATCCATCAATTCCCATCTTGATGAATTCCCCTTTAGCTCTCCAGTCTCAGTGCTGTGTCTATCCCATCTCAAACACTATTAGAAAGTTTATAAACAGTCTCCTCCACAACACCTCTGCAGAGCTGCAACAACACCAGGTTTATTTCACAGGAAGGACAGTTGTGGGGTTGTTTTCTCCACATGAAAAATCAGCACTTTGAGAACATAAAACAATCTGGATCTTCTAATCACAATCTCAACTGTGACTAGGAAAGAGATCTTACTATTCTGTCACCAGAATACATCTTAACATCTGTGGTCGTATTACATAGTTTCATGAAAAGCGGAAAAAAAATTAAACCAGAAGTCTTTTCATATACAGGAATCTATTGTTTAATTTTGAGACTACAGAAGTAGTTAATTTCAACAGTGCCAAAATGTTTTGCAGAGATAAGGAAATAATATATCAATTTATGTGATGCCTTTGCAATGCTGTAAAAATACTTATTGGCATGGGATAGAGCAGTCTAGACAAAATAAGCCTGGACAATAGAGTCAAAAGATAGCATTTTTTTCCCCATCAAAATAAAATGAGAAAAAAATCACTTGGTTTTTCTGCCATCCTATTTTGTGAGAACTGACACACTCTTACACGCATTTCTATTTAAATAACTGGGATATTTTTTGGTGTAAAAACCTGTTGGATCCAAACTTTTTCATAAACCTTTCTAATGATTCTCTCTTATCTTGTGGATCAAATATAGTAAAGTCATCTTTTACTAACTGTATCCCACTTCAGGAAAATAAGGACTGGAGCATAAATTAAACCTATCATCTAGCAGAAAAGAATCAGAGAAATGTGAGGAAACCAAAAGCAGTATGTTCTCTTGGATTATTCTGCTGAAAAAACAGATTCCTGGGTGGTGGAAAAGCCACAGCTTCTATTTGTCTATAGTAAAGCATTTCAAGAACTGGATAATTACCTAAAGTGATCAGCTATTGAATTTTTCTCTTTCCCATTGGTATGAGAAGTAAGCATGTACTTTTTGCTGGGCAGAACAGCAATCAATAGGTAATGGAGAAGTAATTTGTCTGACGACATCAACTGGATGCCAGTCCTTCAGCACCTCTACTAATAAATGTCATGTATCCATGCCAGGACACTTGAGATCACATTGAGCTTTGAAGTCACTGTATTGACCGTGAAATATTTCTAAATAATGTCTCAATTTACATGGCCGGTTTCCACACGAGATTCTAGATTAGATGTGCCTCTCATTTCCATTAGCTGGAGTTCTGAGCAACTCCAGGGGCAAACTCCAATATGAAATTAATGTTGCTGAAGGCAAGAATTTGGTTCACTGTGTAAGTATCAGAGGCAAGTTTAATACTTTGCACATCTAGCAGGACTCAGGGTGAATGAACATCTCTCTGCTGAAACCAAATATCTCACCCTGGAGTTCTACACATCTAGGTCAATGTTCTCCAGAATGGATTGATCCAAGGAGAGCTTTCACTTCTCTAAAGTAGATAATTCACTTTTTGAATGCAATTTAGGGTTTCATTTTTCAGCTTGTATTCTCTTGTATCCATGCATGTCTTCAGAGAGCAGAGATTTCACTGGGCACTGCAAAGGGGGGGCAGTCTCATTGCAGCCCTACAAGGACTAACTAACAGCCTTAAAGGCAGAGACCTTTCCCTACCTGGGGAACTAAAGAACCCTGTGATCCTTTCTTGCCATCTTCCTCCTCATTCCATCACTCCTCACCCAAGATCTTGGAGGCAACTCTGCCAGTGTGACTCCAGCTTGCAGGAACAGTTGCAGTAGCTGTGAACCATCTGCTTTCTCTCTTTTCCTGTGGAACAGACTGAACTTCACCTCATGTCACTTGTATCTTCACTCCAGCCCTATGTGCCCATTTTTTCCTGTTTCTCCCTCTGTTTTATCCCACACTCGCTGTTCTAACCCCTTCCCTTCACTGAGATTTCTTCTAAAGCCTCTTGTGTCTCATTAAGTCTTTGGGTTGTTCCTACACACTGTGATCACACACATGATTATGCTGTTTATTAGTGATGCTATCTTTGAATTCAGGGATGCAAACTGTGTCTCTCACTAGCACTCAGAGACCTGCAGTTCAAATAAATGGATTCATATACCATTGACTTCGTCATCTTTGGGGACAAGCCTATGATGCTGACAATAAAGTCTTGTCCAGTGACATCTCTGCCATAGTGTAGTCTGAGAGACCTCTTTCAAAATGCATCAGTGTAGGTTTAAAAGAGACACCTCACAAGGAACTAAAACTCTTATCCTGGGTCCAGTGGGGTCAAGTTTAGGGCTGAAAATTCAGAATGTAGAGATATGGTTGCATCAAAGTGTGTTTGACAGCACCCATTAACAGTCTGTTACACTCCACAATCTGATGCAATTCAAAATGAAGTGAGCAGATGTAACACAACGTGCTCCCAGCACACTCCCAGAGTCTCACAGGAGCTCTGCCTCTATTCATTTTGATTTGAAAAGCAATTAACTAATACAAATTAAGGAAAACAAGAGATAACTGTTAAATCTGGCTGTAAAAAGAACATTATAACACATCTGCCTCAGTGTCAAGTTTCTACAAGAATTTGCTTGGATAGTACTGAGTCCAACAGGATCTGTACACACACAGTAAATAATATTACTTTTAGCATATGTGAAAAGATCATATTTTTTTTCTGAGAGACTGCCCACTTTTCCAAAATACACTTTCATCACTGTTTATAGGGGAAATACTGTGTATTAGCATCAGAAATTGTGCCTCACAGATAAAGAAACCTGAGTGTCAGCTGGCTAAACACCTACATTAACATTCTATTCTTTCAGTTTAGTGAAGCTCCTCTGCAGTCAGTAAAAGACAGGCACTGGGCATTTTTGAAAATCAGGCTGATTGTATTTCTAAGATATCTCTGGCACCCTCAACCCACTGGCTAAAATCCCATTAGCAAAGTCCCATGAGAAATGGAAAAAACTGGTAGTGTTGGCACTTCCTAAGTCCCTGGCCCAGCCTGCAAGTGACACTGCTGTCATTCCCTTCTGCTTGTCTCCTTAAACAGGGAGAGGACTATTTTACTTCTCCTTTTAACCACCAAATTGAATGAAGAAGGGAGTTTCAGTGGGAATGAAGCATGCAGCATTATGCAAGTGAAAATTCCAGTAGATTGATATCTAATTTCCAGAACAGGATTGTTGTTAATTTGGGGGTTTACTTTTTTGTTTCTTCTGAAAAAAATTGAAGGGTTTTAGAAATATTGGAGTTTTGTTTTCAAGTTTCACAAATAAATACTTTCTAACATGATGGAATATCTAATTTCAACAGCTTCCAAAATGAAGCTCTTGAGTTTGTCACTTTGAAACCTCATTTTCCATTCAGAAGCAGAGGAAAAACAGGAGGCTTTTACAGCCCACCCAAATGAAACCAAACATTTCAAAATAAGTGTTTTGATTACAATGTAAATAGATGCCCACAAAAACAGGCTCCATCACAACCAAAGAAAGAGCTGCAGAAAGAGGTGTGCCAAACCTGACAGCCTCCACTGTGTGTCTGAGGGGACAATGGAGCCACGAGGGTGGACCTGAAGATGGTCCATCTTTTATTTCTACTTGCCCATCTCCACTTTTTGCTCTGTTAAATCCCTGCCTGTGGCCATGATCTTGCTACATGCTGCTCAACACAGCCAAGTGTTCTGCAGCACTGGGAGCTGCTGTCCTCTCCTGGACACAAGTGTAGACAAGCCTGATGGAAAACTCTAGGTCCTCTGCCCAAATATTTCACTTTTTCAGCCCTAAATCCACAATGCAAATATTGTTACTGTGGTGGCTGGAATTTAACTGGGGGTCATAGTTTACTGTTTCGAGTTCTGGCTGCACCTTAAGGTATGGAGAGGAGGGTCACTGGTTTTTATTTGCTGGAATACTCACTCTGGTGTGTGGTTCTTACTCCTTGCTTTGCACAGAGTAAATAAAAAGGAAGCTGATATGAGAGTTCAGTTTGTTGGAAAGAAAATTACTTCCTTCAGCTGAAATTCCTGGCAGAATCTGTACTTGGACAGAGAAGGTTTTCAGTGTGAAAGCACAGGAGCTGCCCAAGCCTAATGAGAATGAGTTCATACTTAAGGTGTTGTGTACAGCTTTGACACCTGCCTAACATTTTTAGAGGACTCCAAAGATGCAAAAAAGCATTTCTCAAAATTCCTTTTAGCTTTTTTATTTACCTTAAAACTATGACAAATAATTTTAATGCCTAGTGGAAGCTAAAAAATCATGACTATGCATATTTGTAAAGAACTGTGCCAAGACTATCTTGGCAATTCTTGCAATCTGTAACCTGGTTCTTCAGACAACAAGAAATGTCAAGTGCTAGTTGTGTAATTTATTGTGTGCCATTGCTGCAGGAATTGGCATGAGTCACTATGTGCTAACCCAGAGGAAATTACTTCTTGCTATTTAAAAAACCCAAACAAAACAAAATTATAAACAGCAGCAACAACAAAAATAATAACAAAAAAAACCCCACCTTGAAGGTGCATTTCTCAGCGTCTGTTTTAACCATAGAGCTGCAAACTAGTAACCAAATTTTGTTTCCATCACATCTTTTGCCTCAAAGATCAAGAAATACTTGGATTTCCTTGCCAGGTGTGCTCATAGATAAAACTTAAGGCAGGAAACACTGTGGTTTTGACAGGTACTGATCCCACTTTGCCACAGATTATCCTGGCACACCAGCACTTTTCCAAACAATGGTCTTTGTTCTCATCAGAGCTAAAATAGAGACATGGAATTGATTTTCCAAGGAAATGGCAAAATGGATTGAGTAATTTGTGAAGTATTTGGAGTGTGACTGTTGGTTTTATTGTCCCAAAATTATTCAGGTCATGACGTGCTGGCAGTGAAATATGAGAGCTGTGGAAACAAAACATCCACAAGGAGGAGAACACACCTACCTATGGCAAATCTCCACTGAGCCTTTTGCCTTCAATATCACTTGAGCTGGTGTTTGCTGCATCTATTTATTACCCCACCCAGAAAGCATTTTTGGCAAGTTTCTCCTATGTTGTCATCATAATATTCCTGAAAGGAGGAAAATGCCACTAAATTTGAAGTGTTAAAGACACTTCATGAGAATGAATATCAGACATCTAAGCAATTCATGTGTTTAATTGCAACTAGTAAGAGATAAACCAGAAAAGTTTAGCAATTAGGAGGGATTTTTCCCTCAACTCACTTTGGAAACAAATTCTGCAGCAGCAGATCCTGTGAGAGTAGAAATGACTAATAAGGAGCTGAGGACATCTTTTTCTTTAGCTTTGTAATTTGGGATGTTTGAAATATGAGAGACAAAGCAATATCCTCAGCATATTAGATGACAGCCTTTCCATTAGCTGAATGTGACTGAGGGAAGTGTGTGATGCTGCAGTGACCACAGGAGGGGGAATAAAGAAAAGGCTCATAATCCTGCAGCTAATCAGGTCTCAAGGTATTTGGTTCCAGCTCTTGCAGGAGCTCTTTACACATGACCTCGGACAAAGCACCTGGGATGAAATTTTCCAACATTCACATCCTCAAAGTCCTTAAATCTGCAAAATTTTTTTCAAAAATGCATCAACAAAAATTAGAGAATGTAAGTTCCTAGACTTGCATAACTTGCAGAGTTGCACATTTATTCTCCTTGTTCCTACTACCACCTACAGCTCTGTCTTCTGTATTTTTCATATCCACTGGTGATGAGCTCCCCTCATCAGAGAAGGTGATTTAACTAAGACCTGCAGAATAATAGAAGTAATAATGAGAATTGTCCAAAAGAGGAATACTTTCAGAGAAAGGAAAAATTGAAGAAACAATCACACTAATGTAAGTGTTCTGTCATAAATTGATGAAATTGCAAAACAACAGAGCAACACTGATGACTTGGAGGGAGTCTGATAAATGTGAACTTGATATCTGTGACAAGGAGAAAAGGCTATGAAGAAAATCAGACTGCTAATTCTTATTGCTTTTGGAACCCAAGGAGAAATAAAAGTGATGTATATTTTGTCAACTGCAATCAAGACACTTGGGGATTTTCTTGGGGAGGTCATGATGGCACAGTATAAGAATAAAGCATAAAATCCATTCTACCTGCATTCAGATTATCAACTCCAACTTCTCCAACCATTTCAGGACCTGAAAAAATAATAAAAAATGTAAAACTCTTAAAATGGAAAGAAAAAAAAATAAAAACCACACCAAAACCCATAAAAGTCTTCCAGGCTGTGTGGCTGAGCTCTGGATGTTCAGTAGCACAACAGACACAAGTTGATTGCATAGGTCACCAGAAAATCTTGATCAAGGAAACAGGTCACACCCAGAGATGCCCTGAATGTTAACTCTTATGCAGAAGAAGAGTTTGATCTTGATATTGAAGAAGACAGTGACAAAACTTCAAAGGGACAGGACTTCAGAGAAAGCAGCACTGGAGCCAACATTACGAAAGACATAAAATTAATTTTTAATGAACTAGTTTTGGATCAATCATCCAGTTGCCACCAGTGATACACCTTCTGAAACAGTGATTCAGATGTTCCACAACAGTTATGACTCCTAGAGAAAGCACAAATCCAGTGTGCTTTATAATGATCAATATAAAGTCCTTTATGCCACAGAGGAGCTACTGCACAGTCTGCTGAGAAAGACATAAAAATAAATTATTCTGCTCATAAACACAGTCACAGAAGCTACTGCCTGTTTGGAGGATCACACAACAATATCCTAATTGTGGGGGAAATGTCCTTTGATATATTTCAGAATGAAAGAAATAATGAGCTGCTGCAATATAATTCTGGTTAAGTGGGAGGTTCTCACATTTACTACATCCATTGTAAAACTCCCACTGACTCATTGGAGGCAAAATAAAAGAGCTCAAGTTTGAAACACTTATCACCCACGTTGTCCTACCAGCACTGTGGGATGGAAGCTGTCTGTGGAGTCCAGAGGAACCTGAGAAGGACACATCTCCCAGGCCCTCTGCTCGCTGGAGCTGCAGTGCTTTGGTGTGTGATCAGTAATAAGTGGAGCTGACCACGAATTTTCAATTAACTTTATTCCTTCAATTACACCTGAAGAAAGAAAAATGAGGGAGGTTGGCAGAGGAATCAACAGAGGAGGAGAGATCTTTCTAGGGAATACAGAAATCTATATATTCTGGTGGAGACCTAGAAAATTAGGTACTTCCTCATTAATTGATATTTTGCAATAGTGACACTTCCAAAGAGCATGTTTATTTTCACAGAAATCATGACAAAAAGATCCTTTCCAAATTTTTTTAATCAGCTTTTTGCAGGACTTCTGAAATTTTAAAACACAAGCTTGTTTCATGCTGATGTTCAAGAAAATATTGAGGAATTAACATGTCCATTAGTATAGAAAATCTATTCTTCATATGGTTCTGGTTTAAAACTTTTCTGCTCCATCTTGCTCTGATCTTGCAGCTACAAAAGGAAATGTGAACTCAGATATGGAAAGCTTTCAGTTCTTGTCATTGCTTTCCAGGATAAAACTCAGCAGAAAAAGAAAATACAGGAAAATATTTTTCCTCAAAAAATAAAGTTTACTTGACATTTTCTCTTTACACACCAGTGTTAAAGCCTTTGCACCCCTACTTGGCAAACTTTCTTGCAGCACCTCAAAGGAAGGAGAATTTGATGTGAACATTCTGAAATGTTGTTTTCAAAGTAAAACTCTATTTCTTTTTAAGAGGATACAAGATACACAAACCACAGGACTCTATGGCTCCCCATGGTAAACCTGTGTAAATATTTTCACAAGGTAAAAATATGTAATTATCTGTCTCTGAGAGAAATTTGTGTTTTAAGCATAATAAAGCCCTGCCACAAAGGTAAGCTCATGCAAGCACTCAGTTTTTGTTGGTGCTGAGCACTGTCACTCATCTGCCAAGGACATCAGCATTCCTATCACTTCAAACATGTCAGCAATTACATTCCCCAGCTGAGGCTCAGGCTGATGTGATTCTGAGAGCAGGACCAAGAGCAAGACTTCCACTTGGTTTCATGTCTGGGGGGAAAATATTGTCCTGAAAATTGGAAATTTCCAGGAATTATTGGAATTCCTATATGGAGGGCATATCATGCAGTGGAGAACACAAGGTCTGATCAAGGTTTACAAAAGAGTCCCTGGGTTACCTGAGCTGATAAATTCATGACTTTCCTGCAGTGTCCATGTGTAACCAGTAGAAAATCTTGGTGTTTGCACCTCAGCCACCTCCCCACCTTCCTCAGGTGGGGGACTCTTCAAGCCTACCCTTCCACCTATCTTCTCCATCTCAAGGGGACTTCAGGGATTTTAGAACCTCACCCATCAGGACTTAAAGCAGCCTCCTGTAATTAGAGGCTGGTGTGGGGAAGAAAATCCTCCTGTATCCTGCCAGGTTCTGTGGCTTCCCTCTGAAACTCTGTGATGGTGTCAGAAGCAGGATTCTAAACAAGGTGGGTTTCGGGTCTGTTTGCAGGTGACAAGGTTCCTATATTGCCTGAACTACATGATTTGCCTTTTTTCCTTAGAACAGGGGACTTTGGGACATAGGAAATATCTTATGAGGTTTATAAAACGCTGTGTAAACTTTAAGTAGAAATTTGTCTCACTTGAGAAATAATGATAAAGAACAGTGTGTGAAATCTGAGCGTTTGGAGAGAAAGGGTTTTATTTCAGAATCTGTACTTTCTCTGCAAATCCAAAAGCTCATATAATGACGTGAAATAGAAAATGGTCCTTGACAGTGAGCCAAAACCTACAGTTTTAAAAGTCCTTTTTCAGATAAAACTTTTACTTCCTACATTTGGGTGACCTTTGATTGGGATGGTTATAATTATTATTTTTACAGAAGAAAAATTTGTGGTAAGCACTTTCAAAGGAGCAATAGCAGGACAAATTCTTTAACTAGAAACAACCTTTGATCCATGGATAGGAGTTAATGATGGTGGATCACTTTTCAACCCATGTTATGCTTGAAATATGATTACTTGTGTTATGTTTGCATGGCAAGATTTTGGTTGTGGAAGAGCTACAGGAGTGGCTTTAATTTTAATTTCTTATCATCCTACTCTCATCTGATTGGTAATAACTTAATGCCAATAACATTTACAAATAATTACTTCCTTCTTCCCACCTCTGCCTTCTTCCTGGCCTCTACTTCACTCCCAATTTTCTCTGCCTCCTCCCCACAGCAACACAGGAGGACAGGTAAGGGGGATTGTTCATCACACACTGACTCTTCTGCTTCTTCCTCCCTTTGGGCAAACTCTCACCTCTTTACCTGCTCCAGCATGAGATTCCTCCCATGGCAGACAGTTGTCCCTAAACTTCTCCAGTGTAGGTTTTTATCATGGGCTGCAATTCTTCACTGAGCTGGTATTGGCTCTGTCATAGGGGGAGCTTCTGGCAGCTTCTCTCAGCAGCCACCCCTGTAGTCCCCCTGCTACCAAAACATTGTCATACAAATTTATCACATTATTCCAATCATAACTTCAATTCAGCATGTTTTTCATTGCTATTTTTAATTTCTAGTGCTTTAAAGTAGGAAAGAAATTTTAGGTGCTGTCCTTGCTGCCCTATTTGACAGATCCAGGGGAAGCACTGACCATTCCCCCATAAGCCCTGAGTCTCTGTGCATCCCCCACTTTGGCCCATTTTTGTTTCGGTGTTGGCCCAGCCCTCCTGCTCTGAGTTCTGTGCCCCCAACCCTTCTCATTCCCCTCCTGCCAGACTGCTCCCAGGAGAGGAGGGGAGGGACAGCCCATAGCACAGGACAGCCTCACTATACAAAAACCATTGGAATCTTGGGAAACCCATGTCAAGAACAATTACCAGTCAAACCCACATCAAAGACCATTACCAGCCATGGCATTACAGTTATTAACATTATTACCACAGGGTACAGCTGCAGCCAGAACAAAGTGATGAAGGGCAGTGTGCTGAGGTGTTCCATGAGCTGTAAAAGCTCTCCAGCATTTCTAACACAACCCCTGCAGGAGCAGCAGTTCCTCACTGGGACTCCTAAATTTCCAGTTCAGCCTGGATAATAGTGGATCATTATGAATGGGGCATCTGTGGGAATACAGATTCCCACAGATGCACGAGCTGCAGGTAAGGGAACTATGAACAAAGCTTGATGCTCCTACCCCTTGTGGCTCCTGGGCTTCAGAAATCTGTTCCTTGGGTTTTATTCAGACAGTTTTACACCCTTTTATGGAGTCACAACTCTTTATTACAGAAATATTCCTAACGAAATCTGATTCTAATAGCTCCCTCTCTGGTAGGAATTCTTTTTTCCACCAAGTTTATTGCTCTTTATATAAACACTGCCTCATACTTTTGCATCCCCTGTATCTCTCTTCTGTTAATTACACTGAACTTCTCTTGACCTCTTGTTCAGGCAGAGTGAAAATGAACAGGTTGCCTAACTAAATATGACCTGCTTGTCACAGCAGTGCTAACAGCTCTGCAGTCACAGCACAGCCCTTGCTGCCTTTCCATCCTTCAGGGCTTTGTGGCAGTTTTTTTACAAGGGTACACGGTGCTAGAACAAGCAATGGCTTTAAACTGAAAGAGGCCAGGCTTAAATTAGAGAAAAATCCTTTCCTGAGAGGGTGGTGAGGCCCTGGCACAGGCTGCCCAGAGAAGCTGTGGATGCCCCATCCCTGGCAGTGTTCAAGGCCAGGTTGGATGGGGCTCTGAGCACCCTGATGTAGTGGGAGGTGTTCCTGCCCATTGCAGGGGTTGGAAGAAAATGATCTTTAAGGTCCCTTCCTACCCAAACCATTCTAGGATTCTCTGGACTAAGAAGCACCATATCACAAATTTCATAGTAAATGCAGCTTCTGTGTCTTGCTCAATGCAGAGGGAAAGCACTAAAGCTGTTTCAGCTTCAAATTTCAGGAACAAATTAAAGCATGAGAAGAGTTTCTTGTGGACTTCAGCCAACCCAAGCCCAGGGTGCAAATGTGCACACCAGGTGATATCATTGTGAGTCTTTAAGGAGCTTCGTATGAAGCATTGCAGGGCAACACTGAGTTGGGAAGAGATGATCTTTGTATCTAATCACAGTGAGCTATCCCTCACTTAAACATGGATTTATGTCCCTTCTTAATATGTGAAATATTTTATCTTCTAGAAATCTGAATCTTCCTACTGAAGTCTACAGCATGGATAATTTTCTTGTTTCTCTTCAAACAAACTTCATCTTCTTTCATCTAAATCTATTCTTGGAAATGGCCAAACCACTCAGAACATTTCAGTCAAAACTCAGGATACTAATTTGGAAATGCCCATGATAACAGAATGTGATTTTAACAGCAAATAGTACTTGCAGCAGCTTCATTTTGATGAGTGCAGTCTTGAGGAACATTTACAAAACCCTGAGAGAAGCCAGTCCACTGCCATCAGGGGGGACATTGGCTCAGAGCTGCACATTCCTGCAGAAGGTGCTCCAGCACCTGCAGACAGACAAATAAAGGTTGTCTTACACTGGGTCTCTGGTCTCTCTTTCTTTAGACAGCCTTGCTAAGAATGAGTGTGCCAGTTTTTGCAGAAGTAGAGTAAAATAATGGCAATAAGGAGCACTAAAAACCCATAATCAGCTGTGCTTTACCACAAGGAGAGTTAGAGCAAGAAACAAAATTATTACAACTGTGTTGTCTTTCCAGTTCTGTTTGTGATTCAGGGCATGAATTTTGTCCTGATGCCCTCTTGCTCTTTGTTCCAGCTTTGTTCCAGTACATATGATAAACATTGTACTCAGCAGAAAGGTCACAGAGCTCAGTCCTTTGGAATTAGCCAAGCCCTCAGGTTTGGCCAGCTGGAAGACGTGGGAATTAGTGCTGTAGATTTTAATGAGAATTCCCCAAATGTGTCCAGAGAAAGACAGGAAATTTCCTTGAGTCCCCATCATTTCTCAGAAGTCAGACCATGTGCATTTAGGTGTTTAAAGGCAGGGTTAATAAGCCTTGTTCCAGCCAGCTGGCTTTGAACCCTTTAGCCAGCAGGAATTTAAAGGAAGTGCTGAGCACATCTACAAACAGCAGTGTATTATCAGCCCAGCCCTTGTCTTTTCCAAAACTATTCTTCATCTATGACACAAAAGTCAGGGAAAAGCTATCTCAGTAGCAGGACACAGCCAAACTGATTTGAATGAAAAGACAAAGTCAAAGAATGGGTAAACATGTAAAGAAAATTAAAAGCACGTGGTGGGATGTCTTTGCTGCCACTGGGCTCTCTGAATGACTGGCATCCAGTGGCAAAATCTCCTAAGTGCTTTGACACGTCATGTCCAGAGGCTTCTCTCCCTCTTGACTGCACACCCAAAGGCTGTTTGCCATTTCCATTACGTAAGGCAATTCTTGCTGGCCACCACTGCCTCTTTTCCCTGAGTAACACACACTCAGGCTCCTTCCACCAGCAGTGCAATGTGCAGCTTCTGCTAATTTGAAGGGCACCCCTCCTCCTCCTCCTCCCCAGTGATGCAGGAATACAGCAGTGAAGTGCCTTAATGGTAGCATCAAATAGCCTCATGCCATACATTTTTAATTTCTGAAATGGTCCTTGTTAGAGTTTCAGGGTTCAGTGGACTAGTGTGAAATGTTGCTAAAATGGATAAAAACTTCTTACCTAAAAATAAATTATTGTCCAGTTCCTGCTGCATCCCCTCAGTCAACTACTGACAGACTCTGGTGACTAGCATAGCTTTATTACCACAATATCCGAAGGCCTGATAATAATTAAGGATTTTTTGGCCTTTTATCACCCTAGAGATGTAGAAGTGAAAAATATTAAGACTTGAGTCAGTGATGGCTGAAGAAAATGTGCATGGACTGTGCAAGCTCTTAGCACAGGCTCTGAGATCATGGGCAGTATCAAGAGGATTCTGAACTGCCACCACACTAGAGGTCATCACACAGCCCTCATTGCCAGAAATGTTTATCCAACTTCAGTTTTCCAATCTGGAGCCTGAGGAGTTTGGTTCAGTTGTCAGAGAAGTCAATCCCAAGTCTTGTTGCACCTTCTACTGACAAACTTTGCTTGTTTGGCCTCGCAGATCCTGTCTGCAGAGCAGCTGGGCTTGATCTCACCACAGCCAAATAGGAAATGTAATTAAAGGCTCCTTTTGAGTACCTAGCACTCCAGAGAACTTCCTGAAGTGACTTAGAAAGACAAGTTGCAAAATCCCCCTTTCCCTCTTTCCTTTTCTGTTAATAAATGTCCAGCCACTATTTCCAATCTTCCCCTCCACTCAGAAGCAGAACAAAGTGTATTACTTTTCCAAGTAAAAATCCACTTTTGAAGTGAACAGTGCTTTATTTCCCAAAGGAAGAAATGGAACACACAATGCAGACTGTTCTAGGGCTGAGTTTGACACAGGTGTTTTGATAGCATAGGGATGGGACAAGCAGTGATGGATACAAATTAAAAGAGGAGAAATTTAGGCTGGATATTGAGAAGAATTGTTTTACTGTGAAGATGGTAAGACACTGGAGCAGGTTGCCCAGGCAGGTGGTGGATGCCCCAACCCTGGCAGTGATGAAAGCCAGGCTGGATGAGGTTCTGAGCAGCCTGGTCCCCGCCCACAGCAGGGGAGTCGGGACTAAATTATATTTAAGGTCCATTCCAACCCCTTAGTATTCTGTGATCCTGTGCTCATCATTAGCTGTTATTTCCACTGTTCCAGAGCCTGAGGCTGTGGTGGTTTCATGGTCTCTTATCTCCTGCTGACCTCTCCTTGCTGCAGAACGCAACAAACCTGGAGTGCTGACTGGGATGAGAGACAGAGGTTTACACTTGCAGATTTCAAAAAAAATTAGGATGCTGCCTCAGGTCATGATAAGACTTCTATCTCTAGCAACATCAAAATTATCAGGATGACTTTTATTTCATATATTTTCAAAGCTTCTATATGAGCTACATAAAGCTGAACATAATCTATTTGCTTAAAGTGCCTTGACTAGCAATGCAGAGACAGATCAGAGCTCTATCACAAACTCTTGTGGTTCCATTAGGATTCGTGGTGATCAATAACTACTGAGCTCTTAGGGCTGCCACATGGAGAGGAAAAAATATAGGTAATCCTTTAAAGATCTTAATTATGCAAAAGCAAAATTATTATTTTAATAAGCCAAAAGTATTTAATATTAATCTAGTTGCAACAACTTCTGCCTGAGGACTGGAGATGGCCTACATTAATCACTGAGTTCATGAAAGCAGGTGATGGCTGATAAAAGAAGCAAAGTAGGCAGCATCTGGCAATGGGATCTGCTTGGAAGTTTGTCTGCTGGTAGGCACTGAGCTGTGGGATGTTTTGTCTTCATTTCCACTGAGCTCAAAGCTCAGAAACTCTAAGTGGGGCAATATTTTTAAAATACATCTATTACAAGCAGCCATGGAAATGTTTCTGGGTGTTTGGACCATTGAGCAGGTCAGAGGGGCTCAACCCTTTCCATGCTCTGAATTCATGTCTCCAAGGGGAATAGTTTCAACACATTCTTAGTCTCATCCCATTTCAATATATCTGCCTTGCATTTTCCATGTTCTTTTTGCAGTATAACTAAGAAGAGAGAGATAAAAAGAGAGAAGAGATGGATTTTCCATGACATCTTTAAATCAAGACTTTGTGATCTGAGTCTTGAACTGCATTTGTTGCTAATTAATTGGAAATATTTCCTTCCTAATATTTAAATTATATTTCCCCTCCTTTAATTTTTATCCATTACTCCTTGTACATCCCTATTCTATCAAAACAGAGCAGATAATATGCCCTTAATGTGAACATTTCAGCCTCAAGGTACTGAGAAAAAAAAAGCAACACAGAACAGCATAGGCAGAGCAGTCATAGCTAGCATCCAGCTTGTGACTTTTTAGTACTTAGAGGTTTTCACATTTAAAGTAAACCAAAGAGCTACCAGTCTGGGCGTGGTGAAAAGCAGCAAAAGGGCCAGTGTTAGAAAAGGAGTTTTGAGGAAACAGAGTGCAGATGTAACATGAAGGGAAGAAAGAGGAACAACTTCTCCAATTGGTGCGCCCCTTATCCTCGGCAGAAACGAGCGCTTTGCACAGAGTACTAAAAGCCTTCTCCTATCTCTTGGAAATCCCAGCGAACATTTAGTAAGTGGAGACATGACTAACTGCCTGCCATTCCCAGAACAAACCTAATTTACTGCAGCCATTTCCCCTGAGACATCTCGTTCTACCATGGTTTGGACAGCAGGAGCTATCCCAATAGTGCTGCCTTCTCCTTTTCCCCACCAATGTCAATTCCCCAGCCAGGCAGGACTGACATGAGGTGGATGCACACCACAGTTCCACTCTGGGTATTAAAACTCTGCCCTGACATCCCCTTGATGCTGGCAAGAAATTGGCATCTAAACGCCAGCTCAGTGTCTAATTTAGTCACAATGTCCCCTGACATTTCCACTCTTGTATTACCAACTTTGTGATATTATGACCACTACAAACAGAGACTGCCATTTTCTAGCAGCTTTGGCAAACTGCCCCAAATTTTTCACTGGCCTGGTTTTCAAGAAACTATGCAGATGAGGAGCCTGTGAAGATTTTACAGTTGGGCATCAAAGTAGCAATCACCAAATACCTTTGATGTGATAGCCATAAAACCAGCCACAAAACCCATCAACACTTTGAGGCAAAGAGTAACAATTCTCCTTCTGAAAGTTCAGCAGGGACAAAATTATACATCCTTTGATCATTAATGGAAAAAAATCTATCTCATAAAATTGACATGTGCATAACTATATACTGCAGAGTACTGTTGCTCTCAAAAAGACAGCACATCTCTGTATTTTTAGAAAATAGTTTTACAAACACCAATATAGAAATATTAATCATTTCCTTAGTTTAACAAATCAACATTTTACTGTTACTTTTCAGCAACTGACCTGTGTTTTTGCTTTTAGACTTTCATGAACAGAAGTTTAAAAGTGTGTTAGCCCCAGGTCCCCCATTTATTGTCAGATCCCCTTAGAGGAGTGCCCGTACCTGGGAAATGGTCATGAAGCAGCTGCCACAGAGTGATTTAGTGCTCCCCAGTAAAGCATTCACATGTCTAAAAATTTCCATGGCTACTCATTTAGAAGGACAGGCACACCAGAGCTATCACTTTGTAAATAATGCATCAGTGGGCCACTCTCAACTATTTTTCCCTGCAATAACTTAAATCACTTTCCAAGCTGGTGTTCTAAGCACGCAATGTCATCATCAGCATTTTCACAAGGACTACATTTCTGTTGGGAGGTATTTTCCAACTCCTGTTTGATACTAGGACTGAAAAAACTGTAAGACTACAGAACACTGTTTGATTCAACAACTGATCTCAGGTTACCATAGTTACACACTAACAACTGAAAAAATAACTTAAGGCACTAAACTTCTATTTATTTCAATGGATACTGACCAAGATTTCTTCATAAAAATGTTATGGTTCAGTTTCCTCACTTCCCTGCTAAGAGAGGGCTTTGTTTAGGGTAGACCTGTCAGTTAAAGGAATATATATTCAGATCTGCAACTTTAGGTTGTACTGCCAGCCACCATGATGGTTCACAAAGCAGCCCTGTCAGAGATCTGCCTCTGTGCATACAATGAACAGATCAGCCATCTGTGCATACAATGAGGACACAAATGCACGGAAATACATAGTTGTGATTTGCCTTCTATCCCTTCCTGTTTGGCCTTCCCAAGTTAGAACACAAGAAATAATAACTGAGCTCTTCAGCTCAAAGCTCATGCATTTTCTTTGATGGCTAGAGGAAGTGTAAGTGAGCCATATAAGAATCATAAGCTACATAAGAAGTGTAGACATGAGAAGTATATCTGATTAGGAGATGTGCATTTTCTTGGAATTTACACTACTGCTTGTTCAGAGGCATTATTGTGAACAGTAAGTAACATTTCAATTTTTATAACTGTCATAAATAGGCCCTGAGCCTTGCTCAGCATACAGCCACCTACTCTTTCATTGTACACTTTCTAAATAATCTCTCAACTTTTGAATCAATTCATAATGAGGGACTTTTCCATCACTCAGAGAGTAGGGACAGTCTGTTGCATCCATAGCTGATACCTTCATCTGGATAGTGCTGGAATTTACATCTCCCCTCTTTCAGCTTAAAGGCATTTCCTCTTGTCCCATCTCTACATGTATTTGTCAAAAGTCTCTCCAGCTCTCTTGTAGCCCCTTCAGGTACTACAAGGTAATATAAGGTCTCCCCAGAGCCTCCTCTTTTCCAAGATGAACAAACCCAGCTCTCTTACCCTGTCTCCATAGCAGAGGTGCTCCAGCCCTCTGAGCATCTTCATGGCCTCCTCTGGGCTCACTCCAACAGGTCCACACCCACCTAATGTATGTTGCTGGCATGTTTCTTATCATGAATCAATAATCTACTGGTTTGCTTTTGTTTAAAGAAGGAGATGCCAGAGAAAGACATTTTCTGCAAAGGTGCAGATAAAGATCTTCTGCAGGGTGGCACAAAGAGAAATCTCTATATGCAGTAGCTGGGAAAGATAAATGAAGTGGCAAAGTTATATACTGGCAAGTCATCTGAAGCTGGTAAGTTACAAACAGGTAAATAGTGAAATAATTCACATTTTTTCATGTCCATGTAAAACTGTGTCTGGCTTCAGGACTTTTTAGGGACTGTGTGCTGAGCCAGCTAGAACTGCTTACACAGAGCATGTTAAAAAATGATGATCAACCTGAATTCATTTTGTGAGCCTCTGTGGCTGGAAATGCTGATGAACAACAGGAGAACAAAGCCAAAACTCCATAGGAGAGTCTGAAGTATTGAAATGTGTTTAAGCCTGCTAGAAACATAAATGAAATGTGATTTATTGTATTCTGAAAGCTGTGCATAGCAGCAAAAGAAATGATAGTGCAGTGAAGGACAGAAAAGAACTCAAAGGAATAGAAAATACAGGTGAAAGATCCCAGCTGCCCCACAATTCCTACCCTTCAGAAGCTCTCTTAGCCCTGAGGTGACAAGTAAAAGAAGAGCTAGGGAGGCTTATTGCACTTAGTGAGCTGTTGACTATTTCTCACAGTATGACAAATAGGCCACAAGAATAAGCAGCCTGCCAAACACCTTACCACACTTCAATTTTGTAACTCATTTCTGTAATATATCATAGAAGCCAGGAGAATAAATGGATTAAAAAACAGATTAGTCATAAGCTGTATTAATGGGTGGCAGGTCTACTGGCAGCTATTAAACACAAAGGTTAAAATATGTTTAAAATTAAAAGATTAAATCATTTTTGATTCCAGAGTCTCTTTCTTTTTCCCTAAAATTTGCTGGACAGGTAAGACTTCAGTTTGCTCCCAGATGATGGCACTTCCAAGAGCCAGAGCTCACAGCATCTCCTTGGTGATGGATTGCGGTCACACATCTGTTCCCATTCCTTCAGAGATTCCTTCTGTCTTTGATGCCCTTGATCAAGGGATCTCTGGGGTTTTTTTCTCTGACATTTTTGGTTCCCACTGAGTCTGAAGAGATTTGTTCCCCCCTCATTTTCTGGATGCTCTTGGAGCTGCATGAAGGGTGTCCTCCTGTTCAGGGACGCTTTTAGAGAAGCAGGTTGTGAGCCCAGTTTTGCTTCTCTGGCCACTTCATTCCTCACTTGCTCTTTTTATTTTTGGTCCATCCTGTTTCAGATGACATTGATTGCATTCCAAATGTAATGTTACACATTAAAACAAGGGGGATTTGCAGCTCTGAGAGCCCCTTGTGCCTGCAGTCTCTTCCCCTGCCCCAATGCTACCTCCACACAGACACGTACAGAGAGTTTCAGTGCATAAAACTCTCCTTAGCTTTGGACCCTATTTTCAGGGAAAATAACAAGACACTAGAAAACATAAGAAGCATCATAGAAGATAACTGGCACTCTGCAAGTAAGAAAAAAAGGTTTAATTTAAACTTGAGGCACACATTCTCATGCCACTGCCCTGTGCTTGGCTTTTTCTGTAGCCAACCTGTAGCCTTCACTGCTGAGAGCTCCAAGGTAAAATGCAATGCTTCACTTTGAACCTCTCCACCATAACAAAGAATTAAATCAAGGCTCTGACTCACATTTCACAGTCCATTTAAGGGTGGCTGATATTTAGGCTCTCTGCCTCTCTCCCCACAGAGATATCCAAACTGAGCTTAGAGCTACCCCTGAACTGCCACAATCACAGCCCCCAGATTAATGTAAATCACCACCAGCTACAGTTTATATTAGCATCCTGGGCTTCAGCAGCCCTGACTTAATTGCCTGCAAGCCTGAAAGCATGATTATGTAGTTTGATATCACTGTGGAAAGTGCTGGTTCCATCCCTCCCACTGCCCTGGGCTGTGCAATGCACGGGAGCCACTCTGCAAGGAGCCCCATTTATCTGGCTGCATCGAGGTCCTCTGGCTCTGCTTGTGGGGCAAGGCAGGCAGCTGGGGCACACAGCAGTGCAGGCTTAGGCTGTCTAAAACCAGCAATGAAACTGCAGTCTTTATCTGATGTTTTACAGGCCAGCACCAAGGCAGCACTTTTTGCCTGAAGAGGATGTTACCCTGGGGTGTGTATTTTAGATAAACTCCAGGATTGGAGTGTCTGGGGCTTGTGCTGGTAGTTGTCAAAAAAACAGAGAAGCAGTTATGTTGGTGAGATTTTTTTTCTTACCTTCTGCAAGGAAACAATAATCTTCCAGATGAAAATCTGAACCAAATAACTCCAAAAATCCTGTAGAGGCTTCATTCTGCTCAGCTTCAAAAAAAAAAAAAATAATCACTGTTGCCAGCAAGACAAACAACACATATGGAGCCATTTTATTACCATGTCTAATGTTTTACTGGCTGTGAAATCGCATTTTCCAGGATGAACTGTCTCAATACACTTCTGAAATATCCTGGTTGTGCTCAGTGTCCATTTGAAAGAAGAATTCTGTCCCAGCCACAGGCAGCAGACAGAAGTCTTCTGCCTGAGGACAGCACAAGACACACAGCTCCATTCAACCAGACTCAGATAACTCCCCATCCTCCTGTTCACAGCAATCCAGGTCCTAAGGACAGGCTTTGGGATTTTTGGTGGGTGTAGATTTATTTTCCTGCTCCCTAAAATGCATGTGAAATCTTTAGGCATAACAATGATAATAACCACAAGGACTAATATTGTTTACTTCTTTCATCAGCAAACAACACAATTTGCCAAAAGAAAGGGAAGCATTAATATTTCTGTTTAATTTTTTGTTAAATGAGGCATGTCCAACCATGGACATCATATAGGCAATAATTAACCTGTTCCCTTGGGTCCTGGTACCATTTCTTGATTCAAAATTCACCCAAAGTGCAGTTCTGGAGTTCTTACTATTTCAGCTTTCCCACTGATGTCAAATTTTCAAGGCAAGTGTGTAAGGATCAGTTGTGTTTGAAACATTCCTTAAGTTCTTCATGCTTTAGAAGGACCTTTCAGTGCTTACAAGCAGTGGCTGTATATTAATTATGTATATTGCACTGGTATTTTGCATTTCATGTGTCTGCACTGGATTGTGGAGGAGATATACAAAAGTAATTTTATGGTTCCTATTAGACATTATTAATATGATGGTCAGGAGAATACATTTACAGCAACACTGCTCTGCATGAGATGCTGTGGAGACAAGCAGTTAATCAGAACTCTTGATGCAAGGAGCTCACATTTTACGTGAAAATTTAAGATCAATATCTGTCCCCTGTTTTGTTTTTTTCCCTTTTTCCTGAAACACACAAGTAATTTCTTCCTGTAACTACACAAAGCTAAAAGGATTATTTCTCCAATTTTATTTTATGCTGAAGATGCTGTTTTGGGGCAACAAGATATATTGAATCTACTGAACTTAATGTCTTGTTCCTGCATGAATAATAAAATTAAGAAATATTTAAGAAATCTTACAGCAGTGTTTATAAAATAAAAAGAAAGAAGCATGAGGACTGGATCAACTCTATTCTCACAAGTACATACTGCAAAAATTTGAAAAGTATTCTCACAGTTCAGGTGACTCAAGTTACAGAGCTTTCTTTCTGTGCCTCTTTAAGGAGTGCAGTGGGTTCAGGGAACCCAACAGCAGCCCAAGTAAATTTACATTTGAATCCCTATTTTCTGCATTAAAAAAGCAGAGGCAGAGCCTCCAGTTTTTCTCAGAAAAAAATAAATCAAAGTCCCAGGCCTTTGTATGAGAGCTAGGGGACAGATGTTGTTGCTGAGGTCCCAGATTGCAGTAAAACAACAACATGATGCCATGTGCAGGTGTTGGACTCCACCATGGGCTCATCTGCTAAACCTTGGCCCCTAAATTAGTAAAGCACATGTTGCAAATGTGTTGCAACAGGAGTTAGAGTTGTGCCTTGCAGTCGTGACAAAAAATCATCTCATCAAGTCTACAAAGTGACTTTCAAAACAGGCGATTGAAATATTTCACTAATAGCCAACAAAGCACAAACCAGGAAAAAATATTTCTAGATGCTTTATAAGCAAGAGAATGGGATGTGTCTGGGGAAGGAATGAGTGTTCAGCACTGGACATCTTGAACAGCAAGTTTGACAGGAATAACATTGATAAAGGTGGTCCTGCCCTAGGCAGTGAATGTACTGGCTGACTTTGGAGGTCTTTTCCAATACCACAATGCTATGAATTTGAGAAATCAAATGACTTCTCTCAGTGATTCCTCTTGGGAGTTTAGGACAGACCTTACCACTCAATTTCCTTGCAGAAAATTGTAACTCATCTGTCTTCCTTTCACTCTGTGGACACAGTAAAACTGCAGCACACAATTCACACAGTGCAAGTAAACACCACCACTGCTGAGAAGCCTTAACACCACCCTAATGCCATTCTAATAACAATTCACCTCCTCTTTTTCTCCTCAGTAATACCATATTTTCTAACTATGCCACAACTCTTTCAGTTCTATGAGGAGAGGAGGACTTCAGCCACAAGAAACATTTGGTTGTAACATTACTGAAAAAATAATCAGAACCAAGGAGCTCCTAGAGGGGAGTTACAGATATCTACTTCTCACCACATGGTCATTCCAACACCCTTTCCTCTGGTCTTGGCAAATGTCGTTTTGCCCAGTCATAATCCCCACAAGATCTTGACAATATGTTTCACTCACCATCTCTTTTTCTCTTCACTCCATTTATTTTTCAACCACTTTTCTCCTCATCAGACAGAAACCTCCTCACTGTCTTTCTTATCTCTTTCAGTGTCTATTCTCAGCTTGCCTGCCCACTGCCTACTTCTCACCAGAGCAATGTCATTTCTGCCCCCAGCTGGCCCATTATCCTCCACTGCCCACACAGAACACTTTGTATTTCTGCACAAGAGTCTTTCTAAAGAGTCCATTCTAAAGAGTCCATTTGAAAGCCAGAAGCCAGAAGCTGCTGAGAGCCTCTTTCCACCTCCACGTGTAAATAAAGATAACTTTTCTTCCAGAAGCTGCAGGGAACAGGAAGCCATTTGGATGCTCTGAACTGCTGAGACCTTTGTCAAGTAGGAATGCTTGAACATGGTTCAGCTGATGAAAGCAGCAGCACAAACCCAACCTGTGCAGCATCTTCTCAGCATTGCGACTTGCACGAAGGCAAAGATGATCAAAATAAGCTGTTAAATATAAGCTCAGAAGTGCTTGAATCAGAGTGCCTTGAAATAGAAAGTGCCACTTCAAATAAAGCAGTGAATCAGAAACCTCAGCAGATAGTAAAACTATCTCAAACACATCTACAATTTATAGAGAGCAACCAATTAGTGGATATGGGTTGGAAAGACATTAATCTTTTGGAAAAGGGTTGACTTTCTTTAGCATTTACACACAGAAGGGTAGTGAGCCACAACAGAGGATCAAATTCTGCTCTCTTTAAAGCAGCCAATCCACTGCAACTCTCAGGACTGCAAGAGAATCAGATTTAGCTAATGCATCCATTTTGGGATGCAACAAAAGAGGGGTGACTGGAAAGTGGCAGAACTTTTACTGCTCTAACTCCTCCTGATGAGCTAACCCATCAGGAGACAACCTCCACATTCACGGGCAAGGAAGTGGTGAGCCAAGTTCATCCCATCCCTTGCTCCCACCTGCCTTCCCCAGCTACTGCCTTAGCTTGTGACTAAATCCCCAGATTAATTTTAGCTTTTTGGACACTTCCATAAAGTTCCAGCTTTTACAACACATGTAAAACTTATCACATCTGGAAGAATCAAGTCTCCAGCTCTTTCCAAAAGCATGACCCTGTTGCTTAATTAAACCTTGCTTTAAGTAAGGTTTGCTGGAGGAAATTTAGGGAGAGTTGCAGTGCTGGGAACTCTTTGTCCCTCTGTGGTCCCCTGCTATTAACACTGGTTTTTAAACATGTCACTCCCTCAGGGGACCACAAATACTCAATTAAAAACAAATAAACCATCTGCAATTTTTTTTAAAATCCAATATAAAGAAGAATTAAACCATTGAATCTGAAAACAAATCCTAATCTTTATTTTTAGTTCAATTTCCCAAGTGATCTTGTAAGTGTTATTTTTACCCCAGCTGTCTAATTTTGTTTAGCATTTTATTGATTGGGCAGTATTTGATGAAAGGTGCTTGCGGGCTGTGGGTTTCTGTTACATCTTGTCATTGGTTCATCTTTCACTAAAAAGTTTAGAGCTTTCTGCTCATCCTTTAATCCCAAAAAGCCATAAAAAGCTGTATATTAACCACTTCTCTTCCTCCACAGAACAAAAAAAAAAAAAAAAAAGGATCTCTCTCTGATGTAGATAAACCATTGCATTAAAACTTTTATCAGTGTAAAATAAGGGAAAAGTATGTTTATCTATATAGGCAGGAGTTAACTCTATATTTTGTTTAAGTGGTTATGAACTGTGGCTCAGAAATTGATTTTCTGTTGTTTAAGTTCACATTTTAATTCACTTTGACTGGACCTTCACCCAACACCGCCTATATTAATTTTCTATATGTTTATAATCATCCATTCTACAAAATCCAGGCTGCCCTTAAGAAAGATTGATATATCCAAAATACAGAAAGGTGACTCTTTTTTTCTCAAAGGAAATGATCTTTCACCAGGAGCAATGCTTTGTAAAGTCTGATTTTTACAGTATATTTAAGAATTAATATCCCCATTTTCCTTCGTTACTGGGCACATATTGGAGAGCCAGATCCAGAGTCTGACAAAATAGAATTTCTTACCTCAGAAGGGTAATTCTTGAGCCTACCTGTGTGACCTGGAAAACAGATAAATAAGTAAACCAGCAACAGCCAGGGGCTGGACTTTTCAGCAGTGCCTATAGCACAGGAAACAGAGCCAGGCTGAGCACACAGAGGAGGAGCACAGAGTTGGATGCATTTTTATCCCTAATCCTACAGAGATCACTTGGAACTGGCTAATGCTGCCATGGGGAGGGGACACAGAAGGGTCACAGCTGGAAGTGGGAAGAGGTGTATCTTAGGGAGACTGGTGTGGACAACACTTCTTCCTCCAAAAGGTCATTGTCACCCTGCATAACTCCAGCCCTCCAGGAGCTGGCTGCCAAAACCCCTGCTGTGTGTGACCACCTTCCCACACTGATGTGTGCCACAGCATCCCCTGCCAAGGAAATCCATGAACAACACCCAGCTCATGCAGGGTTATGCGGAGGAAAATGCCTCTAGCTCATCCAGCTGAAGAGATGACTGTGCAGGAAGCAACCAGGCTTCAGAGGAGGGGGTGGAAAAATGCAGGGTTATGCTGAGGAAAGTGCCTCTAGCTCATCAGCTGAAGAGATGACTGTGCAGGAAGCAACCAGGCTTCAGAGGAGGGGGTGGAAAATTGTGTCACTGTGAGCTCTGCTGGCATCAACCTGTGCTGCTGAGGGGGTCATGGCAGGCTCCTGTTCCCAGCTACAGACGGAAGGTGAAGGATTATTGTATTTGTAGGCACCCTCGTGGCAGGGAGGAGGAATGATGAATCTGACTCCATATTCTCAGAAGGCTAAATTATTATTATATAATACTATATTGTATTAAAGAATACTAAACTAAACTATACTAAAGAATTCAGAAAGGATACTTACAGAAGGCTAAAAAGACAATAATAAAAACTTGTGACTCTTTCCAGAGTCCCAACACAGCTTGGCCCTGATTAGCCAAAGAGTGAAAACAACTCACACCAGAATCCAATGAAACAATCACCAAATTGTGGGTAAACAATCTCCAAACAAATTCCCAAGGAGCAAAACACAGGAGAAGCAAATGAGATAAGAATTGTTTTCCTTTTCTCTGGGCTTCTTAGCTTCCCAGAAGAAAAATCCTGGGTGAAGGGATTTTTCAGAGAATGTGGATGTCACAAAGGATGAGCACTGTCTCAATCTCCCAGGAGACTGCTTGTTCCAAATGGGTAAAACAAATTATCATTTGCTTTCTTAAAAAAAGGGAGAAAGAAATTAAAATATACAGAGTTATGGAGTGAAGATGAAATTACTCATTGTGTCAAATAATTAATGAGCTTGAAGTATTGTCAAGAATAAAGCAGGAATTCAAGCAGAAAAGAAATTATACTCAGAATAGTAAAATAAGGCCATGATTTTTATTTCAGATATGTGGCCACCTACTACTAGGAAAAGTGGGGAAAAGAACCCATCTTTTACAGATTTGGCCAGTGGATGATACAAGCTTCAGAGTGAGGTGGGTTTAGCTGTAGCTAAAACAAAACAATGAGACTAGAAAACACTTAAGGCTTAGGCCTTTGAACAAAAATTCTGTGAAAATCTTATAGAGAATATGTAAGAATTAATTAACTTAAGCTTTACTGGACAAACTCACCATTTAATTTAATCTACAGTGCTGTAATTACCAGTCTCAGCTCTGGAGAAGATCAGTGGAGGAGCTGACAGGTTCATATGAGACATTTTCCATTTAGTTAGCTGTTGCTGTCTGAGCAAGTCGCAATCTGTCAGTAATGGCCTTCCCTGGCTCACAGCACTCCTGTACAACATGGAAATGCTCCTGCCTCTCTCTTCCAGCTGAGACCTGAGGATTGAGGTCTGCTCCACTGATGGGCTGGGGCACTGCCTGTCTGCAGGGGTAGAGCTTTGAGAATTAACAGCTGGAACAGTAATTCAAGAACAAAGCCTAAATCTGTTCTCTCTGATGGTGTGGAGGTTCTGCTCTGTACCCCACTGTGAGAGGGAAGCCCTGTGCCCAAATCCATGCTCCCAGAGCTCCCAAACTCAAAGACAGGGGTTCCAAGCACTCCTATGACACAGGTGTCCCACTGCCTCAGTCAGGACAGGTCAGAAGAGAGTTCTTTTTCCCCCTGAACCCTCACATCACAAAGAAATGTGCATCATTAATTACTACATTAAAAGGCAATCACAGTGGCTGTGCATAAATTAGTAGTCTTCCCAAAATTCTGGCTTTCCTTAGCCTCTGTTTGCCTGATTTTGTAACGCTACTGATGTTTTCAGAGTTTTTACAGGATTAGCACAAACATACATTCCTATCTTCATGCCGCTTACGGTTCATGCAACCTCAAAAGGCCAATGTTATTATCTAGTCTGACTCCAACCATCTGCTGTTCCACAGACCAGAGAATTCCTGACAATGCCTTCTGCATGCATGACCCAACATTTAGCTGGGAGTTTTCTTTCAGAAAGCCATCTCATTGACACTTCATATTTTTTGTGCTTCTCCTGGGAAGGAGCTGCATTTGAAGCCTGAGTTGCCCAGACTCTGCTCTGGGCAGACTATTAGGCTCACAAGGTATTTCTCCTGTGTGGGAGATTTGGCAGTAAGTGGTTTTAAATGCTGCATTTCAACTCATTTCCCAGCTTGAAAATGCAATCTTCATCTTACCACTCTGCAGAGGAAAACAATATGACTGGTTTGTTTAAAAAAAAAAAAAAAAGGAAAAATATGAAGGAAGCATTTTGAAAACATACTTCTAATATAATTCAAAATGCAAACAATGGGCTGCTCAGTCATCTGGGGTTTCCTATTTAAAATATCATCTCTCTTTACAGCTTTACCTGTGCTGTTTTTCTCTAGCTAAAAATACATGCAGTCAGCTTCCTTCTTAAAACCATGGTGTATGAACTACAAAGCCAAGTAGTTTAAAGTGGGTCTGTGTCTGCACATTTTGTCCACTCCATCCTGTCCCTTCCTGCCTTGCTGTAAATTGATCCAGAGCAGTAACTCAGAGATGCAGGACCCTGAGGACCATTTCAAATGGTGACAGCTGAGAACAGAGAGAGAAAACAGAGACACTGAGTTGCCTGAGGGGTTTTAGGTGTTGTTTGCTTTTCATCTTTGGACACTGGACAGTGGAAAATGCATCCCCAGGTTCCATCCTCTCTATTTACAGCAAATAGACTCAGTTATCCTCTTTTTCCACCCCCATATTCCCTCCAGAGGCTGATTCCAGGGAGGGCCAATCATGATTTGCCTTGTGCACAGCAAAACAAGTGCTCTGATTGTTAGCCCAGTTTCAGAAAAGCTAGTCAGGGATGGGGGATTTAATCTTTAATTGCATGAAGTGTATTTATAATTAAAACCAGTGCAGCTGAAGTGCTGATTCCAGAGTATTACCACATATTGTGTTTAAAAAGGGCCAGAAGTAGAAGGCACATCCAGACAAACCAAGGCAATATCTAGGAACCACAGAGGAGGTTAGAGGACAATTCTGGAAGAAATATGTGGATTTAGTAGCATAAATCCTATTGCAACTGAGGTACATGTTCCTAAACCTCTTAAATCAGCATGTAAATCTCCTATTTATATCTTCATGGTCGAAGTCAAGTTTGTTTTCTGTGCCTTTTTAAATCTTTTCTGCTCAGAGCAGCACCACAAATAAATATTTAGTGTGCCAGTACATTGCTAAATTATTCATGCTTTAAATTCATAAATGGGAAAGACAATCTCCCTGGCTTTACACGCTCTCTTGGAGAAATGCGTTATTCATTGGTGATTTTAATTTCATATGCATCTTATTTGTCAGTCAGTGCAAAGCACAGTTGGAACATAGGGGGAAAACTGACAAAACATTTTAGAGGTATTTAATTTCACCCTACTTCTTTTCACTAATCACCAAAAAAGCAAAAAAGGAAAAGGTGTCAGAGTTACATGAAAACACTTTGAATGCTCACAAAATTGAGACACCTGATTAAACTGGATCAAAGTAGCACCACTTAATTTTGCTCTGGTGACATGTAAGAGCCCTGTGGAAGGTGCACACCTAGGTAGCATGCTGTCCACCCACCAAATTCTGCCTGCATGTCACACAAGGTAGGAGTCAGGGAAATGAGAAACCAAGGGACAGCCACTGGTGAGGAATGTTAAATGAGATGCACACATCAGATACAGTGACAATGGTGGGCTCCAGGGGTCTGATGGAAGCTGCAGTCTGCGTGCCACGGGGATTAAACAGGATTCACAGAATCACTGGGTTGGAGAGACCTTCAAGATCATCGAGTCCAACCCAGCCCCAACAGCTCAGCTGAACCCTGGCACCCAGTGCCACATCCAGGCTTTGTTAAACACACCCAGGGATGGTGACTGCACCACCTCCCTGGGCAGCCATTCCAGAACTTTAGCACCCTTTCTGTAAAAAATGTTTTTCCTGATATCCAATCTATATTTCCCTCAGCACAGCTGGAGGCTGTGTGCTCTGGTGGTGTCAGTGCTGCCTGGAGAAAGAGCCCAGCCCCAGCTGAGCACAGGCACCTTTCAGGAGCTGTGCAGAGTGAGGAGGGCACCCCTGAGTCTCCTTTTCTCCAGGCTGAGCACCCCCAGCTCCCTCAGTGGTTCCTCTCAGGGTTTGTGTTCCCAGCCCCTCTCCTGCCTCGTTGCCTCCTCTGGACATGCTCAAGTGATCAATGAGCATGAAAGTGATGGTGCATCCCGTGCCAGGAGGGCACTGTGATACTATTTCTAAATTATTCCACTATCAATTAAGTTCTGTTTATAGATAAAGAGTTCTTGTTTATTCACTTTTAGCAAATGACTCCTGTAACCCAGCCTGAACAAGAAAAATATATTGG
Source organism: Onychostruthus taczanowskii (assembly GCF_017590055.1). NCBI lineage: Eukaryota > Metazoa > Chordata > Aves > Passeriformes > Passeridae > Onychostruthus > Onychostruthus taczanowskii. The sequence goes on from NW_024500349.1 coordinate 19,117,788, forward strand.
GACCCTCATCTCAGAACCATCAGCAAAACATCTGATTTGTTAATGTTGCCAACAGGATGAGAAACCCCAGCAGTCAAACTGAGTTAGTTCTGGTGAAAGGTGTCTATCTACTAGAAAGAAGAAGAAAAGGGACAAAGCCAGAATGGATTATGAGAGGATTAAAGTTCTAGATAAAATATGAAATAAGCATTACATTTCTTGTTTTAATAAGAAGAAAGAGGCAGGATTTTTTGTAAAGCCCAGGCAATCAGAGTAATGGAGCACAGGTAAAAGATTTTACTTCCCAGGTAAAAGCCAAGTCCAGGGATCTCAGTATAGCCATGGTATGGAAAAATCCCTAGCCCAGAATGCTGGGGAAAAAAATCCCAGCACATAAAATCCAACCCCAACAGCAGGAACTGTAAAAAGCTTGCTGGATTGGGAATCCAGTCCCACAAGAAAAATAGCATGGCTTGGGGGAAGAGGGAATTCAGCATGAAAACAATCACTGTGAGCCAGAACTTTTCAGATCGGATATTTCCAGTAATGGCACAGCATGGCAGGTATTTTCCCACAGGAATAAACAAATCCCTGCCTTTAATACCTCACTATATAACTTCAGACCACTACACTCTAGAATGAAAAAGATTATTTGAAAGAGATTCTTAAGACTTGCTGTGCAATTCTATGTGACTGTAAGTTTGATCTCCTCTTACTCTAAAGTAATTTATCTTATGTTTAACTCATTTGGTTTAAAAAATGGAAGAGAGACAATCATTCTGTAAAATGTGAGATGATGGATTGAGTATAAACCCTAGAGGGAGGACTATTAAAAGAAATGCTGGAACAAAGACTTAGCTGTCAGTAAATTTGGGCTGAGAACATATTGCAGTTTCTGTTAGAAGAGTGAGGATTTTTAATGCCTTGCTGAAATGGAGGGAAGGCAATCTAGATGATCTCAAAATAGGGCTTGTCAGATTATTAATAGGATATACAGTCTTCACAAAGGTGAAAGGTGGTGGCACTGTTTTTGTGTGAATTAGGAAGTTTCTAGAAGTCCTTTTTGTCATCTTTGCTAAATAACACTCCATACCTGCCAGACAGGACCATGAGCTCCAAGGGCATCATCCTCAAAAGTTCCTGAAGTGCTGCCCACCAAGTGGCCCCTCAAGCCCTTGCCCAAGGTAGCATCAGAAATAAGAAATGGTGCAGGTCTCTTATGACCTGAGTCAATAAATCCTGTGGGAGTGCAAGGCAGGTCAGCTGGAGCTCACCCTGAGCAGCTTTACTGCTGCCAGGCCACAGCTGGCATCTCCCCACAGTGCTGCCCTGTGCTGTGTGTGGTGCCAGCATGGGTCACTGCTGGCCCTTGTCTTCTATCCTACCCCATAGTTTAACATGCCAAATTTGAGGATATTGAGGCACAAAACCAGCACTGAAATCACTCTTCCTGTTTTGAAAAATTTCCTGGAGTGAAGCACCTGGGTTCCAGGCTGCAAAATCTTAACCATGACTATCATTCAATGTTTGCTGTATTCAGCTGGTTCAGGTCATGTCCATGAGCCACAGGGACCCCTCAGTTATGTTTTGTTGGGTCCCACAGGATCTGGGCACAGCTGGTCACCAGATCCCTGCTGCCTCTGCAAACTTTCCACCAGGGGCATGAATGAGTGAGGTACACCTGGGGCTGAGACATTCCTGGGGTCCAGAAAGTTTGGAAACTCTTCTCCAAACTCTGTCCAATAAATGAGAAAATATCTTATTTTGAGGGGCTTGGGCTGGTGGATTTACTTCAGATTAATCCTACAATATTAGTTTCAGAAATAAGCCTCTTGTTCCCACGATCAGGACCCAGAAACTGTGTTCACAGCTGGTCAGAGACAGTGTTTTGCCAGACCTCTAACAGGTGAATCTGTGATCCCATTTCTGTCACTGCCTCTCACATGATCATTTTCAGTAGTGACTTAAAAAGAATTCCCTAGTAATGTAAAAAAAGTTGCTAAAGAGATCCCAACTAGAGTGAAAGACCTCTAAAAACTCCTAACCTTGACAGAAGGCTTTAAAAGCTCCTGTCACTGAAAACTGTAACCTTTGAGAGATGAGAGGTTGGATTATTTCACCAGGCAGGTAATTGCTGCCACAGATGTTGCTCTGGGACACTACAGATACTGTTATTACAGTATTGTCCATCTTTCCCAAGTGTTTAGAAAATGGTTGCACTTTAGGATTAAGGAGGGTGAACTGGGCATAGTTTTGATGAAGATGTAGAAATCTCATAGAAAGAGAGATTCATTTTATCTGGTTAAATGGTTAGAAATATCCATTTTAGCCAGCAGTCAATGTTTTTCCTATCTGCTTTTCACAATGGATGAATGTTTTAAATGCAGGTCTCAGGTAGCAAAGGATATATGTAAAAACAAAATTATTTTAACTAATTATTTTCATAATTTTAATTATTTTTAATTATTTAAGATTGTATCCTTAAGTTTTATTCACATATCAAGAATTATCCAGACTACCAGGTCAGATAGAAGAAGCAGAAAAATTTTAGTATTTATTTTAGTATTATTTTAGTATTTATGTCCTTTGCTTAAAGTCTGGATTAGTAATAGAGAAAAATAGAGTGGAAACAACAGCCTTACATAAACTTTATGATACTTCATATCCTAAACCAAGGATTGGCACACTGAGACAGAGGTACTGAAGTAGAACTAGCTTGTATTTTTCTCCACTGCAAGGAAACAATGGCCATCGGGGTATGAAAACTGATGGCTTAGGAAATTAAAATAATGTCAAATTTAAAAAATAAAAACCCTAAAGGTTCAAGCTCTTACCATGCAAGGACTGACAGAGACAGATCTGAATGCTTCCAAGGAGAACATATGTAACCACTCACAAATAGTGCTGAAAACTGTTGTCCAACATTCAAATTCTATCTGTTTTTTACCATCCCTCCTCTTTTCTTTACCTTTCTTTTCCTTGGGGAATTTAAAGGAGCCCTCTGTATTAAGCCAGTGGAGCCAAAACAAAAGCAGACTGGTAGGTGAGCATTTGCAGCTTTCAAAGAGAACAAAAAAAGTCCTACCTGACTCTAGAAGCACAAAACAGAGCAGATAAAAATAATGGTGAAGTTAAATATGGAAATAGCAGGACATTCTGCTGACTTAAAAGGGAATATTTTTAAACATTTTTGGCACAGTAAAAGGGTGCCGAGTTTTAGAAAGATTACTTGAGGCAAACTGGGAAGAATGTGAAACTTTGTAAAAGCTGCAACCCTATCACCATGATATTTTATGAAAAATCTTTTGCTAGGATTTTTCTCCTATTCTAGCTGAGAAGCCTCAGGAAAGAAATGTAAACAATTATAATTAACTATCTGATGGCTGTGGAATGTGGTCTGGACATTGTTCACCAACAGGTGCATCTTTGATTGGTTTATGTGAGTTGCTTTACTTAATAACCAATGAAAGATACAGCTGCATCAGACTCTGAGAGTCATGAGCTTTTGTTATTCATTCCTCTTCTGTCCTTTCTAGCATCTGAGGGATCTTTTTCTCTCTATTCTTTTAGTATAGCATTTTAATATGATTTATATCATAACATAATAAATCAGCCTTCTGAAACATGGAGTCAAGATTCTCCTCTCTTCACCCATCCTGGGACTCGAACACAACCATAGAACCCAGCTTCCAGCACTCAGTACAGCCCTGCAAACACGACCTGGCCTGTGCATGGGCATGACTCCAGCAGACCTGCCTGCCCCAAGCCCACCTGTGGCTCAAGAACTGCAGAGTACCCTGAGCCCAGCTCAGCCTTGCTTGTGGTTGAGTCAGCAATGGCTCCATGTGGCTTTACCAACAGCAAAATATGTTTTCTGTTGCCATTCGAAGGTTTCTCTGCTTGTAGAGATAAGCCAGGTTTTGGCTGCTAACATGCCCCCAAGGCAACTTGCTGTAGTCAGAGCATGCCTGGGGAGCTCAGGCATGACTTTCCAGCAGAGACAGGGCTCTGCCTCATGTTTTTAGTAGTCTAAGATACACAAGGATGACTCAGGGCAGACAAGCTCCCCCAGGCACACTGACAAGAAGCTCATATCTGCCATGCTGACTCTAAGGTAGTCAATTTGAGTCTGTATTTTTGAAAAAAAATCTATGGAAATCATGTTTTCCTACTGTTCTGAGAACGTCCTGTGTTCATAAAACTGAACAATCCAAAGCTCCTTAGATATGAAGCTGCACACAAACAAAATACAAAATAGAGTTTTGTGCTAACTTGCTTCTTTGTTGAGCATTTGTTCCAACACAAACAGTCAGTCCAAAGTTAAAACTTCATAATCCATGAGTAATCAGTCCAGTCACATTCCCAGGAGAGAATTATCCTATTAAATTCCAAAAACACTATGAAAAGTTGAGTGTAGAGGAGGGGAAAGTGATTCTCCTGTCTGCAGGAAGCCAAGGCATTTGTATTCCTGAAGAAGACAACACAAAAAGCTGCAAAGTCATTGAGAACAACAAGCATATGTTCTTCAGATAAGTACAAGTGTTAGAACATTTTGGGGGAGGAGCAGAATTGCCCAAGGCTCTCTGGCTTTGCAATCTGTCAGGGAGAAGCTTCATCAATAATTTATTAAGAGAGGAATAGTTTTCAAGACAGCACCTCACACTTGGTGGGAGCAGATGCACTGCAGTGAGAGGACCCAGCTGCACTCACTGCTGCTTGTGTTTGATTGAAGGTTGTGGCATTGTCCTGCCTGAAGGGAAGTTTTAGAATAGTGTGGGAAGAATTTCACACTGCTGTACATGAGCCATTCTGGGCAGGACAGACCCTTCCTGTACTCCCCCTCATCCCAAACCCATGGTTTGGAGAATCTGGTGCAGTCTTGGAGGAAGTCACACCCTTTCCTGAAAATGTGGGAAAACTGAGATTGGAGTTGCCATATTTCCATGACTGGTAATTGGGGATTGGGAAAGCTTCAATCCCACACTTTTGTGCACATCAATGACAGTAAGCTCCTGACTGCTCCACACAGCACCTCTGTGTCCTTGTTGGAGGATGGAGGGGCCCCAAGATTTTACAGGTGCAGATTTGGAGGGTCACTTGTATCCCTGTGCGACAGCCCCAGGCTTTCTCTCTGCTCTAAGGACAGCAACACCTACATGAAGTCAGCAAAGAGTCCCTTCTTTTCCCCTCAGCAGCAGTCATGGGGCCTGGCATTTTGCCTGGGCTCTCAGTTTAAAGAATAAGAAAAAAATCTTGCCATTTTGGTGTAGGGTTGATTTCCTGCTGTACCACAGATTTCCTGTGTGCCCTCGGGTAGCTGCCCTGTACCATCTGGGACCTGCCCCAGCCAACAGACCCGGTATGTGAGCACCTGCTGGCAGAAAGGGAAAGGGAAGAGAAGACTTCATCTGGGGGAAAAAAAAAAAAAAGCCACCAAAACCAAAGGGGCAAACCCACAATTTCCCTGTGGCCCTGCACAGAGCAGCCCTGATGGTGTCACAGAACAGTATCAGTGGAGGAGCAGCTTGTGCTGAGCACAGTGAAGTGGTCCCACAATTAAAAAATATATCAATCAGTTTAAATGGCTGCTGTATTTCCTACAGCCTACTATCCAGGTAATTCCTACCAGCCAGCAGGACTATTCCCCATGGGAAGTACTTTGATATGAGATGGTCAACAGAGGTGTTGATGCTGTAGATAGGAAGATATGAGAATTTGGAAAGGTTGGATTGGTCAAAGATAGGAGTTTAAACTAGTAATGTGGGTTTCTAAATGCATCCACGTGGGACAAAAGCGGGAACTTTGCAAAGCACTAAAATGGAGTCAGGGCTGGGAGACAGGGAAGGGCAGAGGATCAAATTTCAGGAAAGAAATACAGAAACACAGCAAGGACTGCAGGCATTCAAGGGCAGCAGCAGCTAGTTTGGATCAGATCAGATCTATCAGTTCAGGAAGTCTCTGAAATTGGATCAGGTCATACAAACCTGCCCCTTCTTCCAAGCATGAAATGGAAATTCTGTGTTTTCATTGCCGTGAAATCTGCATTTAGCTTTGTCTGCTTAGGAGGATAGATGCTTGTTACTACACTTCAAATGTCGTACCCCTTTGGAGATAAACACTGAACCACTCTGTGGGAACTGAAGCTCACAGCTTCCCTCTTTTGTAGCAGAATCAAAGTACCTGACCTGAGTAGGTGTTAAGACCCTCACTGTGCACGTCCTTTTCAACAGGAATTTAAAATGTTCAGTGTTTCCTGAGATCTGGTCTGAAACTCGGTTTTCAGCAGAGAAGCTAAAGGCTGCAGAAATGTAGTTTGATAGTGGCCCAGAGTTCACATCCCAGGGAGGAAAGGAAGTGCCACAGGCAGGAAGCAGCACTGTGTTTCCATCCTCATTTTCCTGAATGCAGAGAGCTGCATCCCATAATAAATTAGCATAATATTAATTTAGGAAAATGAAAATGTCTTTAAATAAGTGTGTTTTGAGGCACTCTAACCAATCCCAACTTTTGGGCAAAGTGGTTAAAAATATATACTATGCCTGATACACATAAGCATGCTGTAAAGGAAAAATAAAGGCAACATCTAATGAAGTTTTAGGGATTTGTTCTGTAGTACCACATAGTAGTCTCCTGAACTAAGACCAAGTGATTCCTTTTTCTATCAGTGGTGGGTTAAATCATACAAATGCAACTGTGTCACAACAACCAATATGAAAATTGAGGAAACTGAGTAATAAAAAATATTTTATTTTAATTTTATGGCAGATGACATCCTTACAAATTAAAATCACAAATTACTCTTTAAGCATAATGGTTATAAGAAGAATAAACTTTTATTTGAGATGGAGATCTCTGTTGCCTTCTGTTCCAAATCTAGCAGTAGATATGAGAATTTGGAAAGGTTGGATTGGTCAAAGATAGGAGTTTAAACTAGTAATGTGGGTTTCTAAATGCATCCACGTGGGACAAAAGCGGGAACTTTGCAAAGCACTAAAATGGAGTCAGTGCTGGGAGACAGGGAAGGGCAGAGGATCAAATTTCAGGAAAGAAATACAGAAACACAGCAAGGACTGCAGGCATTCAAGGGCAGCAGCAGCTAGTTTGGATCAGATCAGATCTATCAGTTCAGGAAGTCTCTGAAATTGGATCAGGTCATACAAACCTGCCCCTTCTTCCAAGCATGAAATGGAAATTCTGTGTTTTCATTGCCGTGAAATCTGCATTTAGCTTTGTCTGCTTAGGAGGATAGATGCTTGTTACTACACTTCAAATGTCGTACCCCTTTGGAGATAAACACTGAACCACTCTGTGGGAACTGAAGCTCACAGCTTCCCTCTTTTGTAGCAGAATCAAAGTACCTGACCTGAGTAGGTGTTAAGACCCTCACTGTGCACGTCCTTTTCAACAGGAATTTAAAATGTTCAGTGTTTCCTGAGATCTGGTCTGAAACTCGGTTTTCAGCAGAGAAGCTAAAGGCTGCAGAAATGTAGTTTGATAGTGGCCCAGAGGAGTTCACATCCCAGGGAGGAAAGGAAGTGCCACAGGCAGGAAGCAGCACTGTGTTTCCATCCTCATTTTCCTGAATGCAGAGAGCTGCATCCCATAATAAATTAGCATAATATTAATTTAGGAAAATGAAAATGTCTTTAAATAAGTGTGTTTTGAGGCACTCTAACCAATCCCAACTTTTAGGCAAAGTGGTTAAAAATATATACTATGCCTGATACACAGAAGCATGCTGTAAAGGAAAAATGAAGTTTTAGTGGTTTGTTCTGTAGTACCACATAGTACTCTCCTGAACTAAGACCAAATGATTCCTTTTTCTATCAGTGGTGGGTTAAATCATACAAATGCAACTGTGTCACAACAACTAATATGAAAATTGAGGAAACTGAGTAATAAAAAATATTTTATTTTAATTTTATGGCAGATGACATCCTTACAAATTAAAATCACAAATTACTCTTTAAGCACAATGGTTATAAGAAGAATAAACTTTTATTTGAGATGGAGATCTCTGTTGCCTTCTGTTCCAAATCTAGCAGTAGGTTCAGTGAGATCTCTGAAGCCCAGCTGTTAGGGGGTGTTTGGGGAGCATTTGAATGGGCCACTGATTGCAGCTCACAGAAAAAAAAGCCTCAGTGTCTCCTTCTGTAAGCGATAGTTTTGGATTTACTAAAGGCTGAAATAATTCAAATATCATTTGCTTATAAATATCCCAGTACTATGTGGACAGTTGCTAAATTAGATTTTGATTTTTTTTATTTTCTTACTAAGATAGATGCATCAAGGAGAGCTCTGTTATTAAGCTGAGGAAGAAAGTAACCTTTAATATGCAGATCTGCCAAGGGGCTATTTGGAACACTGAATTATCCCTGTAGATCTCTAAATTAAATTGTATTTCTTTTTTCATATGACATTATTCAGATAACAGATAACTTTGCTGAACTGCAGACATAAATGCTGTACCTAAATTAATGCATAGTCCAAGCCAAAGGCCACCAGGATGACTGCATGGCGAGACCCAAGCATGGTGTAAAGAGGTGGAGAGCTGTTGTATCCTGACCACCAGGGCTGCATTTCTGACCCAGAGAGTCATCAAGGTTTAGTGAGTTATGGTAGCAAGTTGTTTGTAAGCCTCAGGTATTGGATTAAAGACCAGAGGTCTTAGAATTGAAGGAGTGTGAAGTTTTTTAGTAATTGTAACAGCAGTGTTCCTCCCACAGTTTATTTTCTCTGCTTTGCACATCTCCTCCTCTCCACAGCAGGCACATAAAGCAGAGCATCTCCTACAGCTCCATACCTGCCTTCCTGCCTCAGTGATTCATTGTCTTCTCCCATTGACACTCAGCTCTTGGGGACACATCCTTGGAGGTTAGGATGCTCAGGGGTGTATTCCATGATGGATGACATGCTGTCAGGACTGGGGAGAAAGTTTTGCAAATTACTTCAAAAGATATTACGTCCAAAACTCAGTCAGACAGTGTTCAAACTGCCATGAGAGCCAAAAAATCCTCAGCTGAGGACAGTGAGTAAGAATTCATGTGGAGATAGTTCCCAACATACACTCATGACATCATCCATTCCTTGTTAATGTAGAGGAGTGCAGGGCAAGAAGGGATTTTCTAGGTCATTGGGTTTTTACCTTTTGTTTTTTCTGTTGCAGGCACACAAAGCACGTGCCATCTTCAAAAGTTTGGTTTTGTATCCTGACCCCATCCAGAAACTGCTCCAGAGCCTTGTTCCCCTGATGGTTAGAAATTTTAACTAAAGAGTATCCCAAGCTGGTCTGTGTATGTCTGTTCCTTCACCTATGTGAATCTCTTCTCTCTTCTCTTCTCTTCTCTTCTCTTCTCTTCTCTTCTCTTCTCTTCTCTTCTCTTCTCTTCTCTTCTCTTTTCTCCTCTTCAGCTGAGTCTCCATCCTGTCTGTTTTCTCATCAATCACAGATTTATTGATGGTTGCCATACGCTTGCTTATCTTTTCTTTCACCAGGCTGTAGAAGCTCTCTTCTTTTCTCTTTTCATTTCTCTTTTCTTAAAGAATTAATTTTTTCATTTATCTTTTCATAAAGGACACTTTCTTGGTCCTACTCACTCTACTTTCCTGATTCCTTGTTATTCACCCCACTTGAATGTAGATGGCCAGAATTTTACATTTACACTTTACAGAGAAAAGTGTTACAATTCCTGATGCCTGACCAATGCCCTACACAGTGATGTGATTTCTTACCTACCTCTACTGGATGTGCTTGTGCCAGTGCAGCCAACCAAGGTATTTATCTTTTCATAGCCATGGTGTCTGCTAGTCACTTTGTGAAAGAAGATATTTATCTTTCCTCACCACTTCTCCTTTATTTGTCTATTAAGTGATTTTTGCAAGAATTATTGAAAAAGATTGTCAGTAACTTCCCTGCGACTGACACAGCTCCTGTCAACTACTGAAGATTCTTTTCTGTCATTTCACTGTACAGTTCTTGCACTGGTCTTTATGTTTTCTGCTTTTACTTGCAGTTTCCCACATGGCACTTTCTCAAATGTGTTTTTATACAAGGTGAATCCCATGGTTAAAATCTCTTTATCAGAGAAAGGTATCAAGCAGCACAACATGCTGTCCCTTTGATAAACCTGTGTTGTTTTTTAGTCTGCTTTCTGCAGACTAAACCATACCTCCATATCTCTGATTTTTCCTTGCTTTCACAGTGATTCAAAGACTTTTGGTACAATTACAATCAGATTAATAATGTTTAGTTGTCTCTATCACTTTTCAGGCTTTTTTTTTATTATATTTTTCTCTCAAGGACAGCACATTTGTCTATTAAGTGATTTTTGCAAGAATTATTGAAAAAGATTGTCAGTAACTTCCCTGCGACTGACACAGCTCCTGTCAACTACTGAAGATTCTTTTCTGTCATTTCACTGTACAGTTCTTGCACTGGTCTTTATGTTTTCTGCTTTTACTTGCAGTTTCCCACATGGCACTTTCTCAAATGTGTTTTTATACAAGGTGAATCCCATGGTTAAAATCTCTTTATCAGAGAAAGGTATCAAGCAGCACAACATGCTGTCCCTTTGATAAACCTGTGTTGTTTTTTAGTCTGCTTCAGTCTGCTTTCTGCTTACCTCCATATCTCTGATTTTTCCTTGCTTTCACAGTGATTCAAAGACTTTTGGTACAATTACAATCAGATTAATAATGTTTAGTTGTCTCTATCACTTTTCAGGCTTTTTTTTTATTATATTTTTCTCTCAAGGACAGCACTATTCTCCAATAGTCATCACACACATTTATAGAGTTACTGCTGTGAATGCAATTTCACCCTTCTGACTTTAGGTATTGCAGGACAGTAATACTCCAGAATGTCCAAGCACATCAATCTCCTTACGTAGACTATTTCCTCACATTTAGCACTGTATTTTCCATGCATGCATTCTCACTAGCCAGCACACCTTTACTTCCTGGTCCAGCCTTATTCACTTTTTTGAAAGTTGATGCTAGGCAAACAATTAGGTTTTAATTTTTTTTTTTTTTTACCCTTAAATATTATTGAAACCTTCTTCTTTTCTTGTTCACACTAAACTTGAGATTAAAGGGAAAATCTAGTGGTCATCACAACACAGACAAGACGGAATGGACAATGTCCAAAAAATGTTAAGGCAAAGCTACATTTAAATGTAATTCCCTTTTGCTGAGAACTGTCCTGTTTTACAGATGAAGGATGATCTACCCACACAGGGTTTCATTACCTTTCCTTTGATATATCAGCACATTCAGTGTTACAGCCCTCCCACCTGTCTGCTTTACTTTATTGTCTGCCATTACCTTGCAGTGCTAAGTGCAGCCTGAACTGAGCTCCTCAGAGCACACACCTGCCATTCCACAGGTCCATAAAATGCTGTGCCTAAGAGGATGCCCGAATAAACTATCAGAATGTAATAAAGGTGACTGGAGTGCAATTACAGCTGCTAACTCAGCTTTGAAAATGACATCTTAAGTCAAGAACATCCAACAAATAGACAAACCATAGGCTGCATCTGGGCAAGCTTTGACTCCTCAGCAAACCCTGCCCTGGCTCTTTGACCTTGGGCCAGTCTTTTACCTCTCCAGGCATCCCTTTCCTCACATACCTTGTCTCTTTAGCCTGCTGGATCTCTAGGGACAGAAGTGGATTTTTCTTTCATTTCTTTTTGTAGCGTGAATGTTTCTCAGAACACAAAAAATATACCAACCCCCTCAGGTTCTGTGTCTGTCTTAATCCTCCACCACAACATGAAACCTGAGCTGTTCTCTTCCTGTCCTGAGTGTTGTCACAAGCAGATGCACACCTGGGAGTTTGTGACACAGGTAGGAGCAGGGCAAAGGAAAAAGTGGCTGATCTTTCACAAGCCCAAACTGAAACTTTATTTGAACTAAACCTCAGTAGAGCAGGAGCATCTTTTTCATTCTTTCAAGGACTGTGCCTTGAGGTACAGCACTCGCTTCTTTCAGCATCATGCCAGAGGATTTACAGTAGAGTAGGTTTTCCTCACTCTCACAAGGAAGAGATATTCATATCTTCTTTCTAAAATGCTTAAGCCCCTTCAAATCTCCTACCAAATTCCCTTGGCTGATGCTGCCATTTCCCATTTTGTCTGTCTTTGCCAGTGAACATCACAACATGCTACACATGGTCCTGGAAAGATGCATCTATGCTGATGTTTCTCATCCTCTGGTAGTTATTGGTGCCTTGTAAGATATTAGAAAGTTGTTCCTAAAATCATTACTAGAAATAAAGCTCAAATGCATTTTTTTTCCTATGTGTGGAATTGACCAAAAACTCAGCATGAGAGCAATAAGAAATCACTGCACACTGGCCATATTTTTATTTGTTTATATATAACAGGCATTGTAACACTAGCTCAGGTGATAGCTGAAGAATTCATTTTTCCAGAAACTTTCACTGTTCTTTGATTGAAAAGCAAGTCAAGATGTTTTGACCTGTTCCACATGCCCATGCCTATGGCTTTAGCTCCCTAAGAACACATCTTCACACGTGAGATATGTATTCCCTGTCTTCTCCCTGCAGAGAAAATCACCTCCCCACAATTTCTACTTTTCTTAGGAGAAAATCATGAGCAAATGTGAGGAGAGCAATGATGAAGGAAAATAAGAGCAGCCTTCCCTGATGCGTTGGCTCAACTGTAGCTCAGCTGAAGTCTTTTGAATGCTGAGAATATCTACCATTACTACATTTTGCCAAATGAGCCCTATCTGCTGTGAGCAGATCTGTCCAATGCACATTGGTGGCAATGTGACATTTTTCCCACTGCTAAAGCACATTTTCAGGTACAGCAGGGTGTGGAGATTGCATTTTCAAAGGCAAAAAAGCTTCCCTCCTTCATATCATTGCTTTTCAATAGATTACTGAGAACTCACCAGTGTTAAACTTCTGGGGCTGCTTTCTGACATAGACGTGTGAGATTTGCTTCTTCAAAAGTCGTTAACAAGGTTTGAACCCCTGACCTGTGGAGCTGAACACAGACCCACACCTCTCAAACTCAAAGCTGAACTTCACCAGCTGCATTAGACTCTTATCTTCTTAGACAACAGGGATGCATGATGTACACTTTGAAGGCACCTGCAAGTTCTCCTGAAGCCAACTACCCGAGGGCAAGGACTTGGCCTCTCAGTATTTTGTGGATTTCCTTGCTCAGACCAGTCAATTAAAACACAGTGACATTTGCTACAATACTCCCTTTTCCAGCTGTCTTTTAGGGTTTTTCAACAGGCTTTGGTGCCCAGCAGGAGCTATAACGGAAGTGTCTGACATTTTAAATTCAATTCCGTGGCACTTGCCGGAATGACCCTTCTGAAGTCAGCCACGTAATACTCCCCTCATCCACCTGTCCAAGCAGGTCTGACTTGAGTGAATGCCTCTGCTGGCAGAACAAGTTTTCCCTGGTAAATTTATGACGTGTAGCGTTTATCAATGAAGACTGAACTGAAGATGAACTCAAATTAAACATTTCTCATAGCCATAAGTCACAAGAGAGAGACAGAAATAAATCAAAAGACGAGAAAGACATTAACTTTGTTACTTAGACCAAGTCCAGTATGAGAAAGGACAAAGATGCTTTGAGCTCTGAATGTGTCAAAGTGATCTGTAGAATGCCACTGGGACACTGCAGTCAGCAGCACCCACTGTTGAGTTGTTCAGTTCAGGTTTCCAGAAGCATTAAAATACTGAATATGGAGGGTAAGACAGAAGAAAAGAAATGTTAAAATAAAAAAAAAAAAAACCACCATGTTTTAATGCCTGCCTGACTGGGATGATGGTCCCAAACTACATGAACACCCACTGAGTGTTCTCACAATAGTAGAAATTTGTCTGTTTACTGGTACACTTCCCAAATGGTCACTGTGGTACTTCAGTGCAGCTCATTGCTCAGCCATGTATCAGCTTGCCTGTACCTTCTCTCACAGCTAATCCAACTCCAAAGGATGCTTCACTGCCAAGAAGGTCCACCCTCTGAGATGCAAACCCCAAGCTGTGGGGCCAGGGTGGGGTCTGCAGAGGGAGAGAAGACTCCACCTTATCTTGATTTCCTCCCATTGCTGACAGCCTGGTTGTCCTCCTGTTTGTACAGCAGAATATTTCACATAGGCAGGAGTGCTGCTGATACAGACTAAGCTCACTGGGCCCAGGAGACTGGAAGGGTCTGTCCTCTGCCTCCTTGTGTGGTCACTCTCTCAAGACAACAAGTGGGTGCTTAAGTTTCATCCCTATTTAACAAAGTGTTGCTACTCATGCTTCAATCTCTCCTCACTTTGTCTCAAGAAGCAAAGCAGTAATTTTATCTTTGCTCCACAGCAGGGCATTCACTTCTGTCACAGAGAAGAATAGTTAGGGGCTGAGCTGGACACATAAAACAAGAGAGCTAATTGACTGGAAAGGTTTCAGCAAGATATTCCTTGTGAAGAACTGATGAATCAACAAGACCCTTGAGTCTTTTTTTTTTTCCTCAAAACCAGTCCATTTATGTTGGAGAAGATGAGAAATCAAAATCTTCAATCAGTATCTGAGTAGAGGGGGAGACACAAATCTGTCTTTTCCCACATGTGCTCATGTGCAGTTGCTACTCAGAGTGGTAGCGGACAGTGAGGGGAGATGGAAAGATGGAAAAATGGAGATGGAAAGAGCCCCTTCCATCCTAACAAGCAGAGCACCCACAGGGAGTTCAGGAGAGAGACTTGACTGCCAAACTCTTTGCTTTCCCAAGATTGCTCTGTTCCTCGACCTCCCCTTCCTCATTTCTCAGGAAAAATAAACAAGCAAACACAGTCATTTTGATAGGTCTTCAATGCACATGGGCTCGGCACAAAGAACGCCTTGAAGCTTCAACATTTTTCACAAGACAGGAAAATGGATTCACGCTCACTTCTGATGATGCAAACCATTTTCTGCTATGAACAGCCAGCGTTCAAAACTACCTCTGAACAGCCATCATTCAGCCAATTCCTGAAATATGTGCCCCCTCAAATGTGCTTCTGTTGGGTTTCTGATTAGCCTTCAAAGGCTAATCTACCTCATGAGAATTTAATTGCTTAGGGTGTTGGTACATAAGGACCACAGTGCATTAAAGACCAAATAAAAGACATTTTATTCAATATGAAATGCTGTTTTTATTATTCCTTTTAATCATTTGAGTGGGCTTGATGATAAGAGGCAGAAATATTCTCAAACATCCAAGAATAATTAATCTTGTTTGTTTATGCAGAGAAAATGGATAGATTCATGTAATATAAAACAAGGGCAAGGAAAAAGTAATTTTACACAAATGTCGTATTATTTAAATGCTTACTTCTGCTCCACATGATTGAAGAGGACAAGGAGATTAGAAAAATGAAAAGAGTTTTTAAAAACTAAACAATCCTTCCAACACTCTCCTGTCCTTTTTCTTCCACATACAGGAATCACTCACAGACAACTTCATGGCAATTTTAATGACTTTTGTTAAGCTTCTGAATGAGGGAAGAAAAGACTCACCCACAAATGAAAGCTGGCAAGTACAGAAATAATAGAGGGTCAGAAATATTTCATCCAATTGAAATATTTTTTTATAAGGCTATGGAACATTTTCAAACAGCAATCTATGCTTGGGAACAGAGAAGCACACCCCCAGTGCACAGCCAGGGATGCTGCCAGGGGAGCAGGTGCACTGTCACAGTCTGCAAACTCTGGAATACGTATGAACATCCCTTTTGGAGCCAGTGCTCTGGAAAAAATATTGCCACTTGTTTTATTAGAGCCTGTTCATATGTGGATGCTGTTGTCAGGCACAATGAGGTCCTGCTTCTGGCTTACTCTGTGTCTGGCAGCCTCAGGTGAATGGCTGAAATGAGAAAAGATGTTTCAGATGACAACAGGTCAGCCATAATTCTGGGTCAGCCATAATTCTGGCTCAGCTATAATTTAGGATCAGCAATAATTCAGAGCAGCCCTGCCTCTGTTGCAAGCTTTGTCTTGTGGATCCACATGGATGCAACAGGGATTGGATAGTGCCCATTAGCATCTTTCCCTCAGAGATGTTTGGCTACCATGAGGAAAGGGCAGGCAAAATCAGCTGTGTGTTCCTGAGTAATTTTCTATCAGGGAAAGCTCTTCAGTGCTCTCAGAAAAGGGCAGCACAAAGAACAGGGAGGAGAAAAGCTTCAGCCATGTGGCAGCTGGGACTGGATGAGAACATTACCAACACTGAAAACAATTCTGCTCAGAGCCATACTAAAAACTGGTTATCTTCTGAGGTCACATTGCTCTCCTTCAGTAAAATGAGTTCCTACAGTGGCAGTCGCAGCAGGGAGGACAGAGATACCCACATTTTGCAGAAGTTCTCTTGCTCATCTCACATCCCAGTGCTAAGCCCTGTCTTGCACCAGACTGGCAGAAGCTGAAATGACCCAGGGAGGTTTAGCTAAGACTCACTCCTGTGCTATTTGCAGTCTGAAGACACAAAAGGGCCTCAAGCTGTGATTCTCCAGCACCTCCTGCTGAGCAGTCATGGAGTCCTCCCATCCTGACTATAAGTGTGCAAATGACTGTAAAGAACTAAGGAAAGTCAAGGCACAGCTTTCTCCCTTTCAATCCAATGGTTCTGCCTCACTCACCCTTGCAGGTACCTCCAGCCTTGCCCCTTAGAGAAGTTTTCAACTGAGACGAAGAAAATAAAACCTGTGAACTCTCCAGCACACATCTCTGTGCTACCTTCCCTTCACAGAGGGACCAGGATTTACACACGGCATGGGACCAGGAAGGACAAGAGCACCAGGACAGTTGCACAGATTTTCTAAACCCAGAGTCTGAAGTGAGCGAAAAAGGCTGTGCAGACATCAGTCCCAAAGTGGAATGAACATGATGAGCCTTTGAGTATAAAGATTTAAACAAGGATTGAGCCTTGCAGAATGAGTACAAGTCACAGCAGTAAGTGGAGGAGCATTTCCATCAGCAAGGACTGAACTCATGGGAAAGGACAATCCTTAGCTCTCCATCTGCCTATCTGCAGCACCTGATGAGATTTTCCAATCTTCCAGTAAAATGATTATGCAGTTTAAACATTCACTTAAAGTAATTCATTGCTAGACAATTTCAGAGTGTTTAATTCTGCTTGATTACCATTTCCCTTATTACTTCCATCATTATAGGTGCAGCATGAATTTTATTTGTTTTAGGCAGATGAAAGACAAAAAGAGACATAAA
This sequence comes from Onychostruthus taczanowskii, assembly GCF_017590055.1. NCBI lineage: Eukaryota > Metazoa > Chordata > Aves > Passeriformes > Passeridae > Onychostruthus > Onychostruthus taczanowskii. Next base: position 19,135,000 of record NW_024500349.1, read on the forward strand.
AATCTGCTGATCCCTGGTAGCTAACAACCTTTTTGTTTGGAAAGGCAGGCAGATGCAGGGTTATTTGCTCTTTTCCAAATATGACCAAGCAACATTTGAAAATTAGACCTCAGACTTTTCTGCATGTTCTAATATTTGATTAGGCTGCCAGGTAAACATTTTTCAGCATTGAAAATATACTTCCTTTCTACTTAATGGCATCAATATGAATTACTGTGTTTAAATTATCTCCAACTTTTTAATGGTGTGTGTAAAATATTTTTAGGTAGATATGCAACTTAAATGTCAATCCTTGCATGCTACTTTGATTTCACTGAGCATTTAGAAAAGAATTTCTGGCATAATGTGATACAAGAAATTCAGTCATGATTTATGAAAAGCCTCATTTAACATTAATAGAGCTACAGGGACCATTCAAACCTGGTCAGTGCTGTATTTTTAAGGCAGAGCACAAAAAAGTGCCTTGAAATACGCTTTGCAGTGCCACGAGAGTAGAGAGAGAGAGAAAGAGGGGGATTTCATTTTTACTGCTCAGCCTTAACTGCAAAATAGTTAAAATAACAGAAATGAAGTGCATTGAGCAGTCTCGGGTAGGACAATCCAGCACACAAGGAAATTTAAATGAAGTTCTGTCATCCTTGTTTCTGGGCACCTCCAGTTTTCTGCACATGCCCTGGAAGGGTATAAAAAGGGATGTAAAAGCAGTAAACAGAACAGAAGAGACCCTGTGACTCCAAGGTGCAGGAAAGCCCCCAGAGGAGAGAGTGCAGGGGTGCATTATCCTTTTCCTCCCTAAATGAGCTATATCAAAAGTCTTCCCAGATAAAGAAAGAAGGAAATAACATAACTGCTGAATTCAGAAGAGGATTTTTCCTAGATAATTACTAAAACACCATTCACTTGACCTGCTAATATAGTAAAATTATATTAATAATAGATAATTACTAAAAAACCATTCACTTGATCTGCTAATATAGTAAAATTATATTAATAACAAAAATACATAGAATATAATAATACTGCTATAATTTTGGGTCTTTCTCCATGCCTATTGCAAATGTGAGCTTGAGAAATTTGATGTTTGTTGTAGAAAAGTGTCTAAAAAACTCCAAAGCTTTTCCTCCATCTTCTCAATGTAACCTCCATTCTTTCCATGGACATACTGGCAGGCAGAGTAAAAACAGGTCCTTAAATGAGATTTACAAAGGCAAAAAATGATCAGAACAAGAAGAAAACTCCCACAGAAAATAGTTTCTAATGCTCTCTGAACCAACAGGATTCTTGGTTGAGCAAGGCTGGGGAACCATGCCCAAAACCTGAGCTGGGAGATTGTCAGGGTAATGTCCCCTGCAATGTCCTGAGGCCTGGATGCTGCAAAGGCAGCAGGGCAGCTGCTCCGGGCACTGAACTGAATATCAAAGATAAGAAACTGCTGCCTTTTCACCAACTTTTACCCACACAGGGGTGGAGAACCTTGATTATACATGTCCCAGATATCAAACCACTATTGACACCCACTTCTCTGGCTGCTTTGATTAGTGCATGCAAATGCATCACAAAATGAACAGTCCGATTGCAGTAACCAGCCACGTTGTGGGACTGTGAGCACTGTCCTGAGTTACCCACTTGCTCCTGCTCAGGCTGCTGTAGGGAAGAGAACCTGTCCTCTCTTGAAATGAGAGTTTTCTCCCCTCAATCAGTCCCATCCAGCCAAGGAGGAAGATGAATTCCCAGCCTCAAAAACTCCCATACTTGGTCTAACTGTATCTCAGGAAACTTAGCTGTGAGTCTCTCACCCAAGTAGCTCAATGGGAGGGCAAAAAGTGATGTTCATGTTCCTCCTAGGCACACTGAAGCCAGCAATCTTCTACAGCCTGGTCTCTTCTGCTCGTCAGCCAAATCACTCCTTCACAAGCTCAAAGGGCACAAAAGCTGTGAAGACATTGCCCCTCAAAGGCACAAAGGATTTCCTTCTTCTTCCTATCTCCCCAAAATCCTCTTCAGCCCTGATGTTCCTGGAGTCATTGTTGTTCTAAAGGCTTCTTCTCTCTGATTCATTTTAGATCAAATTTGCTGCCCTTGTCGCCGCTATGAGGTCTGTGCTCATCTATGGAGTCACACCTTGCTGATCTCATATTTTCTGTTGTTAAAAGGATCAGGAGTCAAAGTCCTATTGCAGTTCTTACAAAAGGGCATTCCTCTACCTTCTATCCAGTGTGCTTTTTTTTGTAAATGGAGGGTGACATTACAAAGCATTCTGCTCCATCCCAGCCCCCTGAGCTGCACACTGACTGCCATCTCCTTGCCATCCCCCATATGCCACTCAGAGGTTTGATAGCCCAAAGGCTGGGCTTCAGACAGCAGCTCCTGTTAAATGAGAGTTACCTTTTTAATGAGTCCTTATCACTGGTAATTATTCTGATCACAACTAGATGACAAGCTACTGGATGTAGGGTCGGGTAACAAAATTCTGCCTCATTAAAACCTCAGATGTTCTGACACAGCCTTCCTCTGTTCCTGCCATGAGGTGTAATTTCATTGCAATCACCAGGTTAGGTTACAAAACACAAAGTGTTATCCACTGGCATTCATCTGGCAAAAGAAAACCCTCCAAACCAGTGCATTCTTTTCAATAGCAATTCATGGTCACTGGAAGGTTGAGGCACGGACTTGCGCAACAGCCAGTGGATGCAGAACCTGACCAATACAACAGTGATTTCCCCACAAGCAAATTCAGAATTAGCTTAATTATTTGCAGCCAAGAGATCTTAAACTCTTTTTCTAAGGTTATGGACGTTAAGCAGCTCTTTTCTGTATGTGTGTTTTTGTGCCAGAGAAACTGTGTGACAGTGCTGCTATAACAAAACCAAATACAACATGAGCAGAAATCTCAGAGATGTTTAATGAAAATTGGCTGACAAAGAGAGCTTGTAAAGTACTAAAAGATGCAACATGAACACACACTTCATTAGACACCAGACAGCCAACCAGAAGATATATCCTGGAGGAAAAGAGGCTGCATTAACTCCAGTGTGAACAGACCGATGTGCTTTTAACAGGGAGCCCCTGACGCCCAGCATCCCTGCTGCTTTTAGCATTAAGTACTTTGTTTCACAACAGGTTGGGAATGATAATTGCACTCAGTGGTGTAACAAATCCTCCCAGAAACTGAAGTAATGTCTAACTTTTTAAATATTAATTTCGGAGAATTTCAAGTGAACTGCCTGGACTAAGTGAAAATCAGTGGTTTTCGACAGGCACATTTCATGGGAATTTTCAGCTCAGCTCTTTGCACAACACCCATGTTGTCATTGACATTTGGAAGCCCTTGAGATTTAAACATTAATCCTGGCTCATCTGTATCTGTAGGCTTTAATGTCAATATATTTAAAGGTTCATTCTACAAAGGACCCATGATCTCCTCAGGAGTTTGAAAGCACAAGAGAAGACAAGGACATTATTGGAAAAAATAATGATGCTGACACAGGAAAATATTAAACAGTTAAATAATGACCTCACTTCCACTAAACTGAGAGAGATAATTAAATCATCTTATCTTTGTTCAATTTAAAGCGCAAGTACCAGTAAAGTGGAACACAAGCAAGCAGAGCCAGTAAGGGAAATGGCACTGCCACCACAAGATGTCAAATCTGGAGCCATGGCTTGATGCTGTTGAAGACACAAGGGATGGCACTGCCACCATCCTTGTCTACCATAAGCATTCAATATGTCATTGTAGAAACTTACTGGCTTGCATCAGGGTGAAATGTTACCATAATCAACACTGAAATGTATTTTGCAAACTTTCTTTCATTTTGAAAGGAATGGCAAAATAAAATCACAACATGCTTTACATTTCACACAGCTGTTTACTTAAGCATACTTTCAATCCTATTGAGGAGTCAACTTCCCAATTCCCCAACAGGAAAATACTATATAAATATCATCAATTCAAACAGCACCATCAATTACTATATTTACTCTATCTGAAAAAAAAAAAAAAAGCAAAAGAAAAAGAAAACTATTAATGACTAAACTTATCCCCAAGACAAAATGTTTTGTTCTCTTCTTACTCTAAGCAGCAATACACATGCTCTGTGACACAGGGCAGTGACAGCTGGGTATGTGCAGAAAACACTGCCCATGAGCAAGATGTTTGGCAGAACATTTGGCTTTGGCACTGGAGGAAAAAGTCCTACACATGCTAAGCACAATTTTTTCCCCTTGCTGACTGCTAGACCAGAAAACCTTGACATGTCTGCACCAGTTAGAGAAGGCTATACAATATTTTCAGAAATCATTAAGTTTATTGTAGAACATCAGCAGGAGGATGATGCTGGTAATTATTTAAACAGGTGATTATGCAAAACACTATTACCAAACAATTTGTATCTCTCTTCAGAGAAACCTGTCTCTTCAGAGAAACCTGAACAATGTTTTCCATTAGTGAGAAGCTGAATCTGCTGCCATTCTTGGAGTTATGATAAGTAATAAGTATAGCTAAGATAAATGCTTTGAGTCACAGTGTGAAATCAATGAATTTTATATTTATATTCCTGCATAACATCCCAAGTGTTACCTGCAAGAGTGTTTGTGATTTAAAGGATAATCAGAGGGCAGTTTAGTGACATCATATCCATTTATCTCATATAGTCAAAGGAGGTCAATTAGGCATCTTGTAAGTCTCATAATTGCTTATATCAGTTAATTCTGTCTTCGGATAAATTGGTGAAAACATGCAGCAGCCCTGTCCACAGATCTGTTATCTGGGCTGCAACCAAGCACTGATAGCCTAAGGAGAAAAAATTGCAGAGTGTTTAAATACTGCAAATACAAATGTTAATAATGGACAAAATAATGCACTTGAACTACTTAGTAAATAATTCTTTTCACTCTGGTTTCTAAGCTGGGCAATGCCACCTGAGCCATGGTGGTTTAAGTGGGCAGTGACAGGAGCTTTTTGGGGTTCACATTTGCAGTTGGCCTGAGCTAAGCTAGGCACTGGGTCACTGAACTGCCAACCATCCCTGCGGCTGATTGAGCTGACTCTGTAATTCAGACAAAACTCTGGATCATAAATTACTAAAGCTTCACCTCTCCTCCTTCCAGCCAGAAAATCTTGGATTTGGGGAGCCTTCATCAGGGTTCACACATGACCAGTGTAACTAGAAAGAAATTGAGGTCCCTTAACATTTAACAGCTAAAAAAATGAAGGGTTAAATCAGAATATCACACATTAGGCTCACATAATAGACAATTGAGAGAAACTGGCACTTCTAGGGTGAGAGCCACTTGACTAATTTTAGGTGTCTGCTTCAGAATGAGATAAATTGTACCATAGATACCAGTGGCTTACACTGACTTAATAGATTTAATCAGGGTGTAGTCAATGGACATATTGAGTAGCTCATAGAGATGTCTGTGTTGTAGATATCCAGATTTATTCAGACAAGCCTCTGTGTGGGGCCATAATCAGTTTTTTAAGTGTAGGTGTACTTGCTATGCAAAATTCCCTTGGGCATCAGGCACATGAGTCTGGCAGAAAAATTTACAGAAATTTTCTTCCTGCAGTGACACTGTTTGGGTGGGAGATCCTTGGACACCTCAGCTGGCCCCAGGTGTGTTTGATCCATACTATGCTCAGGAAAAGGAAATGAATGACATTTTCAGACAAGCCAGGTCTCCACACCACCTTTCACAGTGGCAATGACAGCAGCAGCTTCTTGGTGCCACAGGTGTCCAGGGAAAGGAGTTGAGCCATCTGTGCCCAGCAGTCAAACTGTGCTGCAGGCTGTCCCCTGCCAGGCAGAAGGTCCTTCCCAGCAGGATCTCTGCAGATGCCACCAGCTGCAGGACCTGCTGCAGAGCTCCCATTGCAGCCACCAAGTCACGATGTTTGTCTTGCCAGCTTACACAGCTCTGCTTCAAGAGCTGACAGGTTGCTTTGCCCTTACTCAACTACCTGAAAGGTAGGTTTGTGGATTGGAGCAATCCAGTCTAAACTAATTCATGAAAAATGTATAGCAATTTTGTGTTGTTCCAGTTCTAACCTTTGGCTGAAACTGTTCTTTCTCATCACTTCTACTTTCTCCTCTGTTACACTAACAGGCAACAAGTTTCCTACACTGTACACACACATCTTTTATCCAAAGGATAAAAAAGGGAGCAGAAAGCATCTCGTTTTTCTTTCTGGGGAAATGAACACATAGTCTAGTCATTTGTAAAATGAAAATGCTGCTTAAATAACCCTATATGTCTCTGTTCAGTTAACAGTCTGAAAGCAACAAATTAAAAGTGGGAAATATTTTTCTTCTCTACCTTGTTAGAAAGGATTAAGACTGGTCCTTCTTTTCTCCAATTTGGTATTACAGGGATTTACATCTGGTAGGAGCCTGGAGAGGTGGCTCCTGTTTGCTGGCATTGCTATCCAGGGTGTAAATCACTCACTTTCAAAAATAAGCCAGGATTGTCTCAGATTTTTTAGAGGCTTCTGAGATGAGCCAGACACTTCTGTCTTTACTAGATCACTTCATAGATCACTATGTTTTTCTCTACATTTCCCTACAGCTTAAAATAGTAAAACATCAGTCTTGCTGCAAGTGATGCACATGAAGAAGTCACTATAGATTAGAATGAAGCACATAAAGTTGAAAAACTAGATGCAGTAAAGGAGGCTGGAAGAATAAATAGTTAAACAATGGTATAATAAAAATATAATCCTTTGAGAATCTATGAAATAAGACATATTTCCATCAGTCTGAAGCTGTGCTCCCAGAAGGATGAGTGTAATACTAGACTGAGATCCAAAATTAACCTTACTCTGAGACACAGATGAAGAAGAAAACTGATGTCTGATCAGTCAGAGATCAATGCTATATGTATAAATAGATATTTGGCCTGATCACTTCTTTGGAATGAAAAAATTCTTCCAGTATGTATTAGTTTTGAAGAACAGCCTGAAGGTTGACTGATGCCTGCTCTGTAGTTTTGGAGACCTGGTGTGCTGTCACTTTGCCCCAGCCCCTTGATCATCTACCTGGCTGATTTTGAGAAAGTTCAGTGATTTTCCTGACTCTGGTTCTCAGCATTCCACGTTTCCATGGCTTTTTGAGTGCTACTGCTGACTAGAGAAGCAGTCACCCTCAGCCAGTCACTCACAATGAGGGGATGTTTTCCCTATAAACAACTCTAGTGATGGGATGGGGCCACAGAAGTAAAAGACACCAACATTTATAATGAGAATTCTGGGATTTCAAAGGTTCTGTATCTTGTATGAAGATCTGAATTGGTCTGCCGACTTCACAACAGAAAAAAAAATAAAGAGAAACAGAAGTCATGTATCCTTTTTCCTGTTCTCTCTGTGCCTTTGTTAAATTTATTTCAGCACTGTCCTTGAGGTGAATTTGGCCTTTTGGAAATATTCAATGATTTTGGAGGTCTATACAAAAGCAAATTTATGTCATAGCTGCAATATATATCAAAACCGTGTTGTTGGTTGTCAACAAATGAGTTCATCTGCATTCACTTCCTGACATGGCAGTGAGCAGGAGGCACAGAGAAAACTGCAAACCATTTGTATTCTCAGCAGGGTGCAGACTGCCAGGGGCTGAATGCAATACATTCGCTTCACAGGATTTTTAAGTGTCCAGTACAGGTGTTAGAAACTATAAAATAACTAGGTCTGCTGAGCAAACCCTAAGAAGTTTATGAATCTCTCTATGATGGTCTAATGAGTTGTGATGATTCGTACTGTTAATCCTCTAGCACACACTCTAGGATATCTCTCTAAAAGGATGGATTTCAAAAGGCCATACAAAATCTTCCCTACAAAAATCCCTAACCTCTGGGAGTTCAGCCTAAATCCCAGCAACATGAAGACAATCTTCTCACTGATGCCAGTGGTATTTGGATCAAAGCATTTATCCAGCCATATAGAAAACACCACAAAATTGTGCAGTTCAGGTTTTGATGAATGGACAAGTTTTAGGTCACTGTCATGTGCTGCATAGTTACCCTGGCAATGCGCAAAGCAAAAACATTAATTCTATTATTTGTCAGAATGTGAGCTTGGCTCAAGAAAGCCCTTGTCCTCTGCACAGAGATATGAATCCTTGGGGTGTTTGCTGAGGTAGTGTTGATCTGTCTGTAATGCAAAAGCGGCTCAGATATTCATGAAATACACCCAAGTTCCAGCATCTTCCACCTGACACAAAAAAATCGGCAGTTGTTCTACTGGTTGTTCTACCAGTCCAAACGAAATACACAGAAAAAATAGAATGAGTGTACAAGCATAAGAAACCAACTGTGCTCACAGCAAGCTCCAGAACATTATTGATAACAGCCTTTAAAATCCCACACATCCAGGTCCAGTGTCTGGGAGCATCTCCAGGAGACCTCACAGTACATGTAGCAGCAGTGTTATAAAATCTGGGAACTTTTATGGCCCAGACTGGCACAACTGCTAATGTGCTCAGAGTGTAGAATCTAAGTGGATTTTAAAGATTAAAAATTCAAGCTTGAGCAAAAAGACTTGGACAACTTGGGTCGATTGAACAGAACACTATTTGAGATATACAGATTTGGGTGTCTTTGGCTTTGGCATGAAATCTGACGTCCATGTTTTATCTTAACTTTTTATTGCATCAACATTAAAGTAGACTTATGTGAAGAACAGAAAATTTCTTTTCTGAGGTTTTTAAGTGCTTTCTGCTTTTATGGATTTCAGTGGGCATAGTTTTCATGTAAAAATTAAGCCACTTTAGTACTTCCAAGCATTTCACAAAAGAGAAAAGGCAGTACTTCCAATACCCTTTAAAGACCCTTTCAAACATCAGTGCTAAGACCAGGAATTCTCAGAAGATTTGTGAACTGGAGAGGAAATTTCAAAATCCAGAAAACAAAAATAGTCTCTTACTGCCACTCTCTCACAGTGACACCTGTGAACACACCCGGATCTACTCATACTACAAATTTACCCAGAGCTTTCAGTGAATATAGCCAAAACTTTCTCTTACTGCCACTCTCTAGTCTTCAGTGACACCTGTAAACACACCCAGATCTACTCATACTACAAATTTACCCAGAGCTTTCAGTGAATATAGCCAAAACTGCAAGTTTGCAACAAAACATGGAACCTGTTACTGCAGTTCCCAGTTCTGGACTGCAAGTTTCACAGGAGTGTTGTTTCCTGTCTCTGATAAATGCCTTTTGAGGTGGTAAGGCTCTCTTTGAAAGCATGAAAGGTGCTCCCCTTTGAAAGTGCCTTCTGTGGAGATTAGGCATTCCTATGATCAATTTTTCATGCTGCCCTTTTTCTGTCTTTGTGAGACTCTGATTCTCAAATGATAACCTCCTAGAGTCATTGCACATTATATTTTAGCTGAGCTATCATTAAAAATAGCATCCTCCTCATATCTCTCCCAGATAAATAATTTTGTTATGCAGAACTTTCTTTCCCCCAGTGAAAATAGTAGCAGGATTTCCTTCAAAGAGAGCAAACTGCAACATTTTCCTTCAAAGAGATAGACATATTGACTAGAGCTGACTCACTTACAGTGAGAAATCGTGGGCAAATTGCTTCAAATTGTTTAAGGTCAAAGTTGAGTGATTGTCAGGAGAAGTTAAACTTGAGACATATAAGATCAAATGCAGACCTCTTGTCATTTCTGTTAATAAATCAATCCAACAGCTGAGTGCAGTCTTTGCCTGGTAACTGTCAGTAGCTCAGATAAGAGCAAAGAAGAACACAGGCTTATATCCAGCAGGAGGAATAAAGCCAGACTTAAAAATAATGTGGACTTGCATGATTTTTTAGATTATAGCCCTTGATTTGTCTATGGTTAGAATAAAAATTACTCTCGGAGAGATTGTTATCATGATGTAGCCAGCTTAGTCAGACCCAATGTTTATCAAAACTCTCAGAAAAGATATCTGAAATTTCTGGTATAGTTTCTCGAGGGCTGATCCTATAGAAGTCTCTTTTGCATAAACTATTTATAAGTGGAAAACTGTACATTTGTTGTTCAGGGTTTTATTCCAGAAGGAAGCCTTTGAAAGGTAACTTTGAAAGGTAACTATAAGACTGTGTCTTCCTACCTGCTAGAGAACAGCTCTGCTGAGAAGGACGTGGGAGTCTTGGTGAGTGACAAGTTGGCCAGCAGTGCCCTGGTCAGGAAGGCCAGTGGTGTCCTGGGGTGCTTCAGGAAGAGTGTGGCCAGCAGGTCAAGGAAGGTGACCCTGCTCCTCTACTCTGCCCTGGTGAGGCCACATCTGGAGTGCTCTGTCCACTTCTGGGCTCCTCAGTACAAAAGAGACAAGGGGGTACTTGGAGATGGTCCAGCAGAGGGTCACAAAGATGATAAAGGGTCTGGAGCACCTCTGTTATGAGGAAACACTGAGGAGCTGGGCCTGGTTAGTACAGAGAAGAGAAGCCTGAGAGGGGATCTTATCAACACAAATAAATATCTCAAAGGTGGTGTCATATTGTGTTGTGAGGGTCTTAGGATGAGGGAAGAGATGAATTTGACTCTGTGTTTTAGAAGGCTGATTTATTATATTCTGATATTATTATATTATTTATAAGAAATTATATTATAAGACATTATATATGGTAAAACTATACTAAAAAGGAAGATAAAAGATACATCAGAAGGTTAGAAAAGAATGAATAATAAAAACCCGTGAGTTTCTAGAGACCCGACGCAGCTGGACTGGGATTGGTCATTAAGTCAACACAATTCACATGGAACCAATCAAAGATGCACCTGTTGGTAAACAATGTCCAGATTACATTCCAAGGCAGCAAAACACAAAGAGAAGAGATCAAATAATATTATTTTTCTTTTCCTCTGAAGCTTCTCATCTTCCCAGGAGAAAGAATCCTGATGAAGGGATTTTTCAGAAAATATCCTAGTAACAGCGTCAGAGGATGGTGCCAGACCCCTTTCAGTGGTGCCCAGCAACAGGAAGAGAATCAGTGGTCACAAAGTAAAACACAATAATTTCCACCTCAATGCAAAGAACTTCCTCATGTTGAGGGTGGCAGAGCACTGGAACATGACCCATGGAAGTCATGGAGTTTCTCTGGAGACATTCCAAACCCACCCGGATGAGTTCCTGGGCCATCTGTTCCAGGTTACCCTGTCTTGGCAGGGGGGTTGGACTGGATGATCTCCAGAGCTCCCTTCCAGCCCAAAGAGTTCTGTGATTCTGTGATTCTTCACCACCACACCCATGTGCACAGTGGGGGACCCTAACTGTGTGATGAAATAAAATTATGCTCAAGCTGTCAAGTGAAGCAGACAATATATCTCCAGAGCTCCCTTCCAGCCCAAACAGTTCTGTGATTCTGTGATTCCTCACCACCACACCCTGTGCACAGTGGGGGACCCTAACTGGGTGATGAAATAAAATTATGCTCAAGCTGTCAAGTGAAGCAGACAATATATGGGCCACAATAATTGTTACCCCATGATAAGTAGCCCAGTAATCCTATTTATATGAGATACAAAAGAAAATACTGGGACACTTTCTATATAATTTGATAATAATATGCAGTCTTTATGCTTGTCTATAAAGCATGAGTCTTTGTTTTGTGTTTGTTTGTTTGTTTGTTTGTTTGTTTTTAATAAAAGGTGCTATATAAAGAGGTTCATGTACAGAGTATTAAAAGTATTTAAAATTAGGTACATTTATTATGAATTCATCACACATCCTGGTAAAGCCTTTAATCCTTCAAAAGGACTTGACAGAGTGAAAGAACAAAGCCTGGCAAATAGGGCTGCTGTAAATATTTTCATAGAGCCTTCAGTCTGTACAAGCTGGATCTATACTCACAGAGCCCACTGTAACATTCTCAAAAGTCTTTCAGACCTGGAGTGAGGCTGTGAAGCAAATCCCACCTGGCCTCTTCTACACTGAAGTTCACTCAATTTTCCAAAACCCTGCAGCATTGGAGCTGCTCAATCAGGCACAGTAGAATTCACCCAGTCACATTCAGAAGACCCTTCTGTAGTAGGTGAGCACTGGGGCCTTCATTTTACAAACAGAATCAGAGGCAGTTTGAAAACTGTGATTACAGACAGATTAAAAGAAGAAAAAAACTCAAACAGGTCAAATAAATTATTTGTTACATATTGTTCCATCAGCATCCCTTGGAAGCAAGAAAATTCATAGCAAGGTCTGGAAATGCTGTGCTGTTCCAGCACTGGTGTATTTTTATTATTTTTGTAGCTTTCATCTCTTCTTTTTTTTTTTTTTTTTTTTTTTTCCCCCTCTAGTTAGCAGACCTTCAGGCATTTCCACAGAGGTAGGAACCCCTGGATAGTAAGTTAGCCTAAGCATTTTTCTTCCCTATTTCTCCTTCAGGATCCCTAAGAAGTAAACAGATTCTCTTTTAACCTCCTGCCCTCCTTTTCTCCCCAGGTGACCACAGACTGAAAATCAGACTGTGCCCATATTTCTGTACACCTCCAGCCCAGACTCTTCATAGTTCTCTATCTAAATGAAGTCCTCCAACTTTCATTGCCCGGTCCAAATACATTTAAAACCTGTCAAGAACAAAACAGGCTCCTAAAATAACATCTTAGTGATCGTAGAGTTTAAATACTGTACATCAAAATCAGAAATGTCCCATTTATTAAGAACTGGTTGGAACACCTAATAGCTAAAAGCTGCTAAGATGCTTTTGTGTGTGGGGGTCGGTGGGTTTTATTGGTTTTTGTTGTTGTTGTTGTTGTTTTTTGGGGGTTTTTTTGCTTGGTTTTGACTTTAGATTTCTTTTTTTTTTTTGTTTTGGCTTTTTTTGTTTTTGTTTTTGTTTTTGGTTTTTTTGGTTTTTTTAAGTACCCGTTGGCTGGACTGATTCTTTCTCAGTTTCATTCTGAAAAAATGGGTCTTCTTTTGGGTCCTCTAAAGGATGGACTGTGAATGTTCTCAACTGTCTCTAGAGAAACATTTCCAGAATTCTGTCACTTTATGAGCCAAGATATTGAACTCACATGGAAATAGAAAATGTACTGGAAAATTAGAAGTTTGTCTGAAAAAAACAGAACTCTGTTTACATGCAAAAAGACCCTCTAGGGATCAGTTTAAGCCCTAAGAAAAATTTCTAAATCTTTGCTGTCTTCTTTTGAAAGAAAGCAAGAAAGAGCCTGGCCATCTTAAATCTATTCTAATCAAGTATCTGCTGGTCAGGGAGAAGAGTGAAAACCAATCTTGACAATTGTTGATACAAAATCAAAATGACAGAGTGGATTATGTGCTCAATAAGAGATGAGGAATGGCTGAGAAGCTACAGAGCATGAGGTACTTGATTAAAAGTGGCTTTTATCTTAACTCAAGTCAAAATGGCACCGTAGACAAATTTGCCCTAATCTGTTCAAGTTAAGTAGTAACAAGACAAATAAGTCAATATTTGAGAAGCAAAAATGATGGTTTTATGGTAAATAACTTGATAAATACAAGTAAACCCTGTTTCTTGCTCTCTACTGTTTTAATATGCTGCATTGTCTCCACAAATAGCATTTGTCAGTGGCTCTTACAAAGCATCAGTTGGCACCTGGTAATGTCAACTTCTGCCCTAAGAAGTGGGTTTGCATTAATGCCCACGTGAGATTCTGAGTTTAACACTTCTCAGTGGTTTGTAAATGAAATGGACTGAGGAACTGAGTCATTTTCACATGGAACTACTCCAGTTAAACACATTCTCCTGAAAGAGACAAAAGAAAAGCAAAATACCATAAAGTGTGTCACACATCACTGCTGATGCAGTCACATGCCGTTCTGCAGACTTAAATCAAGTCTTTACACCTCAACAGATCCTCCTGCAGGAGTCTCAAACTCCACAGAAATGAAAAAGTCCTCCCAAGAGCGAGTACAATGTTCTGGAGTCCAGATAAATTTAAGTATCAGTCTGATGGGAGAATAAAATAAAATCCAAGAGAAATTGAGTTCTTCAAAAATTATGCTAGAAGTTTTGAAGCCCCCAAGACCAATACCCCAGAGTTTCTGCTTGTCTTTCCACACTGCATGCCTGCTCATCACAGATTTGGCTAAGCAGAGGTGCCACCCAAGGGGGTACACACGTGCTCTCCTAGGATGCATTTTGGGGCTGAAGGTGATGGTGCCTGATCACAGCCTGGGGGACCCTCACAGGTCAAGAGGTGCCAGGGGCTGCCTCTGGGCAAGCCTGGCACTCAGCAGGCTCTTCATCATGCCCTGTACTCCTGCCAAGAGCTGCCCTCACAGGTCAAGAGGTGCCAGGAGCTGCCTCTGGGCAACTCAGCAGGCTCTTCATCATGCCCTGTACTCCTGCCAAGAGCTCACTTCTCATAGCTAAACATCCCTCATCCCAAATCAGCCTCAACACACATGGCCCAGGATGGATTTGGTTGATTCCTTGGAGCCTGAGGAGGATGGAGAAGAGGTGAGAGGAGGCCAGGAGGCCTGGCTGTGCAGTGTCATGTTTATCTCATATGCAGGCAAATACAAAGGCTTCCAATGTCTTCCTGCCAAGCCTAAAAGTACAGCTGCTCAAAATTTTGTGCCTTGCCTTCATTCTGTCTCACTTCCCTTTTTCCCTTCCTGTTCTTCCTCATCCTCTCCTCCTTGGATGTTGTCATAGCTAACATCTCACATCAAAACTCGGTGCCTAAAGGCTTTATCAATGATGAAATTTCAGGTGTGCCCATGGCACCTCCACAAAGACAGGGTTTTCCATGAAATTCCATTTTGTAGATTATTTGTTGTGTGCAAGATCTGAGGTAAAAGCTGGGAATCTTAAACTAATTTCATAGACATTACAAAAGCTTTTCAGCCTTAACTGCTCCCAGGGGCATTTTTTTAAAAACAACATTGATTTCAATGTCTTTGCATGGGAACAAATACTTGGAATAAAGAGACTTTGATACTAACACACAAAGAGTCAAATGCACAGTTTGTTTCCTCTTGCTGCACGGTTGTCCTGGCTACCACAGCAAAAAAGTGTATTTGTCACCAAACCAGTCAACCTTTTTGAAATAAACATAGGAAGCTACAACTATATGAATATGAAGGTGTCATTATGTTTTTAATTATTGTCTTTGCAGAAATTAATCTAAACAAGTTTCTGCAGTGGTATATATTGCAGTTTAAATGATTCCTATACCAGCTTACTTTACAGTTTGCATGTAATGCATTTTAATTTTTAATTTAAACACAAAAAACTCCTGGCAATATATTAATGGTGGATAGGAGGAAAATACAATCAGGATTTGAGGAACTGTTGCCCAAACACAGCTTCTACAAAATCTGTTAGTAGTGGAACACTGAAGGTATTTCCCCACAACCACCATAAATGCAAGATTATATGCATGCCATGATTTGAGAAAGGACTTGATTAAGTCCAAAACTAAGAGATATTATTTAATTAATCTCCTCAGTACATTTCATTTACAGTTCATTTTATATAGATATATATTTTCATGGCAAACTGAGTTAAGTTTTACTTAATTTTGGGTTTGGTTTCTATACGATAGACAACAAAAATAAAAAAAATCTCTTCAAACAAGGACATTATTTGACATTTTGCTAAATATTAATGGGCTAGTAAGATACAATTTGCCAGACTTGTCATAATACAGATATAAAATGAAAATGTTTCCAGCAAGCTGTCAGTCAGAGAATTATAATTGCTAAAATAACTTGTATTTGAGTCAATAATTTTCCTAATTTTATATGAACAGATGTTATTGCAATCTATTAATTAAGGATAAACATAAATAAATATTTTTATGAAGGATATTTCACTAATAGCTCTCTATTTTCGGTTACTATGTAACATTCCTTCACATCTACTATAATATAAGAAACACATTCCACATTCATTGGGTGTTCTGAGCCCAAGGGCCTGGTATTTATGAATGTTGTATTTCATGTTTATCTCAGTAGCATACAAGTATTTGTACTGCTGAAGGCTGATGAGATTCCCTGAAGCCTGTAGCCCCTGCCTAAGTTACTTCTCTCACATCTGCAGAGAAGCACTGTGACAGAAATAATAATCTGCTCTGGGTCGGTTATGTTCACATGACCAACATAACTCTCCTGAATGGGTCAATTAGAGCAAATGCTGCCAGTGAGCCATCCTACAAATGTGGGATGGTTACTTCTTGATGACTGTTTTCCCTAAAATTCTGAAGGCTGTGCTAATTTGCAGTGCATACATTAAAGAAAACAAAAACAGAACAGCAGAAACATTTCTCGCTGTTGTTCAGAGATTGATCGCTCCCCCAGAAATTGTAATAAAAAACACCCCACCCTTTCTCTCAGAGCTTTCCAAAATTCCTCAGCTGAGGGCACTCTTCTGGCTGCAGATTGGTTCTAGCATCCCAGCCCATGACCTTGAACATAAACAGTAACTATTGATTTTCCATCAGGCATTTATAAATGCCAAGTACCTTTTGAACCCATAAAGCACAATAGAGCAACCATAACCCGAGCTTGGATTTCACAATCAAAATAAAAGGGGTGATAATTTAACAAAGCTCATGCCAAGCCTTCTCTTTAGATTTGGCCATTCCTTGTGTTTGCCTGTTAAATCCACAGCCCAATCCCTGCATCTTAGACATACTTCCTTTCACTTCAAAGCTGAGTGAAATGTATGCAGGAGACAAATTTGGGAGCCTTGAAACCCTTTCCCAGGCAGATGATCAACAGCTACTGGAATTAAGTGTTTGTGAGAGATGCACAATAGTATCCAGTCTTTGAAAGATGTAGGTGACAGTAAAACACCATTTCCCCTGTTAATTTGTTACATTTGTTATTTTCTTGATCACCTAGATTCAGATCTGTCTGGCCATCTCCAAAAAGAAATGGAGATGTCAGTGCTGTTTGCAGAAAGATGAAGCCCAGAAATGTTTACAAACATGGAGGACTATATATTTTATACAAAGATTTAAGTGAAGGTGAAACAGGTAGAAGGAGACAAAACCCTTAAGACTTTAGATTTTCTGGTGGTTCCTTTCTCCAAGATGACAACTTGGCTACAACTTCCAACTTCCCTGGGTTTGCAAATTTTGGATCTCCTTGCTCTCCCCATTCTGGAAGGGCAGGAAGCAAAAAAGTCTTGAATGAATGACACCACTAAAAGAAACATTTGGGCATAATCTGGGTCCACATAACACATGGAAACTTTACAGGTCTGGCAAGAGATGCTGATTGTGTAGGACATACATAAAATAATTTTCCTGGGTTCATAGAACAGCAATGACCAGAATAAAACAACTGAGATTTTTGGCATTAATATGTTGTCAAGAAATAATCTTTGAGCCTGGCTAGTCACAGCTTTCCTTTATCCCTTACAAATTGCTGGATTTGATTAGCATGAAGAGAGAAAAAATTTCTTGAGCTTAAAAACTAAAGCATTTCTTCTGTGTTCAGAAATCAGCCTTAAACTTCCTAGGAAAATTTAAAAAGGAAGTGAATGAGAATCAAGTCTAGATGTATATATTTGTCTTTATGCAGAAGAAAGAGATGAGAGTATCAAAGTATGGGAGCAGTCAGGAAGAGAAGAAAAACAAAGGAAATAAATAAACATGCAGAGAGCGATTCTCATCTGGGATAAATCACTTCTGCTCTGCTAAAGTCAATACATCCAGACAATTTTTATGTTTAATACAAGACCCTTTGGCTTCAGCTGTGGTAGACCAATTGCATTTAAACACACACCATTTATTTTCAAAACTGACTGGAGGCAGAAGGTACAATACTCATCCCACAAAACTTCTCTAGTGTAGTCATTTTTTGAATAACAATTTTATCCAGGCTGAAGCAGATATATGTTTGGACAAATAAGGGATAATACCACCCCCAAACAAAACTTGAAGGAACAGTTACCAATGTCCCTGACACAAGGCAGTGGAGAAAGTCACCCACTACCAGCAAGTTCCTGAGTTTCTCTCCTGATGTTAAATTGTTTCCTGTGGTTTCCTTCTCCCTTCTCCCTTTCCCTCTCCTCTCCTCTCCTCTCCCTTCCTCACCTTTCTAATGCAACATTCATTACATTGGTCCAGACTCAGCTTCTGCTTAAGTTTTCTGTACTGACTATGCAACACAAAAGAGTTTTTAAATCTCCTTCATTTAACTCAATTGAAACTGGGAGCAGCAGGAACAGTCCTACTGAAACTGGTTGTGATTTCTGCACATGCAATTACTCACAAATAAGCACATTCATTTTCTAATGACAATTTTACCCAGGCATCTATAACAAAACTCCTGCTTTAATGGGGAAAAATCAGGAGACGCTGCCAGCTGAATGAATAGTTCAGCTTTTTTACAGAGCTGTTCTTGGAAATAAAGGCTGTTTTGCAATAAACTGTTCCCAGGACTGAGCCTGATATTTGTTTTCTTGTATTTATGTCATGAGAGCTCTCTAATGTGAAAAGATGTATGTTCTAAGTATCTACATAATGGCTTCCCTCCAAAAGGGCCATTACAGGCTGTAAAATAAATAGTACTCATTTAATTCCTTTTGTAAATATACACAGTTTGGAGACAATAATAACACAGAGAAAGTAAATTAAACCACAGAAAACCACTGCATCCAAATGAGTTTATGAAACCAAGGGAAAAAAACAACCACAAGGTAATGGAAGAGTATCTTGTGGCAAAGGTCCCCAGCTCAGCAAACTATTTAAGCATATGCTTAATGGAAGAGATGGTCCTGGGTTACTTGCTGAATTAAGACTTTGGTTATGTGTAGACATATGATGAAACAAAAACAGCCTACAAAAACCACCAACTGAATTTAGGATGTTCAAACTTCACAAAATTGGTTGACTGGACCCCTAGCTGACAATCCAAGAAACCTCTCCACTCCACTGGTGAGACCCCCAAGGAAGGAGTCTGCAGTGGGTCAGTTTCATCCATCCTGGCCAGACCTTCCAGGGAAGCAGTTTCTCAAGCAGCAGCCTCTGTCCAGCACCCATTTCTTCGTTCTTTGTTCAATTTATGACTGTATTTGCTGTTGCAAAAGACACATTGCTTGGCCAAGCTCATCTGGGCAATCAATGCAGATCATTCCATCTCCATCACGCCTCCCCTCATTATTTATCACTCCCCCAATATTACTGTCACCACCTTGGTTTACCAGACAGGATTTTATTCAAAGCATTGACAGAACTGTTAAATAGCAATCTTTACTAGCAGGTCACCTGTCCAGTAATGATCTCTAATTTACAGGAATGTTTTCAGTTCTTCCCATTAGTGGCTTTTAATCAATTCCATGCATCCATGTTGATTTTCTACTTTTCTGTGTGGGACTAAAGTAATTTTTTAGCAAAGCCTAAGTCCATCAAAGGGATATTATTCTCCTTATCAGCATAGTTTGTAAAGCTATCAAGTAAAGTTATCCACTTTAGTTTGACAAGATCTACTGCTAATAATCTTAGGTAAATTAGCATTAATTACATTACTGTCTTTTAATCCTGTATCAGTCAAATACCAGATTTACTGTTCCATTATCTTCTCTGGAATCAATGTCATGCTGAAAGAACTATAATTACCCTGGTCATACTATTTATCCTTTAAAAACATCAGTATTTAGTTTCCTGCGGTTTCATGGTCTTGCTAACCATCAGTTTTAAAGAACTTAAGGCTACTTTGGCTGCTTCCTTTAAAATTCTTGATTCTAAGTTATCCCCTCTGTTCTTTTACAATCCTTTAACTTTTAACTTGTTGCAACTTTTAACTGTTAGCTTTTAACTTTTTTAACTTTTAACTTTTAACTTTAACTTGTTGTAACTGCTTGAGAGTTGCAACAATGGAAGCATTCAGTCTGAGGGCGTGCCACCTATCCCAGCACTCTCTCCATCACCGGTCACAGGAGCAAGGATGTCCCAGGGGAATCCAGAGCTGCCACTGGTACCAAACTTTTCCAGAGAAAGAGCTTTTCTCAACATGGCATAAATCAGTGAGGTATGGAGCAATCTTTACCCTGCTCAGGAGAGAGGCACATTTCCCCATTCAGGGGGAAATTTTGGTGGGTTTTGGTGGAAACTGAACTGTTGGAGGACACTGAAATCCAGGCTGTGCCATTCAGGAGTATCTGAAGGATCAGACCAAAAACTCTTTTTAGGAGTGATTAGGGAGCAAGTACATTGTGATCCTCACTGGACACAGCTAAGGGAACTAGGATTTTGTATCTCACTACTCCAGCACAGTTTTCCTACTATACAAGAAATAGGGTGGCTCCAGGCACAAGAATTTCACCAACAATTATGCTGAAAATAATTTCTTTTGTGTTTTTCCTGTTTGGGGTTTTTTTGGTGTTTGGGGGACGGGATGGAGTGTGTGTGTTAGCACTATAACGTGATTCAAATATTTTTTAAATTTATCTTTTTACACAGTCTTGTTAAAACAAAAACAGGAAAGAAAGATTAATCCCTCATCTCCACTGAGTCATGTCCCAGTGCTTCAGGTTTTCAAAAAGGACTGAAACCAAAAAGCTGTTTAACACTGGGTCAATATGATTTATGGTGTTCTAATGACATCACTACCAAATCAGGGACCTGCTAGGTTTGTCTCACTGAATTAAGAGTTAAGATAGTGGCAAAACCACAGGATACTTAATGAATACTAAGCATGATTAAGTATTATTTAGCAGAACATAAAGGGTTTGATTTTAGGACCAAATCTTTTTACTTATTTTTAGAACCAAATATTTTTTACAGTCTCTTAACATTTGCTTTGTTATTTACTAAACACAGACTTTAGAAATCATTAGTTCCCTTGCCTTGCTCAAGTTGCATTTGGCTGTGTCCAGCTTACTCCTTTCTAACTTTGGGAAGAGGTCTGCTTTCAGCACCCAATTTAGTCTAAGAGAAGAGGTACATTCAGAGAAACCATTCAGGGAATGTAACCTCTTCATTTCCACAGCACCCAGATGATAGATTCTGCCCTCAGAGTGGCTGACAGTGAATTTGTTCCTTGCTTTGTACAATGTTCTGGACAAAATAATACAATATAGCTTCTCATTATTGTTCAGGCTCCCTCTTCTGAGACCCCTGGGTTGTAAGAGGTAGGTAAGTGACAATGCATTACACATATAACCACAATGGCATGTCTGAAGAATTAAATTATTAAAGGCATCACTACCAGAAGCTGAAAAACAAAGGATTGAATTAAATACCTCCAATAGAACCCTTTCTTCTCCCAAACCCCCTGCGTTACACAGCAACCAGAGGACAACAAATCAACTCAATCAACCTGTAAGACAAATAGGAAAAAACAATTTTATTTAAAGGTTTCAGGGAAGTATGTGTTGTTTTGCTGCTGTTCTTGTGTGCTGTTGTTTGTGGCTTTTATAATATGTCAAGGGTTTAGCAAATTCTAAGGTATGAGATGACTTCACAGTGAAAAATTATATATTCAGAAAATGTCAAAAGTAGAATATTTGGCTGCCTTCAAACTCTTTCATTAGGTTGGCAGGGGGAGACCGTGTGTGATAGGGAAAGACAGAGAGGTTTAGAGAATTTTATTTGCTTTGAGGAAAATGTTTTTGGAGATGATAGATATCTGTTGTTCTTGCTTTTAATATATATATATATTTGGGTAAACCCACAAAATTTTTACAGACTACCATAATATAGGAAATTGCAATTAACTCTGGAAGCAGCCCCATCACTCCTTTGCTCTGAGTGGTATTCAGGGTTGACAGAGTCAAATCCAGGAGTTTTACTGCTTCATCAAGGGATTTGCTTTTTCCTGTGATTGCTGTGAGCCCAGCCTCGCTGCAGACAAGGTGCCAGGAAAGGATATGCAACATGCACTCAATCTTTTAAATAAAAGAAGTGCTCAAGCTTTTTGCAATGCAGCATTTTATAAGAAATTGCTG
This sequence comes from Onychostruthus taczanowskii, assembly GCF_017590055.1. Lineage (NCBI taxonomy): Eukaryota > Metazoa > Chordata > Aves > Passeriformes > Passeridae > Onychostruthus > Onychostruthus taczanowskii. Next base: position 19,156,868 of record NW_024500349.1, read on the forward strand.
AAATTTCCCACTCCTGGAGCACAGATACCAAGGACTCTGCACAACTACAACATCTACAACTCTGAGCACAAATCCCAGCCATGTGTGCAAATTCATTTGGTTCACAAAAATCTTTGTACAGTTTATGGACACACAAAGTTCCTGAGGCTTTTTAGTAACACTAAATATCTTGCTATTGTTTGCTCTTGGCCTTGGGTAAGAATTAGTAAATGGGTGCTTGGCTTAACTGTAATGGAAAGCGGATATGAAAATAACAGGTAACAGCAATATAAAGAAAATGATTCAAAGCATCTCCATTAAAGCATCACCATAAGCATCAGAGGAATGGTTATGAAACAAGAGCACAGCACTTTCCTCCTTAGCTGATCCTTTGTGTGAAAGGAAATGGATCAGGTAAAAGACAGAAAATCTATATCCATTTTTTCTAAATGGCCTATTACATCAGAGTAACACCTCAATATCATATTAAGAATTTTATAGCTTAGCCTATTGAGTTCACATGAATTTGATGGTTTTACATGCTGAATACAACTCTTTGTGGGCACAAAGGTTTGCTGTGATGAAGGTCCTGTATGAAGGCAGCCTGCTCCCCTCCAATTCCAGGCACTCCCAGGGCACTTCCCAACAGAGAGTGATCTTTGGAATTCACCTCCCATACAGGGATTTTTGTTGTTTTTTTCTCTAGTTTGTTCAGATATTGCAGAGAGTGACAAAAGCAGGACATCAGCTGTGGTTCCTTGGACCTCTGTTGTGAAGGAAACTGGAGAAACATGAGGTGTCCAACATGCAGACAACAGCACTAGAGAGGGATGACAGGCTTGTTCCTTGGCTCCACTGGAATGGGACATAATGTCCATGCTGGGATGTGCTGGCTTTGTGGGCTGGGCTGGATATCAAAAGGGTTAATTCAATTTCTCTTTGGTCTTGTGAGGGTCCCTGGGCAGTGTATCACCCCTGTGGCTCTCCAACAGCCACACTAGCTGGGCTGGGTCAGGTAACAAGTAATAACAAGTAGTGGGTCAAGTAACATTTAACTAATATTTCATCAGTGTGGGAAACCGAGTTCTAGATCTTGTGTTTATATCCTGGCTTTTCCAGACTTCCCTGCTGGGACAAGCTTTTAGCCTTTTGAAGGAGTAGATAAGAATGAAGGAAAGGAAGTGCCTCACTGAACTGAGTCTGTCCTGCCCAGGGGTGACATCCAGGCAGCTGGGTCAGCCTGAGACTCAGTCCCCTCCCAGTTGTGCCCTTCTCCTTTTTGTGCAAGCACAGGAGTGGTTCTTCCTGGGCTGGCACAGGAACCTTTGCATCAGTAGCACCTCACTGCCAGGTCCGCTGTCAGCTGCTGCAATCTGTCAGGGCTCATGCTGCAGGTGTGTCTTTAGCTCTGTTATCCTCCACTTGATCTGTTTGCTGTCTCAGCAGGGTGCAGGCCATTCACTCCTGGCTTCTTCCATGTCCAGAGACATCTTTCTCATGAAACAGCCACAAAAGCATCAAACAGCCACAAAATCTAGTCTAATCCCCCTCTAACCACATTGATCCCGTCTCCATGGTGCCTGTTAGTGCCACCTGCTATTTGTATCCCTTTGGGCCTTTGGAGTGCTGCCTCTCCATTTCAAGAGTCACCTCATTCACCCCAGATACCTCCCCAAATATCCTTGCATCTGGAGGTCATCCACTTTTCACCTTCTGTCCATGTAACCATATCACAACAACCTCCAGAGCTGCAGTCCCTTGGCCTAGGATATTATTTCTGATTTATTTGCCATCACTCAGGAGTGGGTCTCCCCAGCATGTAGTGTGTGTGCCAGTGATATACTTCATCCACTGACACTGCCTGGTCCTGAGCTTTCCTCAGGGAGCCTGGCTCTCTGTCATATTCACAGTTGAATGAGCAACAATTTTCCAGAGGTGAACATAGCAAACTGAAGCCACTAGTTCCAGGCAGATACATATGTTGACTTTTCAACCCAAATCTAAAATCTGAAGTACATATCTTTTATTTTTCCAAGGCAGCTATGCTCCAGTGCTGCCTCTAAAATTCAGTACGATGGGTATCTTTCACACAGCCCTGTTCCTCAGACTTGCCTGCCAGTTTTGTATTAGAAGGTGATGCCTTAGTACTGCTGGGATTGCTGCTTGTTTTCCTAGTCTGACACTGTTCTGTACTGCATTAACTGCTGCCCTTGGGATGGCAAGAAGAAATGCATAGCAGGAAGAAGAGTTGGGGCAGAAATTATTAAGTAAGGTCTGGCTTACATTCACTTAAACATGACTCAACCTTTGTCTCCATGCCCAGTCAAGAGAATCTGTATTGTGAATTATCTCACCCTAAAGCTGATGGCTAAGTAATCACATACACCATCCTCTAAATTGCTCCTTTCTGTTAATTGACTGAAAAAGGAAACAAAGTAAGATAAAATGGTTCCTGTCTCTGGGAGGAAGAGCTCAAGTTCTCAGACTGATCCCACTCTACCTGTATAATTTAAACAATGTTCATTGCTTTCTTCATACTCAGACATGATCTCTCTGTGGGTGGAATCAATTATCCTTAAAAGATACCCACTGGGAGCATAACCAGCCACTGGAAGCTGGGAAAAGATGACACCAAACACTGCAACACTTTTTCCCCTTCTCTGTGTAAGTGGAGGAACATAAAATACTGGTGGAGGTATAGATCTGTATAAGAGTGTGGTATGGGGATACATTAAATATTAATATTATCTTCAGCAGACTGCTCCCAGCAGCTGCTGTGATCTGCATGGGAGGCACTCACAATGCACAGGTTCCCCTGTTCAGTGAACAACCTTTCCAGCACACATTTATATTCAAGTCTGATCCCTGCTCGGTGTCCCAAGGGCATATCAGCCTCAGTGTTCAGAAGGAATACATTTTCTAACATATTAGAAATGTTTGATCAAGTGTTAGGTCAATCTCTTCACATGCCTGTCACCATGTCCCTTCAAGTCCTTTAATCACAACCGGGCTGGAGATTTTTCCAGTAATCTCCTAAGAATAAGTAAGTTTGCTTCTTTTTTATCCTTGGGCCTATTTGGTGGAAATCCAAATAGAGTGAAACACAAGTGGTATGTAAGAACCATCATTTATTTCTAGAATGTTTCCACTATCTCTACTCAGGTAAGGGCTTATGCTCACCATGACTTATGCTGTCAGCCAGTTCTGTCCACACAACACCCAGAACTGCTTTTATAGCAGTTCTGATGCTTAAATATAGTCAGGAATTCCTGTCATACCCCATCTCCCAAGCTGTTTTTTCTTTGCCTACAAGCAGCATCTTATTCCAGGATGAAAAGCTGGAGGATTTCTTCAGAAGCTCTGATTTCTTTTCTGCCTTAAAATAACTAGACTCATAAATAAAGCAGAACTGTGCCCTCAGAATCAGATAGTGCTGCTCAGTATGTGATCACAGGAAACAGATGAAGGCCCCTGTGGCCTTGGTGACTCTGTGTTGTGTAGTTGAAGTGTTTGTGTACAAATAAGGATAAGGAGGCACCAAGTTCTCCTGTCAGTGATTTTTCTTCCAAGTTTAAGTGATTCATGTGACCCATCATCGCTCTTATGTATGACAAGGTGAAGCATGTCTTGATCAATGTTGTGATTCTTTTCAAGCTAAAGATGATATCTAAGATGGGTCAGATGAGCCACTCCCTAAATATACATATTTCTTTTCCTTTAACTAGAAGGATGACACCTAAAGTAGGGTGAAATCAATCTTGGCAAAGAGGTAGATCTCAACACAGGAAAAGTAAACTAGAGTTTGGAGTCATGCAGCATTCAGGCACTGAATAAGGAATAAAATGTAGGTTCTGCTTTGTCTGTTGTGATATTTCTGTCTTGTTGAACCTGTTCTCCCAGAGCTCCTGAACAAATCCAGGTATTCAGAGTCTGATATTTGTGTTGAAAGGCCAGTGGCAGAATAGATGCTGAAACTGCCCTTATGCATCATAAAGAAGCAATAAAGGGAGCAAACTTGTTTTTCACATTTCAGCTTTGTAATTCACCATAAAAAGGAAAAGCTCCCAATAGTGTCTGTGGCATCCAGAGTTCATAACAGCGCTTGCTGTAAGACCTGTTGGAGCAGTGTCATCTTCTCTAACAATCTACAACAACTTAAAAAAAAATAAAAAAAACAAAAAAAACCAAACCAAAACAAAAAAAAACTATAAAATTGTCTGGGAGAAACAATCAAATCCTAATGAAATTACAAGAGCCTGCAAATAAGACTGCCATAACATGTTGTCCCAGTCCTCCCTGCTATTAGCAAGAGTTGCATTGCAGTGGCCAAACTTCTCAATGATTTCTTTCCAAATAATGTTGGCAGGTGGGATATGTGCTTTACTGATCTACAGCCAATTAAATATTTGTCATATGACAGCCCAGGGAGATGCAGTGGGAATTCCAATCTGTGTCTTAGCTGTGTTTCAGAGATCTCTGCACTCCTTTATGCTTCATTGAGAGGCCAAGGCTACAAAGGCTGTTGGTGCTGAGAGCTGGACAGCAGGACAAATAATTAGGAATGCACAAGAAACTAGACAAACACATTCAGAAATTGTAGTTGTCATTAGGTATCTTTCTGGGTTTCTGTTCATTTGAGTTCTTGCCAGCAGTGTGACACCATTGCCAAACTGCATCCAAAACCATCAGGAGTGCAACTCAGCGAGAGGAATTGTCTTTACTCAATCTTTGGAAGAGATAAACACTTGTGATACATCATTGTTAGTGTTATGCTCAGAGTGTGGAGCTTTTCCCTTTGTTTTCAAAAAAAAAAAAAAGTAATAGTTTTCAGGAGAAGAACAATGTATGCCCTCAGTTATCATCTTTCACCTGCATACTTTCCTCTTGCTCTGGGTTTTGCCAGCAGGGCAACACCATGTCTTCAGTCCCTGATAAGTTTTCATCTCACCTAAAGATATTCACAGTGCAAGAACAAAAAAGTCAGAAGTTGAGCAAGCATCAGTCTACTTCCACCTCAGCTGTATCTGGATCCAGTTTTGTAGCAGGGTTTAATAGGACAGAGTAAAAGCCACCATCTGTGATGGTAACTCCCTGCATTCATGATTAAGAAATGTGGTTTTCTCTCCACAATTCTCTCCAAGTGAAAACCACAGCAACCCTGTTCAGTAATCCTCTGAAAACCACCTGTAAATTCATTACAAACATGAATGAATACACAATAGAGAATACAATGCATAAAAAATAGGGAAGAGGCTTCTTTGAATATCACATTATCTCAGGGCAGAATGAGAAATATTTGATGTCAGTTCTTCACTCTAAAGCTTCTTCCTAATACTACCAACCCTAGCAAAATATATATATAAAGACAAAGTGGGGTTACATATCTGGGTTATGTTGGCATGTGCCAAAGACCTCCCAGAGCTGTACCTAAGAAGTGTAAAATAACAGCAAGGTGTAGCATTTAGGTTGTGTGTTCAGAGGCTGCTCTGTCAGGTTTGTTTTTCAGAGCTGTGTGGTGCCATATGGTACAAAGACACCCCAAAGACTGGGCTTGGCTTGCAGTTGGAGGGAATTTTCCTTCTGTGCCTCTGATAAGATCCCCTCCTCTCCTGCCTCACAGCCACCTGCAGGTCCAGACTGTCTGGAAGAGATTGGCAAATCAGTGGTGAACCAGTGAATTAAGGATCAGCGTGCCCACTCCCAGCAAAGACCAAGCACTGGCTGTTGATGAACAGAAATGTGTTCAAGGGGAAATTATAGTCCAAATTTTGAGGGTAGCTTCCATTCGTTCTTCAGTTTTTTCTCCACCCTGTTGTTCTCCACAGAGGCTGGCTGGGAATGGGTAATTTCAGGAGCACAGGTTTCAGCTTTGTATGCTGGCACATTCCCTGGGTGGATCCTCTAAAGTGGTTTTTGCATGACTGAAGTGAAATAGGAATTATCTTTTTAATATATTCAGGGCTTATCTGCAATAGTTGATTGGGGCAGATGGTGAGATGAAAAGCAACCCCTGCCTTCACACTGAGCCATGCACCAGGTTTGATTCAAACCTGCACAGTGGAAGCCCCACTTTTACAGAGACTAAAATGAACTAAGATTCAATATTCCTATCACCACAACAAAAATCCAGTGTAGTAGAGCTAAACTCCAATAGACAACTTTGGTGAAAATGAGGAAGCTTGTTAAAAAGTTAAATCAACCAGCTGAGGGAAAGAAAACCTTTTAGGCAGTATGAAGACTACTGAAGGATGTGAAACTGGAAGCACAGTGAATACCACCCATTAAGGAAATCTTGAGGAAGGATAACAGGAAAGCAGCATGATGACACAACAAAGAAAAAGAGGTTCTTAGAAAGAAGGCATCATTCCACAGACTGAAACTGTACCCAAAACAAACAATAACAATAAAAATACTAGTGAAGTATCATAAATTCTTTATATGGGAGGTACACTGGGCTAGGAAATCTTAAAATTGGGAAAATCACAAATTGGCAAACCAAAACCACTACACAAACACAAAATAAAATCAAGCTCACAGAAAAAAAAAAAAAAAAACCTATTTGAGAAGCAAATGACTAAAAGATTAAAACAAATAGTAATTCTTCCAATACACGAGAAGAAAAATGCCTGCCTAGGGAGCCTGTAGGGCCAGCTGAGAATCCCAGTGGACAAGGATCACTCAGGAAAGAAAAGGCCATTTCCTGGCAGCTAATAGATTCTTTGTACAGATTTTAGCTGTAGAAGAAACTGGGAAGAGTCTTGTATAGCCTGTAGGTCTGTCTGAGACTGAATAATCACAGGAGAGGTGCTGGGACAAACAGTAAAAGTCAATGCCAGCCACTGACCAGGGCATCCACTCCTCCTAATGGAGCCCAGTGATGAAATAGCCAAAATAACAATGGCAAAACTTAACCTTTGCCTTAAAGCTCTCTTGAGAACAGAAGGATGTAGCAGGTGGAAAATGAAAGAACCACGGGGAGACCTGGGATAGCAAAAGCCTGAAAGCCTGGTAGTTTCACCAGTCAAGTTAGTAAAAGGTGCAAGAAAAACAAATCAATCGTAGACTGTGTGATTTGTTTCAGATTTGACTCCCATCATAGTTAAGCATTAATTGATTTATCAGTGGCTGTGGGTGGCTGCTGTTCACGTGGCAGGGAAGAGCTGTTAAACACAACAAAACTGGCTGGGCCCCTCAGCTCAGTGCTCCCAATACAGCTTTTCCAGAGGCATTCCCTCCACCTCAGGGATTTGCAGTACCTAAGCACTGAGGCTTGATAAGCAGCAGCAGGTTGCACTGCTGGGATTGATAGACTTTTTATTCCAATTGGTATGGTCACTCTTATATTGTTAACACTCCTGTGACATCTCACACTGGCTGCTGCAAAGGTCCAAGCCATCATGTTGGTGCTTCTTTCATGAGAGCAAAGTTGCTGTTTCTTCAAATTGATACTGGATGTAAGTATTTCTGCTGGTAGCACATCAAAGAATGAATCTGAATTGTCAAAAAAGCTCAAGGGAAGCCAAAGTTTCAGGAAGCACTTAATGCTGGTCTGATTCTGCTTCTTTTAAAATGAGTCAAGTTTCACTGCAGCTTTTTAGTTCTCAGCTGGGGATTAGAGTTTATTTATACTAAGACCTTCAGTAGGGCTCTAGGGCACAACTTCTTGATCACAGACACATAAACAAATGACCTCTCCACTCACTCCTGTTATGCAGCACAGCTCTGAAGTAGTTTACTCTTTGGGGGTGTTTGAAATCCAGGCCTGGCCAGATTGTTTCTGGAGATATTGATTTATCAAATCACAAGACATGGGGTCACCATCTGAAAACACAAAGGGCTTTTGTCTGGTTGCTGAAAAGACAAAATACCTCTTTGAGGTTGTCCTCCTCAGAGCTGTGTCTCCTCCTGCTGCCTGTGTCTCACCCCAGCAGTGCCAACCTTTCCTGGCACAAAGCACAGAGCTCCAGCAAGCGAGGCATTGATACCAGCCATGGACTCGCCAAGTGAGGAATAAAGACTCTTGTGCAGGGTTACAAACCTGTCTACAAAGCAGCAAACACTGCTCTCTGGAAGAAAAAAACAATCCTTACAGTTCTGTTTGTTTCCCTATCTTAGAAACCAATTCACTGACTTGTGGAAATGTATTACCCAATGCTGAGAGGCAGAATTTTCTACAGCACTGGTCTCTGCTACTTTACTTTTCCTCTTAAAACTCATGTTTGCCTCAGATCACTATTGCCAACAAAAATGTGCAACAAAAAATAATCAAAGCCAGAATCCCCTCCTTGCTTTGACTTTTCACATGCAGGCACAGAAGCATCTGGAGCTTCTGACAGTGACAACACAGATCTCTATATAATAGATTGATGCCACCAGAAACAGAATGTCCAAGCTTGCACACCAGATACACCAAAACAGATGACTACTTCAGAGATTTTCTGCTTATTTCACACAGAAAAGCTTCTTTAATTCTCTCTCTGAGTCTCTCAGCCACATGGGTTTTGCAGCCTGACAGTGAAGTGAATTATAATGGAACAGTCAAAAACTGCTGTTGCCAGTGAATTTTGCATGGCAAGTGCTGACATATCCTGACCATGGGCAGCAGCAGCACTGCAGAGACGGATGGACAGACAGATCACCCTGATCTGAATGTAGCAGGAGGACATGGCTTGTTCACTTGCTGTTCAGGACTGATACACCCCATCCTCCTGTGGAGAATGGGGACTGCACAGCACACCAGCCCTCTGCCATCATTGGGATGCGAGGTGCATCTGACTCTGAGAAAAATCCTTGCAAAAAGCGCTTTTCACATCGTTTCTGCAGTTTCGCCCAGAATGAAAAATCACTTCCTTGGGTTTTTCTGTGAAAGAAAAATGGGGTTTTTCGTGTAGATCAGCAAGTAGAAGAGTTGCTTTTTCTTCCTGCTTACTGATAGAATTGGTTTTATCTCTTTCTTAAACCCAGCTCTCCCTGGCCAGTCTCTATCTAGGCAGAGCTCTAACAAACACTGACACGTGCATAAGGTGTAAAAAGAGGAAACCAAATTCTGATCCCACTTTTGCCACAGCAAATCTAACCCAAATCTCCTGATTTCAGAAGTGTAATTGCCCTTGTCACACAGCTGCCACCTGCTGATACAAGAAATGGAGATGCAGGAGATAGCAGGGAAGATCTGCAATTGAGAGTTTCTGCTGCTTCATAAAATAAGTGATCCATTGGGATGCAGCATCCTACAGGATATATCTGTCTTCCATTAACTGCTTCTGATAAGAAAATTTACTCCAATTTTGTTCTAAACTGCTGTGACTTTCCTGATTTTTAACAGAACAATTTGTTTCAGCTGAGGATTTGCCATTAGGACCACATAACTGTGCCACAAATTCAAAGACTCCAAGCTCTCATATGGATGGATATTAGAAATCATTCATGGTTTGATTATTTGGGAGAGCTGTAATTTGGCTGGTGAGGAATGTACAGTTTGCAAAATTGATTGGATTTCAAACAACAACCAGCAATCAAGGACAATCAGGCACCACAATGGTGTTACAGGAACATCTGGATGTGGCGGCTGGATTTTCTTTGCCTCTCTGCCACTAGGCTTGGGCATGTCACACATTCCTTCTTTATAGCAGTATAATGCGGAAAATTATATTCTATTCTTACAGCAAGATCAGATCTGGAGCTGAAAATCTTACAGTGTAAATTTTTTTAAGCTTTTTTAGTAATTTATGACAAAACTACACAATAAATATGGTCCTTTCCTTCCTGGTGTATTTCTGTTCTCATGTGTGCCAGCCCTTTGTGCAACCACCCACTTTGAATCCAGACTCCTCAACAATTAATCAATATTTAAACCTGAATCCACTCAATTATTCATTTAAACAAGTGTCACGCATTAGTGTCAATAAAAAGCTCCAGAAAAGAGGAAGGAAGGAAGGAAGGAAGGAAGGAAGGAAGGAAGGAAGGAAGGAAGGAAGGAAGGAAGGAAGGAAGGAAGGAAGGAAGGAAGGAAGGAAGGAAGGAAGGAAGGAAGGAAGGAAGGAAGGAAGGAAGGAAAAGAAAGCTGTTTGAAATGCTCATGAACAATGAAGAAGAAAATAAACATTAGGAAAAAAGATAGCTCATCAATAAAGATCATTTTGCAGATTAAAAGCAGAAGTCACAGACATGAATGTACATTTTCTATTGTATAACTCTATAGTCTGCAAACAAAGCACTGAGACATCCTAGAGTCCAGCTAAAGGCTAATGGATTTGTACAGGGACATCTTGACCCAAAAACTCCTGTTACTGGTGATGATGAAGAAGAAGGGTTCTCCAACCTGACTTCCAGTTTTGAGTTTGGCTTTGCATTTGATATTTGGCAGAAATTACAAAATTAATCTTTTACTTGCAAGACAAATAAATTGACTGAGAGTTCTGTGAACACCAACCCATGGATTTCTATTTTGCAGGACACTTTCTCCAGTTTTCCAGAGTGCTGGAAATGTGAATATTGCCCACAACACAGCAAGTAGTGTGGTTTAGCCCTCCCCAGTAAAGCATAGGCATACCAAAACAAAATAAAAGTCAAACAGATTATACATACACCCCTTATTAGTGAACCGTCTCTAAAATGCTCTGAGCAGTGGCATTGATGGAGAAAACTCCCTGGGACCCCTCTGTCCAAATAGCACCACAGCTGATGGTTACTGCAGGGCCTTTCACATGCAGACAGGTGTTGCTTTGCCCAAACCTGGGGCCAGGTGAAGCCAGGAGGATTGGCTCCATGTGTTACGGAGTTGTGCCTGTTTTTCTGAAGAGTGTTTCCATCTCCACCCTCCAGATGATGACAAAGTCTGTCCTAGGAGCACCAGTGCAGTTTGTGTCTGTGAGAGAGGACAGATTCCTACATCTGGCTCCTCATTGCTCCTTCCCACATCTGCAGCCCCAAGCTGGATCTGACCTTGGTGTGCAGCTGGCCACAGACGCCTCTACCTCACACACACCATCCCTGCAGCACCAGTGATGCACAAGGATCCAAGTTTGACTCCAAACCTTTTTGATGGCAATGTTGTCACTTATATAAGCCCCTGAAGTTTTGTATGGTGGAAATTAGTGGCAGAACATTTAAATACACACTTTTCAGTAGACTGTACAAACTGATACCCATCAGCCTGTCTCCATTCTCAAGCATTACTGTGCCAGGTATGTAGTGAAAATGAATTTGATATGTGTAAGTACTTGTTTAGCTGCAGGGTCCTGTTAGGGCTATCTCAGAGAATTGAGAAAATAGTCTAGACTTGTAATATATTTTTCCCTGCCAGCAAAAATGTATTTACACTGTTTAAATACAGAAGACATTGTTTTTGTGGGGCACCAAGATAGATTATTTCAATTATTTTGACTGCTTTATCACAGACAGAAAGAATGAAAGCTCATTTGAAGTCAGAAGGAAGTATCTTTATTTTCCCCTTGCTGTTGTTCTGTTTTGTTTTGTGGTTTAGTTGGTTATGGGATTTGAGTTTTGGTTTTTGTTAGTTTTGGGGTTTTTTTTCATTTTAAAAGTTCTTCTTGTATCAAGTAATCTTTTTTTTCTTTTCATTTAAAACATTTCTATGCTGTCTTTCCTGGAGTCTAGGAGCAGAAGCAGTATCTACCTCTGAGAGCTCCCTCTCAACAAAACCCCAGGAATATACTGTTCTAGTCACCATTTGCTGGAAAAATGAAATTTTAATTGGTGAGATCACATCTCCAACAGGAGTTGTGGAAACCAAAATCCAAATGTTACCTGGCTGTGAAAAACTGGCTATTACTTTAGTGTGTAACCTCTTAGCTCTGATCTTTACCTTGATACATTTTTGCCAGCTGCTCCAGAGAACGTCTGAACCCACAAAATATGAAACCAATCAGAGGATGTTTGTCAATACTCTGGAACATTGGAGCAATGGTGAATTATGGAAAACTTCTATTTCTTGGGACAGTGGGGTCTTTGCTCCCCTTGTGTGAATCTTCTTTTCTCTGCCTGATGGCATTGACATTGCTTTCTCCCTCTTCTGCCCAAACCATCATCTCCCACATTTATCAGCCAACAGTGTCAGAGCTGCTCTCTCAGTATCTCAGTCACTGCTGTGCAACATCAGCATTTATGCAGCATCACATATGCCAGCTGGTACCCAGTTCTCCACTAGGATTTAGTCTCAGACCCACAACGTCTGTTAAGTAAATAATTCCATCAAAATCACTGAATATTAGATGGCTAATTCCTATCTGGACAGCTGTATACCTTTGAGGACCTGGGTCTTGGCCACACCAATGCCATTTGGAGTAAAGTATATGTGCCTTGATTAATTTTTTAATGAGGCCGAAATTAAGGTTGTTTTATGATGGGAGTTAAATGCTATTTGTCCCTTTACAAATCACTAGTCCAAGAAAATGTGGTAAGAAGCGGATGTCTTCTAAAGGCTGTAAGTTCCCAAGGGCAGAATAATTAAATTTTCCAAAATACTTATCATAATTATGTTTTGTTCAGAGATTAGTTGAACTCTCCTCTTGGGATCAATTATGAGTCATCCTAAACCCAGAAGCAAAAAAGTTTTTCTGTAAATCCTATTGAAATGAGTACCAGCTGTTCCACATAACGAAGTAGACTTTTCCCCCCATGCATTTTAACATGCTAGTGAATTTGTTAAAACGTTGCTCTTGGTCATTCTCCAGCGTTTTGCACAAAGCACTTGAAGGTCACTGTGGCTGGCAATTAGAGTGGGATTTGCAAAGGAGCTCTCGAGGAGCCACGAGCCAGGTGCAGGAGTCTGTTCAACAAGAGCATGTGGTTTGTGTGAGAGAAATTAATATTGCTCTGCATTTTCTGATGAAAAGAAGCAGCAGGTTAGAAGGTTAGAACAGAACAGCAGAAAAAAATCAAAGGGTCAAATTCTGATTATCTCATCATTCCCGACCTTCAGCAGCTCTTGTGGAAGCAGATTTCTCATGTTCTGCTCCTGCAAAAAAAGGTGTCATACTATTAACTTCAGCATGAGAAAGGTAGTTTGGGGTCCTGATTGTCCTGGTATGTTTCTAGGGACAGCATAACTCTCTATTAACAATAACACCACCTAAAATCACATGTCAATGATATCTAATTCTTTAGCTCTGTAATTCTGACCCCGTGTTGCTGTACAGGTGCAAAAACTGCCAACAGCTTGAGTACTGAACACAAACACCTTTTATTCATATTCAGAGGTGGTAGAAATTGTCAACATCTTATCCAAGCCTGCTACTTGAGACCAGAGAGTTAAAATATTCATAAGACAATGGTCTCCAGACCCTTTCTGTCCCCCAAAACAGGACTGGCACAGGCCAGTGGATCCAAGCACAGTTCAGAACTGAACCCATGTTGCAAAAAGATACCCTATGCTTTGCTTTTATGTTTTTAAGTCTTCGATACTTTTGGAAAAACTTTGTATTTATCTGTATGCCTTTGATATATTCACCATTTAAAAGATAGTCCTGAAGATGATTAGAGAGGAAAAAGAAAGAGCAAGTGGTTCTCCAGTGTCTTAAAGAACCTTCACCTTGGCATTTCCAGGCTGGTAGATCCCTTTCAGTGGGGATAAAGATTGATTTATAAATGTCCCATATTGGACTGGTGGCTGGATGACACCAAGGTATTGCTGCTCACACCACAGAAAAGAGAAGATTCACATCCTGTATCATTACATATGCATTGTCCATTTTTAATTTTTGACTGGTTTAGTGAACTTGATGATCAATTAAAATTACACAAGAAGGATATTTTCCATAGGGAGAATTCTGCCTGTGACAAGAAAAAGCAGATTCTTTTGTGAGGAATTATCTTCTCACACTATTAAAAAAAGAAACAAACTTTATTTTTTATTCATTGTGACAAATCTCCTTCTGCATCAGTTAAAGACCTACTGAAAAGAGAAAGATTTCAGAGGGCAATTTCTTTCATGATGCTTTGCACTAGAAAAGGATTTATTTATCAGCTCTGACTGTGAGTATCATCAGCCAATCAGTACTGAAGGGTAAATCAATTGCATGAGCCAAACAGATCAATAAGAAATAGAGCCATTAATTTTGCTCAAGACATTTTACAGGATATAATTTGCCTAACAAGAAGGAAACACAATTACATCAATAACCTCTTAGGGTTAGAAAGGTCTGCTATAAGAAATAATTGGAAGTGATTATGAAGATCAGATTTCCACATTTACAAAGATTAAAGCATTGCAAAGCATGAGCTCTCCTTTGAAAAGCTATTTCTTCAACTGAAGGGTACTGTAAGCTGGAAGAAGAAAAAAATAGCATTTGCATTACCCAAAATTCAAACCAGACAGCTTAGAAGACAGTGTTTAGAATACATATGATGCATTAATCTTGCCTACAATAGAGACGTGTCACTTTGTCTTTATTGAAAGTAAGTCTGTTACCAAAGTGATTTCTATCCCCATAGAGCACAGGTCACCATGGTACAAATACCTGCCTGCAGATGGCCCTGCCCAGCCTGGGGAATCCTGATGTCAGAGGGTTTCCTTATGGGAAAAGCCTTCTGCTGACAAAATCAGCAGCAGAATCAAGGCCTGTGTGGAGATGGATGCCATTATCACACCATGTGTGTGCTGCAGGCTTCTCTCTGAAGGACAAAAATGAACCTCAGACTCCTCAGAACCACACAGCTACAGCAGCTGATTGACAGGGTATCTGCATGAATTTATTCAGCCTAATTTTTCAAGCAGAGATGCATGCCAAACTGGCAGCCCCATTCCCCAGAGCAGTACCTGGTTATTTTCCTTCATATGGGTTGCACAAGTACCTGGTTATTTTCCTTTATATAGATTGCATAAGCACTTGGTCAGTTCATCAAGCTGCCTGCACTGGGTCTGCAGGTGATCACCTGGCACAGCTGCACCCAGATCCCACTGGATGTGAAAATACAGCATAAGATACTGAGCAAGGGTGAATCAAACTGAAAGCATGTTGCCATGAGCCCCAGAAGTCATGGAATAGAATCCTAAAGTAATCTGGGTTGGAAGAAACATTAAAGATCATCTAGCTTCAACCTCCCTGTCTATGCAGGGACACCTTCCACTATCCCAGGTTGCTCAGAGCCCCATCCAGCCTGGCCTTGGACACTTCGAGGGTGGGACATCCAAAACTTCTCAGGAAAACCTGTTCCAATGCCTGACAGAAAAGCATTTCTTCCTAATATCCAATCTAAATCTACTCTCTGTCTGTTTAAAGCCATTCCTCATCATTCTATCTTTACCTGCCCTTGCAAAAGGTCACTCTCCAGGTTTCTTGTTGGCACTTTCAGGTATTCCCTCACTCATTTGGGACAAAGATGGAATAGAGCATCCCTCACCTCTCATCCCTTTTCTTGGCCAGCCTCATGCTCTCAGAAATTTTTTTTAGGCTTCCTCTTTCCAAGCAAGGGCTAAAAAATTCTGGAAAGGCCTGGAGAAAAAAATTGAAATTCAATAAAAGTATCTGTAGAACTGAAGGAATGAAAATCTAGAGAGTGTGACTAAAAACCAATTAAATACAGGACTAATGAGCAGGCTGCCTGTTGTCTGTCAGAGGACTAATGCCAAATGCTGCTGAGTGCAGAGCTCCCCTGGAAATTAAATACTAGAAAAGTCTTTCCTACAATTAGTCTAAAACACCCAAGCTATCCTTGATGAAATGTTTTCCCAGGACCAACTTTCTCTTAGAGCAATAAAATATCTTAGATATCACCTCAGTACATGTGGAGGATTTTTTCACTGAGGCCTTGCTCATGATTTTGCTTATGTTGATATTATATTCTGTCATTTTGGTGGGATTGTTTCTGCTCACCCAGTTTGGGTGTAGAGGAACAGGTATTTCTAAATCTGGCACTTTGGCTGTGCTGGTAACCACAGTGGAACAGAAAAGAGAAACAACCAGGATAATAAAGAGAAATTAGGAGATTCTCATGTGCACTGGAGTGCTCCCACCAAGCTAAAAAGGAGTGATGTGTCTGGTGTACATCAGTGACTTAGCTAAGAAATGGCTGCACAAACAAACAGGCAAACAGAAAACCTGTCAGGAGACTGTCAGGGCCAGTGAGCACAGCTGACAGTGACAAAGCCAAAAACAACACACAGCAATAAAAAAGCCCATTAAAGAAGCACAAGAAGATAAAAAGGGAAATTAGCCAGGCACCAAAGAGCATCCCATTAGAGTGAAATTTGGTGTTAACAACTGCTACTTACAGTCATCATATGGCCTTAATGAACAATTTGTCTTTGCCAAAGCCTGATGTCCCTACTGCAAGCCACCATGTTTGATGTCCTTTTAATGATCCATGTGTTTCATTTGTAACAACCCAATTAACAATCAGGCTCCAATAGCTCTAATTTTCATGTACTATTAATATTGTTTCTGTACTGTGGGGAGTTTGTTACACTGCTTTTTGCAAAATTGAGGTTTTCTACCTCTAAGTCCTGCTCAGCCTCTTAAACTTCTGGAGGGTAATGAACTGGTAAGGACAAGAAAAATATAGCTACAGAAGACATGTCACTGAGCTGCTACAGGAATTTCTCCTTTCAGGCCCAATTCTCAGCTGCAAAGAGTGTTTTATGTGCACAAGCCATATGACACAGGGTCTGCAAGAGCCCATGGGCTGATGAACAGACTGGAAGAAAGATACTCTCTGTTGATTTACTTGCTGAGAGAGGAGCACACACTGCTGGGTCACTGCTGCTGAGCATCTCTTCTTCCATCCTAGAAGTCAACATGCTGCCAACAACCAAAATCAGGGGAAAACTGGAGTCCCAGACACACAGGGGGCCCAAGTGTGCACAGCTGTGAGAGGACCAGATTAAGGGGCTGGGTGCTGCTGGTGAACCCTGTTAATTTTAGTTGGCTTAACACAGCCCTCCACAAACAAGGCATGGAAATGGCCAGGAATACAAAGAGGATTTCAGTACCCCCCATAGGCCAACACAGAGGTGATAGGGAAAAACTCTGATTTATTTGAGGGGCAAGCTAGAAAATATGGCTATTTACATCCTGTCTGCTGAAACTGCATCATATGAGAAAAAAAACAACAAAACAAAAGTGAATAGAAAAGAAACACCAAAACAAAAGTGAATGGAAAAGAAACACTAAAACAAACACTACACAACCCCACCACAAATTCCAGCAGCTCTTGAACCCATTACGTATTTGCAGTCACGTTTTGGGTTCACTGATACAAAGAACAAAATTAGAACAAGATGATGATGTGGATTGACTTCCTATCCACTAGCAATGCCCTGTGGGGGTCCTTAGACGTCCACAATAAATATAACATAAACAGCTTTAGAGCATCCTTCCTATCACTTATCTCCTTTGAATCTAATCCAGTTTGGGAAAGCAGACTCTCAGCTATACCTTTCAATCTTTGTGTATATGCTGAACATTGGGGTTTTCTTAGAAACTATACACACATATAGACTGTTATAGAATATACAATAGCTAATTTAACTCCATTTTTACCTTTTTATACCCAGGGTGGTGTAAAAATAAATTAGGACTTTGGTAAGATTGGACTGTAGATATTGAAAGAAAAGATCAGTCCAACACCAATTTTTCTTTTCATTCTCCTTGTTAATTTTTGTTCCTTGATTTTCTGCACAAATTGGCAATATCTTTCTATGTTGTGTAGCATTGGAAAGCTAGCAATCTGGAAAAAAACAAAACAATTTTCTATTTCTTTCTATTTATTGAGAACAAATACCTGTTCATTTTCTTTCCTTTATTTAGCAGGCTACTTTTATTTTTGCATTAAAAAGACAAAGAAATATTTAGAAAATCTTTGCAATTCAACAAGACTTTTTTCAGAAAAAAATCTTTATATGAGAAAAAAAACCCACAAAATACAAACTATCTCACAACTTTCCCTGTTGACAGCATTTATGTATATTTTAGTGTAATATATGAAAAGATTTGTGATAGCCTGATATTTTTATATATGTAATCAGAGCTAAAAGATCTAAATCCTCAGAAATCCAGTGCAAATTACATGTGGGACTGTTGACCAATGAATATTAAAAAACACAAGGAGGCAAGCGAAATGAGGCTGCCCAAAAAAACAAGGTCCTCTTTGATATACCTGATAGATGCCCTTTGAAAAGCATCTGGAAATCATGTTAAGTTTTCCTATTATAGCAATGGACAAAATTAATTTTACCAAGACTAGCAGATTTTGGTCTTAATGGCAGAAATAATTTACCAGAAAAGGCAGAGAAAAAAAAGGAGGATGTAGAAAGGGACGGCTTAACAGCTGCACTTAGACAAGATCAAACAATCTAATAAAATTAAGTATCTCTGCAAGACCAAAATAAGATCCAGAAAATTAGACCTTGTTTGAGTCAAGTAATAAAGATGTTGTAGCCAATAAAAGTTTATGTGGAAACCTACTCCTTTAAAATGATAAAAACTAATTTAACCCAGAATAGTTATGAGGTTACCAAATTACCCTTTTTTTTTAACTTTCTTTTAGAGTCAGTCATATTTCATAGATCCCATGACAGAACTCACTGCAGAGTTTGAGTTTCCACCCTGTGAAATAAGACACATAATTTTTTTTTTCTCTTCTGATATTTTGGAGAGCCTTTACTGCTATTCCCAGACTTTTACCTGCACTAGCATGTCAGTAAGATGTTTCCTGCCCAAAAGATTTTATCATATTATTGGTTGGCTCATTTTATATTTGGTGGACAGGTAGAAATGCTTTTCTGCAGTGTCATAACAACCCCCATCTTTATACATCTGTGATGTGAGCACTTATATCTGACCTGTGTAATCAATGGATAGAAATAAGCAGTTCTGGGGGCTTCTCTTGACTCAGATGTTTGCTTTCAGGAGGTGAGTCATACCTTTGCAATGCCTTCTTGTCTACACTGATATTAAGGCAGACTGAGGTCATTAGGTCAAATGTAAATTTGATCAGACAACCTGCCCACCCCTGCATCAAAATGGGAATGTCAAAAAAAATTTCTGTTGCCCGAAATTATACCTTCCTTTTTCTCCTCATTTCCTGCCTGAACCAGATCCCTAGGGGTGTCAGGTTGTTACAGGAGAAAGTTTAATTAATAAGTTGGTTCACCACAGTAGAAATTTCCTGTTACTCTCAAAAGAGCAATGCTCATCCACAGGTTTGGTGTTAGCCATGTAACAATCCAAGTTATTCTGGCTGTTTGTGGGGTGAGCAGAACCTGCTACAGAGAATCATAGAATCATTTAGGTTGGAAAAGACATCTAAGATCAACAAGTCCAGAGCACAGACACATCCTACAGCTCAGGGTGCCCAAAAGGCACACAGTTTGTGTCACACAAACATGTCCTGGACCTCCAGACAATGTGTTTTCCAGCTTCTTCCTACTGTTTTCTGTTCTTCTGCCTCTTTGGACCAAGTGGTGAAGAGTCATGAGATAGGAGAAGGATGGCAAAGAGGCAATTTGTGGGATCGAGCCAAATCCTCGAAAGTGTTTTCTGGCAGGGCCTGTGCAAACATGGGTACCCTCAAGGGGAAAGATTTCTGGGTTTGTGCCGTGGCCACTCCCTTCCTCTGGCAGGAGAAAATAGACACAAGCCACAGTGTTCCCCATTCTACACCTGCCTTCTTGCTACCTAACACACTATTCAGCCTCTGTTTTGAGTTTCTAGGTTAAGTGAATCAAAATATCATTTATAAACCAATATTACACTATGAAAAGTATTCTCATTTCCAACAGTATGGACAATAATTGATGTTGATGCCTGTTGACTGGAAGATAAAGGGGGAGATAGGGAAATTCAGTAAGCCTGGTCCCATATCCTTAGATTATTTCTACTCTCTGCAGAGGGTTTTGGATGCAAGTCTGTAAGCCCTTCAGAGAGCTCAAAGTTGTCAGCACTGTGTTATTACTAAAATATATATTTTTTTATTTTAAAAGTTAGTGGCTGATTTATGATAGTTTTCCTTTTCTTGTAGAGAGTATAATACCAGGTGATTTCTCTACTGGCAGTGACAAACTGTGGAAGATTTGAGTGGCGTTAGTCTCTCCTGAGTTTGATGCAAAGCAGAATTTTCTCCCAGCAGTCTGCAGCCCACAGCCATATCCCATGTAATGCTCTCCCAGTGGCTGTATCCTGTCACCTTATATATGCACCCATCTAATGTATGTTAATTTCCACCACAACCAATAATTGTGGCTGAAATAGCTTGTCCACTGAGAATTTTTGCTGATTTATAGTCTACCCTTGTCTATACTCTAGATTTAAAGTGATCCATCTACTGCTGAGCAACTAAAGCTCCATTTGGATGGACTCCTTATGGCAATCAAGCACAATTTGCAGGACCATTTCCTTGCCTGCTCTCCAACAGAGCTAATTCCCACTGGTGGAAATTTTGGCTGTCACTATGAAGATTTGTCATTGTGCAGTTGTACCAGCTAGTGAAAGTGGGGAGATGTAAGGGGTGGGCAGAACTGTAGCACACACAGTCCCTTTTGGAGTCTAACTTAGTTTCTCATGAATTAATTGCCATTAAAATATATGCAAATGAGCTGGAGTTGTCAAGAAAGAAATACATTGCAAAATCCCCTATTCTGCTGGAAAATTTACTAGAACACCAGAGGGGAGGAGTGAGCCTGGCTGTAAAACATAACAAAACTTACGGAGCTCAGCAGGCTGCTGAACTGCTGACTCAGAGAAGGTGAGGGCTGCACGCTGCAGGACAGCTCTGTGTACAACTTATGCTGGTCTCCTAAATATTTCCTGAATATCAGCACCTACTGAATATCAGCCACGGGATGAACTGCTAGACAGCCTTTTGGTCTGACCAGTGTGGACATTCATGTATACAGGAGTAAAATGAGAATTAACAGATTCAGGTCAAGAACTTGAAAATTACTGAGAACCCTTTCCTGGTCCTAAAGCACCAGTCTTGTCCTTATCAGAGCATTTTCCTCTGGTAAAGATTTCAAATAATTAAAAATTCAGACTTTAGGGCCTATTTCACGTGCTTTAAGATTAAAAATATGGGAATATTTTCCATAATATTTGCACAGTCTCAGAGGGCTGATTCCTTGCTGATGGATTTGGGTTGGGCTCCCTCTACCTTCAGTGAACCAGCCTTTAGTGACAATGACAAAAATACCTGTGAAAAATACTCAGATATAAAAAAAAACAAACACCAAAATATATTCACTGCAGTCACAGAGTAAGGAAAGGTAGGAAATAAACCTCAAACAAAACAAATAGACACTGATGATAAAAAAACCTGATTATAAAAAACCTGTTCTAAGACAATGTGTTTATCAGATCTAGGATAGCTGAGTTTTTCACAGTAGCAGAAGGAAAACCATCCACCATGAAACTGCATATCAGTTTCCCTTCTTTGGGAAGGTTACTCATGAGAAACCCTATATTTTCTTTTCCTTTCACTCAAATATCTCCTTTTTCTTTCTATCAGCTTTACCTAAGTTGCCCTTTAAAACCACTTGATGAAATTTAGACTGGATTCCTTCACACATTATGTTACCATCTTCAAATGGATATTTTGTTATATCTGACTGCTTACATGGAAAACAGATGTATATAGAGAGGCAGATCTAGAGGTAAACATGTAGATTGTAAAGATTACCTTTTCACACTTCTTATGTTCTGCTTAATTCTAGCTGGTATGAACAAGCTCACACATTTAGATCATGAATCAGAGCCGATTAAACTCAATGAAAAGCTCACACTTACTTCGACAGATCATGCTATAGAGAGGGTAATAGACCTTTCAGGAGAGAAAATGAAAGTACAATAATACTCTGGCTTAGTGTATAATCATGTCTTCATCTAAGAGCAAGCCTCAGTGTCTGCAATAATCCACTGATTTCTTACAGCTGAAAGGTTTACTCTTTTGGGTTACACCTTACTCTTTTGATATCCGAGGTTACAGATTCACTTCCCACCAATAACCACAACGTCATGGATTCACTTCCCACCAATAGCCAGGATGTTTGAAGGGAGGCAGCTGTATCTGTATCTGTGTATGGAGACAGCTATGGAACTATGTGAACTCTGCCTTTTACAGGGATTTGTCAAAAAGGAATAATATCTAATGGAAAAATTTAGTTTCTGAATTCTTGAATAATGAATTCTTCCTCTAAATCTCCAATTCAGAGACTACAAACCCAGGTTTTTATTGGCAGCACATAACTGGTGCATAACTCTAAGTTTGCTGATAGACACAGCTTTTTGAATACTGGTGTTTGTGATATTAAAATATATGTAACTCTGACTATTGCAGAAGCCATATCTCTGCTACTAAACTGAAAGATGCCAGGCAATATCCCCAGACTCTGAAATGCTCTTCATCCTGGTATACTGACAGAAGGCTTCCAAGGGAAGATTTCACTAATATCTTCCAGAATCCCACAAGATTCCTGGGCAGATTTGACCATTCCCAGTAGAATACTTTGGAACATATGAGAACCTGGCAATATGCACATGGACTGGTTTGTGACACATGGACATCCTGCCAGTGCCAAACAGTTGGAGGCAAAGGATCTGAGTCAGTCTCCCAGCACATCTTCATCCAGTCCAGAGGAAAACTGCTGTTATTAAAGTCAGTTCCAAGTAACATTGCTGCATTTTGAAGAGTGGCCAGGCACACTAGAGTGAAGAATATTGCAATTGCTGGTCTATATTTCCTGCATTATAAACATTAGTCTGAGGAGTTTTCAGGGAAAGGATTGGCTGCAATGATGATTTTAAAAAAAATTAAAAACCAGAACAGATAATAAAGATTTATATAAGAACATTTCCTCCAAATGGACATGTTTTCAACTGACATGTATCTTTTATCTGCAGTGTAGGATGTGAGAAGAAAAACTAATATGCTGCTGCTTCATCTCTTGATAGCATCTTATCAGCATTGTACAACAATGACTCATGTAGAGCTTTTCCAGCTCATACCTGGGTGAAAAATTATTGACTGCAAGGAGAAACTAGTCAGAAAGAAGATAACAAAGAAAAAGTATACATACCCTACATCTCTGAAAACACCCTCTCTTGTATTTTTTGTCACTGGAAGAGACAGAAACAACAATACCAAAGGACATAAAATTAATCTCAGAACTCCAATAAAAGCATATGGAGGAGGCTGACTCCAGCTAATCAACTTTGGCAGCCTTTCATCTGCTGCAATATACCATGAGTATTCTCCTGCAGGCTCCTTACAGGAAAGATAAATGGGTGTTTGAGGCAAGAAATTCTCTCTAATGGTAGATTCTGACTGGTACAGGTTGCCAGGATCAGTGGGAACATATTTCCATCCCATCATCACCTCCACTTTGCCTTTTACTAAGTGTCTCTTGTAACATTTTCCATTCCTTTCACAGATTCCTGCACTCAAGCTTTCATTTCTAAGTAAGCAGATGTAGGAATGTAGATGCTACCTCGATTTAGCAATAAGCTCATTTTCAAGATGTCTTCTACCAAGATTGTCAAGAGCCATGATTTCCAGTCCCATCTTCTGTATTCTCTCCACCCCATCCCACTGTCCATCCACAAAACAGGTTTTCTTTCATTCAGGCCTATAATGGCAGAATAAAAACTTCTCCACAAAGTACAATATCCATTTACTCAGGAGTAACTAGCATAAAGTAAGTTATAAAATGGGGATAATGTTCAGCCACAGCTACCACAAAGGCAGAGCTTCTCTACTTTAGTTCTCAAGTTCTCATATTAGCACTTTATAAAAAGTATATGAAATACCTGACATCGCCAGAGAGGACTCTGAGCAAAAATCCATCACTGCCCATTTTAAATTACAAGCATTATGTTTAAACCTAATCCACAAAGAAAGGACATGGACTTTTCAGTTAATAATGATTTCAGTTTAGTTTTCCAGAGACAGCTTCTCCTCCTTTTCCTAGGAAATACATTGCAGCATAATAACTTGTGATTATATTATTACTATTGTAACTATGGCATAATAGTGTAGATAATCATGGTATTGTAACTAAAAATATGCAAAATGTCCAATTCTGTTATCACTGTATTGATTTAGCTGTTCCACACACCTCAACAACAACTTCACTGACTCATGCAGTGAATTCAGCCTTGCACCATTTCAGTTCTTACAGTGCCACATTATACAAAATCTTCCTGCCTTACCTCACAGAGTCTCTGTGGGTGGGATTTCATCTCACTTTAAACATCCACAGGAAGGATGTCAGCCACCAAACAAATATCTGAGTGTCTCTTTATGGTCATCAGGAAGAATTAAATGATTCAAGTGTGTGATTAACTTATTTTAGGATGAGTAGAATAGCACCCTATGAGTCCCAAGTTTTGACTCTGGTGCCTGTAAAGGAAGCCAAGGAAGATGAACTCAGCTGGAGTCATCTATGCAAGTAACTCTTGTGCAAAAAAATCTTGCTGCTTGAGTTTTTCCAAAAGAATACTGACTTTGTTCAGGATATCTGACAAAACTAGAAATATGATTTAAAACACTGAAAATGTCCAGCAGGCTTAACAAACTATGCCTTCCTCATACCTTCTTAACTGCCATTTCCTCTTGCTTAAAATTTTAAATACTCAATTTTTTCAGCACAGCTAAAAACATATGTGATTCTCCCCGAAGAGAAGAGTTTATTAAATGGCAAACCCTAGTGGCTTAATTTTTTGATGAGAAATACCAGAAGACCTGAATAAAAAAGAGCACTTTGTTTGTACAAGGTTTGTGATAACTGTAAAAAACACCTTCTTTGCAGTGATGACGTTTTGTTGGAACCACTGTTTAGGGACAGAAATAACTAACAAGGACAAATCAGGAAATGCAAATGAGAAGAGTGAACAATATTACCTGAATCAAACGATTTTGTCTCATTAAGTGTAAATGCTACAGCTGAGAGCAAATCAGCGCTTCCAAATCAGAAAGTCAACTGTGCCAGTTCCAGCAAGGAGCCATTACATCCTTCTGCTAATTCTTCCAGGGCTTGTGCCCACACCTGAGAGGCTCTGAATGCCTTTGGCTCCCCCAAAACCAGCCAAAGTGATGGATGCTCACATCACCACGAGACTGGGTATTCACCAGTCATGTGGTTCAGCTTAGAGATTCCAGAAAATCTATCTCTCCTGGTTAAACCCCACACAGGCACTGCCTCCTTCCCTCACACAGTGGGATGGGAGACAGAATTGGGGAAAAAAAGTAAAATTCTTGAGTTGAGATAAAGACAGTTTTATAGGACAGAAAATGAAAGGGAAAGAATAATAATGATCAATTATAATTATAATATATAAGCAGTACACAATGCAATAGCTCTCCACCCACAAACCCATGCCCAGCCAGCAGCCTCTGGGTGGCTTTCTCCACACTTTAAATGCTGTGATGCCATGTGGTCTGGAGATATATAAGCAGTACACAATGCAATTGCTCTCCACCATGTCCAGCCAGCAGCCTCTGGCTGGCTTTCTCCACACTTTAAATGCTGTGATGCCATGTGGTCTGGAATATCCCTTTGGCCAGTTGACAGAATTCCCAGAATGACCAGGTTGGAAGAGACCTTCAAGATCATTGAGTCCAACCCAGCCCCAACAGCTCAACTAAACCCTGGCACACAGTGCCACATCCAGGCTTTGTTAAACACACCCAGGGATGGTGACTGCACCACCTCCCCAGGCAGCCATTCCAGAACTTCATCACTCTTTCTGTAAAAAACTTTTTCCTGATATCCAACCTGTATTTCCCTTGGTGCAGCTTGAGGTGGCCCCTTGAGCTGGGCTCAGCTCTCCTGGCTGTGTCTCCTCCCAGCTTCTTGTGCCCCTTGAGCCTCCTCTCTGGAGTGAGAAGCTGAAAAGACCTTGATTTAAAGTAGGCACTGTTCAGCAGCAACTAAAATATCTGTGCTATCAGCATTATTCTCATTCTAAATTCAAAATGCAGAAGTGTAGCAGCCATTGGGAAGAAAAATAATTATCCCACCCGAAACCAGGACAATCTCATAAAACCCTTTTTCCTTCCTTCTCTGACTATAAGCTGAATTTGTAGCAGAAGATAGTTTATACTTTTCCTTTGAAAACATAGAAAATATAAATTCTTGATTTTGCAGAATTATCATTAATTAAATAATTAAAGAGTATTGATTGATTATGCCACCATAACAAACCATAAGGCAAAAAATACTGCAAGCATTTTTCTTCTGCACTCTGAAAATCTGGCCATTCTTGCTGTCAGGACAATGAGTTAAGAAAAGTAACAGAAACACAATAAGCTTTTGAAAAAAAAATTGACAGGAATCTTTTTTCAGCCACTTATTCTAATTGCCACTGGATCTCTCTGGGAAATACTCAGAGTTCCTATCACTTATGAGAGACTATTTTAATAAGAAGAAAACTAATAAACAGACAGAAACAAGTGATTATTAAACAAGAATTTTTGATTAATACTGGCTGAATTATTTATAACAAAACATTCACTCATAAATTGCAAAGCCTTATGTAAGGCCACAGCCATCAAATTCATTTATTACATTTTAAAAGTACTCCAGTATATATCCTTATAGCAAACATAAGATCAAACGCAGAAAAATCAACAACAACATAACAAACACAAGATGAAAAATGAGAGGACTGCTTTCAAAACAAAAATAATAAATTTCTGTTTAATTATTCAGCAAAATTATTTAAAACTACAAAAGCAATAGAATTGTTATTAATGTTTCCATTAAGAAGCAGCGTGTCTTTGCTCCAATTAGGTTTTTTCCTGTTAGTGAGGGGCTGTCACTCTCTGAGGGCTAATCTGTGCTTCAAAAGGCTCCTACAAGAACAGGTTCAGATCAGCCTTACAGACAAAGCTGAAAGAGAACTCAGTCTTCTTGAAATGAAGAATGAAATTAATTAGAGCTTGTTTCCTGTCTGCTGCATGTTGGTTGAGGCAGGCAGTGACTCAGACAATAACTATAATTTAGTCCATCCCAGAAGGAAAATTATAGCAGTTCAGGAAGATTTTTTTTTTTAATAATGGTTGTAAGTGTGCAGAGCAGACTGTCTGTAGCTCAGAAAAAATAATAAGCAGGTGAGCCAGCAGAAAGAGAATGATCATCCAGAGAGTGGCTGAGCCACAGAGCTGAGCCAGGATCCCCTGCTCACTGATTCTGACCACCAGCTCTGAACCGCAGCAAACAGGTGCTGCCAGGTTTTTATCACTCCTCTCTCTTCTGCTACACTCAGCAGATACACCAAGGCATTTCAACAAGAGGATAAGGTTCCAGCACAAACACACGGTGCATTTGGTACACTCCAGTCTCAAGGAAATTTCTGTACTACAGATCCAAACCATCAGATGTAAATTAATTCATGCTCGAGCGGTTTCAGTCCAAACACTGACGAAAGGCCAAAATCAGTAATTTTTCTGGAATGCTGCCCAAGGCAAGGAGCTTACCCAAAAAACTACTGTGGTTTATTTTGTTACCATCAAGTATAATCAGAACCCAAAGCTATTGCAATGGGGATGGGGATATTTCATTTACTTTGTTATGTGATGAAAATGAGAAGCATTGCTGAATTTCAAGAATAGCACCCAAAAGCATGGCAAAGACTCCCTCCCTAATTGTTGCTCTTTTTTTTTTTTTTTAACTTGTCATTTGCAATCTTATTTTTATTTTTTAACTAATAAACTGTAATCTTTGCAGCTCATCTGCCACCTTGTGGCCCATCTGCAGAGTTTTCTTGGAGCAGAAAAGGAAGAAAGAGCTCCTTAGCAAAACCTCTGCATCTGCTCTGCACTTGCCAGCCTTTATTATTATTAGACTGATTAGCTTTTCATTCCATAGTGTTAAAAATTAAGAATATAAATATAAATCATCAGGCATGTCTGTAAACTATCAATAGATATTTGGTGTAGTGTGTTGTATATGTGTATATGTGAGAATCACATATCAGTTTTATCTATTAAATATACATATAGATATATAAATAGAGATATATAAATATAGATATATAAATAGATATAGATATTAAGAATCAGTTATATCTATTAAATAATATATGTGAATTCTGAATACATATATATAATATATATAATTATATATACATTGACAAAAATGAGGCTGGAAAAGACCTTGTGATCTCACCTAGTTAATATTTTTCTGCAAAACTGGACCAGATCTAGCATTCTTGATAGGTACCTAAGCTTTTCACAAAATCTTCAAACAACAGAGATTGCTCAACATCCCAAA
Organism: Onychostruthus taczanowskii; assembly: GCF_017590055.1. Taxonomy (NCBI): domain Eukaryota; kingdom Metazoa; phylum Chordata; class Aves; order Passeriformes; family Passeridae; genus Onychostruthus; species Onychostruthus taczanowskii. Next base: position 19,185,072 of record NW_024500349.1, read on the forward strand.
TAAACTATTCAAGTGCTGACTGCTTTGCTAGTAGGCAGCTGCTCTTCTGATCTAAACCTTTGTTTTTAATCCCATCACTTTCTGCCCAGTGTGAACAGGAAGCACAGTTTACTCCTTCCTTTCACATGAACAGAAAACATTAATAAATTTATATCAGTTTCAACTCTCTCTCCGATATTAACTGATTCTGATATGGATAAATGGTGGATATTTACACTGGAACTATCTGGTTTCAAATAATTTCCAAATAACTAAGGAGATTGCATGTCCAATTTAAATCTCATTGAAGAGGCTTGATTTCTGAAGTGTCACTTTGCAAAAATAGGTCTCTGTATAGTGGAAAAAAAAGGAAACTAGAAACTGGGACACCATAAATAACTGGTTGTTTTTGAAAATGAAAATGCTGATATTTATTTATGAAGAATAAATCAACATTTGTATCTCATGGTGATAAAAGTTTTAGCTAAAGAGGGTCCAGGTGTTTGATCTTGCTATCTTGGCATCTTCCAAAATTACAGAACACACACCCCCCTCCCTTAAAAAAAAAAAGAATTTATAATTTCTTCTGTTTTTTTATATTTTATCTCAGTCTCAAAAACAAGCTGCTACTCCATCTGCTGCAGCAGAGCATGTTTACAGAGTCGAGCTGCATGGGCTACATGCTAATACCATTGTGTGAGCAGCACAATTACTGCTCAAAGACAGATTATATCTGCACATCAAAAGGATCCTAGAGAATAGGCTAATTTGAGGTGTTCATGAGGAGCAGTCACTTCTACAGCTAGTGCTGTGCTTATTAAAGGTACTTATGCACATTGCTGATATAAAAGATACCCCTCAATCTTATCTGGTTATTTACTGAGAACTGTTTTTATATTAAATGTCATCTGACGTACAGCTTCCTTGGCTGAAAGGGTGGAAGAAAAATATACAGCAAAACTCATCAGGGAGATAAAATTATTTAATACCTTTTGCAGTCTTTGCTTTGAAGTGTTCCTCCTCCATCCCCAACTCTCAAGCATAGAAGTTAACTATACTCTTCTCCTTCTGTGGTGTTGCCTGCTGATTTTTTTATCACCAGTACTTCAGTCCACATGGTCTCTTTTTCACATACCAACATAATCACAAGACCCTCAGCTACAAATATGACAATATTGACTGTGGAGAGAGAGACACACCCCCTGCAAGGTTTCAGGTCCTTGCTCCAGCTCCCTTCAGGCACATTTGAAAATGCCAAACCCCTCATTGACACCAGCCCAGAATACATGGCAACAGGTGAGTCAAAACTCCAGCAGGTTCCACACCTATTCTGGCTAAAGCACTGGCCTTATATTTTTGGCCTCAAGATTGATTGTAATGGCAGGTGGATTAATTAGTCCTGAGCATCTCAAGGGGTCAGAAAACCTTAGCTGTCATTTACTGACAGGAGATAGAAAAGTTAAAACTCAGACTACCACAGAGGGCAATGACTGATGTTTCCCTTGGAGATCACTATAACTTTTGCCTGAGGGCATTTATGGCACTTGCTGAAGGGTATCCCCTCAATCATTTACTCACAAACAGACCAAGATGTTGGCTGGGAGCAGAGAAAGCTGTAGGTTTTCAGATAATTTTGCTCAACTATAGCTGCAGGACATGAAAAGAGTGGAAAAGCTACCTGCCAGCCATGTGGCAGATGCCTTCCATCTCTCCCAGAGGGAGTCTGAAGGCAAAAACACAGCACTTTTCATTGAAGCATTGCCCTCAGCCTGTCTCCATGGAGGCACAGGATTGAGGCTGTCTCCAACTCCCTCTCATCTGTCCTGCCAGCTTGGGTGCCCCTCACAACTTCTTTACAGGCAGTGCAGCCAATTTGTTAGCACTGGTTCTGATGCCTGTGATGGAGAAGATTAAACCCCAGCTGCCTCCCCAGTACCGTGTCTGTGCTGGGAATGGGAAGGGGAATGTGCTTGGACATCTGAGAAGGGGCTCAGCAGCTGGCTCCAGGCGGGAATGCATACAGCCATGCAGGGAATGCATAGAGACACGCAGGGAATGCATACAGCCATGCAGGTAGTGCATAGAGACATGCAGGGAGTGCTAACCTCCATGCAGGGAGTGCATAGAGCCATACAGGGAATGCTAACAGCCATACAGGGAATGCTAACAGCCATGCAGGGAATGCATAGAGCCATGCAGGAAATGCATAGAGCCATGCAGGGAGTGCATACAGCCATGCAGGGAGTGCATACAGCTATGCACGGAATGCTAACAGCCATGCAGGGAATGCATACAGCCATGCAGGTAGTGCATAGAGACATGCAGGGAGTGCTAACCTCCATGCAGGGAGTGCATAGAGCCATACAGGGAATGCTAACAGCCATACAGGGAATGCTAACAGCCATGCAGGGAATGCATACAGCCATGCAGGGAATGCATAGAGACATGCAGGGAATGCATACAGCCATGCAGGGAATGCATAGAGCCATGCAGGGAGTGCATAGAGACATGCAGGGAATGCATAGAGCCATGCAGGGAGTGCATAGAGACATGCAGGGAGTGCTAACCTCCATGCAGGGAGTGCATAGAGCCATGCAGGGAATGCTAACAGCCATGCAGGGAATGCATAGAGCCATGCAGGGAGTGCATAGAGACATGCAGGGAGTGCTAACCTCCATGCAGGGAGTGCATAGAGCCATACAGGGAATGCTAACAGCCATGCAGGGAATGCATAGAGCCATGCAGGGAGTGCATAGAGACATGCAGAGAGTGCATACAGACATGCAGGGAGTGGATGGAGACACACAGGGAGTGTATACAGCCATGCAGAGAGTGCATAGAGACATGCAGGAAAGCTGCAGGCTGCAGCTCCACACCTCACCAGCCTGGAATCCTGACAGTGCCATCCAGCAATGCCAGGAAGCCTCTTGGGCAGCAGAAAGGTCTATAGTGGGACACAAGCCCTGCAAACTCCTCCAGACACTCTGTCTCTGTTTTCTGACCACACAGCATTGACTTCAACACATTCCTCATCAACAACTTGCACATGTCCTCCATGAGCCCCAGGCTAAATATTTATTGGAAGTGGGAACAAGGTATGAGCTGCTCTCTGCTGCTTTCCCCTTGAAGTGTTTGTGCTGCAAAATAAAACGCTATTGATCCCTGCTTTAAAAATCACAGGGTGCAACAGGTCCAGCTGCTTGTATGGCAGAATTATAACCTGTCACTGCTGCTTGTGAAGTGTGTGAGAGCAGGAGGAGTGATCCCCACAGCTCTGAAAGGCACCATTCTGAAAATGGAGACACTCCACCTGCTTCACCTGTTTGATGGACTTTCCACTGGGAGAAAACACAAGATGCCTGAAGTTGTTTCTTACACGTGAGCTCTTCCTGCCACCTTTCTGTGAAATCTGGTCATCAAGAAATATAAACAATGTCCACGATATTACAAGGGAGACCTTGGAATTATACGGTATTATGAGGGAGACTGGCTCCTTTCTCATCAACCAACAGCATGAGGGTGTTGCAGAGGCCTCAGAGCAAACTCTACTCCAAGTACCTTCCAAGCAACTAAAAAACACTCTAATGAAGCACAGAGATGGCCAGAGCAGAGTACAGAGAATCTTGGCCACTCAAGACTATCTTCAGATGAAGACCACAAAGGAAGTGACAGAAAAAAGGAGAAATAAAAGTATAAGCAAACTGACCAGTTATCATATTCTCATGAAGGATGCTTAAGAAGGAAGAGGCAAGGGAAGATTAAATAAGGTGGGCAGAATAAAGGGTACAGGATGGAAAATATTTACCACAGTCTTTGAAGGAGGAAAAAGGAAAAATAAACTTTACAAGCCAGAGAGCATCCCTGCAGAGCATCTGATGGGATCACAGCTGGGTCCCATGTGCTATGTCTCCCTCAAATTTCTCTCCTACATATGTATTTAAGACCATCTGCATTCACTCTTTGCTGTTTCAGAACAAGTCCAAAGAGCTCCCTTGAATAATACATTTTTTATCTGTACCGATATTTTAAAACAAAGCAGTTCTGCATTATTTGTTCCAATCTGTCTGCAGTTTAAATTCTGCCACAGCAGAATGTTTCAGCACAAAATGCGTTTGAAATATAAAATTGTTTCTGCTGCTTTTTCCCCCTTTCCAACTGAAAACAACCCAATGTACCAGTTGTAATGGATTTTTAAACACATTTATCATTAAAGAATCTTTCCAAGGAGTAAAAGCCATTAAGTGGAACAGAAATGGACCTTCCTTACAATATTTCCCCATGATATGGCTGTGTACTAAAATATGTGCCAGAGGCTTACACCCCCTAACAACATTTTCTTTGTATTTGTGATGAATTAAATTTTCAGATTAAAAGAAAAAATTTAAAAGGGAACAACACCTTTAATTACTACAGTTAAGCAAACATTCTTTTCTCAGCACAGATCTCCCCACTGCCATTCATTATGTACAAAAAACCAGACAAATCTCTTCAGACTATGGAGCATTTCCAGAAAGGACTTGCCTTTTCTCATCAAGGAGCTGAAAGACAGCTGTTTCTCAAATGAATAGAGCCAGAAGTAGCTAAGAACATCCCCAAAACCCCTAGTTTGGTCTCTTCTAAATTTCCTAGTGCCAAACAATGGTAAATTATTTGCCTACCTACTTGTCATGGACACAGCTTTGCTCTGCTCTTACTGTGAGAGGCTCTAAAACACTCTGTCACACCTGCATTTATAAATTATCTGAATGCAAAAGCATTGGAGAAAGACCATATTGGCCACGTTGTTATTGAGATGATGTCTTGCCTCTGGGTAAGCTCTTGCTAGCAGGGAATTTATTTTATGACTCAATTTGTCCAGAGAGAGTGAATTGTGAATGGTTTTTTGATTGTCTGGAGTGAAAGTTTGATTTGCTTTTTCTGAATATCTCCCTACACAATGGAGGCATTATACTAACTTTACTAAGAATTCAGGTTAAGAAAGCATCTAGATTCTATGCCATAGATATTTTTTTAACAAGAATTTATTTTCAAGGCTTCAAGATTTGCCATTGTTTGCGGATAATAAAAAGTAAATCCTTGTCTTCTCCATTGGCTGTCTTAAAATAAAAGATCCTTGAATCTGTACTGTCACTAAAAATCCAATCCATTAGGAAAAGACAGAAGAGTCATGTATATTTTCAGCTCTAAATTACTTATCCAAGGGCATTGTTGTGAAAATGTTACTAAGTATAACATGAGTCTTCATTTCAACTTCAGAATCAGCAACAAACTGCATATCACATCCTAAAAAAAGTATCAATAATTTTAAAGAATATAGGAAAATAGAAACATCATACCTATCAGTTTAAAAAGGAGGGTTAAGCAGGGTTTTAGCCATGCCTAAGAAGCAGCTGTGAATGAAGAGGATTGCAAAACTTTACACTGAAGAGATGTTGTAAGAGTGGCCAGGATTTTTCACAGTGCTGCATCTCTTGTAGTAAAGGCTGCTGTAATAGTTTTATGGCCCATAGAAGAAAATTAGTGTATCCAGGCTGTAAGCTGTAAACTTGTGATCCTTGACACTGTGACCTGAAAATATGTGTTTCATTTGCCGAAGCTCTGTACATCCTGCCACCCACAACCCTTCCAGTCTTGGCTCCATGCAGAATACAGCAAAGACCTAATTTTGCCCTCAGAAAGGTACATGCAGACCTCAAAGGCCTCAGACAGACTTATCTGGCCATATCTGAAAATATTTCAGCAGCCCCTGTCACTTGTTCTGTGTTGCAGACACATCTGCTCCCATCATGAGCATAAGGACAAGATTCATTGGTGAGAGAGAAAATTAACAATTGAAAGACTAAAACTTGGGTAAGGAAACTCATTTAAAAGAAATCACTTTCTTATGACATATTTGTTTTGATTAAAAAATTATTATTAATTGAATTTTTTTTTACAGAATGCCTCTGCAATTGTAGCAAAACACAGAAATGGAAATGAACACATTTATAACAAGGATGCAATCAGAGGAGGCCAGTCTCCTAAAACCTCCTGTTCCATAATTACAACTGCATTAAATATGTAGACAAAAGCTCAGTGGTTTTCCCAGAAAACAATTTATATCTTGCTAGGACAGTTAATTATGCTCACTGCTACTTTTCAAAACACCTTTAAAGGGAAGAAATCACATATTCCAAAGTCCTCAGCCTGACAGTTCTGACTGCATGGCTGTTGTGTTCATTGACATCTTTACATCTTGATTGTGCCTTTAATACACATTGACTTAATTGGCAGACAAAATTTAACTTCTGCCTGAATTTGCTCCAAAACATCTTTGAGAGCAATGGAGCAAAAACAATCTTCTCTCTCTCCATCCTCTCCCTCCTCCTTCCTGTGTGTGTTCATAGCAGGGCAGGCAGACATGTGTGCATCACTCATGCATGGATGCAAGCAGAATTTTTTATGCTTATTTTTTTTAAGCTGAGATAGTTTGTTAGAAAAAAATACCTCATTGATTTGTTTAGATACTCAAGTGTCAAGAAAAAAAAACCCACATTACTATGATATGAAGTTTCTTGCTTTTATGTGTGCCAGCACAAACTTTATTTGGACTTTATGTTAGCAGAACCTGAATGTTTATGAGTCTGCTTTGCATAAAGATTTATTCCTTAGGCACATTTGAAAATCTCACTAGTGATGTGTGTCACCACTTACACAGTGACAATATGGGATCTGCCCATTGCTGCTCAACCTGCACCTGCTATAAAAGAAAATACTGGTTTCAAACCTTTAGAGCTCAAGTTTTCTGCATGGTGAGTGTACAAAAAGAATTCTTGCCTCCACCCTTTCTATTGATATTCTGCTTCATGATACTATGACTACAAACCCACTCTGCTTTTGATGAGGCTGTACAGCTCTGATCTCAGAAATTTGTGAAAAAAACAACTAGTAGTGATGCTTCTGCTTGTAAGGGTAGACGATTGTAAAAGGCAAAAGCTATAACAGGTCTCTGCTACCTCTTTTCTTACATCATACACAAGAGGAACAGAACTGTCATCAATATTTTTACCTCTTTGCTGTAGCCACATAATTAGAGATCTCTGCAATTTTCAGGATTTGTGCCTCTAAATTGATTCTAGTAATATTTTGCAAACATAAACTTTATAGGTGATTATTACTGCAAAACATGTTCATACCATTTTAGCTGTCCTGTGCTTAGCAGTGGCAAGCACTGGGAATGCTTTCCTGGATGACAAGTCCCCTGCACAGCTAAGCTTCCCTCTTAAGTCAACAAAATAAAACAAGACAAAGTACAGGATAACAGATCAATAGATAGAAAGCCTAAAGGTTTCTTGGAAAGGAAAAAGATGGAAGAGGGGGGGATTTTAGTGATTTTAGAAAGTATGAAGAGGAAATAAATAGGAAGAGGCAGAATAACAGATGTCTAGCACAGGGAAAAGCAGTGCAGAGAAAAGAAATGTAAGAGGAGTGGAAGTTCAGCATGTAACAGCTAATGAGAATGAGCAAGAATGTAGACAAAAAGAAACTTTCTCTAAAAATAGTTTAAAAATTAATGAACCTGGCCCTAGTCTTCACAATACTACCAGGAAAGGCTCAAGAACAGGGATGTTTCCATCCCTATCTCTAAAAGCCAAAACAGCCCCATGTTGCTACTGTAAAGAAAATTAAACCAGCACACACCATCACCCTGGGCAGCTTCAGTCAAGTGGTTCCTCTGTGCTGCAGCGTCTGCACTGAGTCAGACACATCCTACTGCTCATGGCTAAGTTACACAGAGCATGGCAATTGCCAGCCAGTGGATCAAAGATGCCTTCTCCCCACTTACCAGCTTGAGAAAGGCAGGAGACACAAATACATCACTGTATGTTTCTTGAAGGTGAAATAAAAATCCATATGAATTCTAGAATACGGGAATGAGCCAATATAAATTCACCTGAGGCACCATTCAAGACTTAGCAGGTAGCACAACTGTTTCACTCCAAATTCTCATCATACTTTAACAATTTTGAAGGCAAACAAGACCCTGGCTAATAATCACTGCCTTACAAAACTGTCTTCTGGTTTTAAGGATCAGGTCTTATTTATACGAGGAGGGAACACCGGGGAAATCAGGATCAACAAGGATTCGCGGAAGAAGGCAAGCCCTCTTTAAAAGCTCCCTGCTGGAGGGCACTCAGCACTCCTGAGGGATCACTGAAGCTGGGTCTGGTTTCCATGGCCCCCACGAGCCTCTGGACCCCGTGGGGTAAAGCCTTTGATGGATCTATTTTGCCTGGAAGAGCTTTAAGAGAAAAGTGCAGCATCCAAGTAACCTCAGCAGACCAGTGAAAACAAGAAGAAAAGACTTCTCTTGAGTGCCCTGTGCATTGGACTACTTGTTCCTGGGGCTGAAAAGCATTTTAATTTCAAGATTAAGACAAAACAACAGACATTGGATGTGGATGCAACAGCCTAGTCAGAAAGTGAGAAAACAGGCTTTGTTTTCTCACAGTGCACTTGTGAGACCCTTTAGGGAGTTGTAGAAAAATGATAACTTATTAGTATAAACAACCTGCAAGTGGTGTTTTCTTACTCTGTTTTTCTGTTCTTCTCAAGGACTGTTTGTGTTAATTAGCCAATCAAGTAGAACATGTTGAATCTGTCTGTAAAAGAGAGGATTTTCCTACTAAACTTCCCTTCTCCCGCAAATCAGCCTTCGAGTGAGTTTGTGTCATTTCTGGCTCAACGGTGACAACTGGACAACAGGATCAGGCACCCATTTGCACCCATCAAGAATCTGTTCCTTAGGTCCAAATTAATTCCACAGTTTCCTCAACACAACCCAGAAGTAACAATGGATTTTAAAGACCAATTTTTTTAAGTGAAAAATTGTAGCACAAGCCATAATGCCCTGAAGTAAATTTAAGAGAAAATTACCCATGTGTTTTTAAATTTTGTTTTAGTGAATTCTAGTTTTCTGCTAATATATTTAAATTCTAGATGTATAACCTATATACAAACTATACATGAAAATGATAACTAAGGAACAGGTGGCCAAGTAAGACTCATCAGGCTGGATTGAGTTTTCTTTTACTACTCTGGGTATCTGGAATTCCACTCTTGAGCTCCTTGAATTGGGTCGGGACAGGGGCACATCTGCAGAGCTCTTTAGCCCATCTTAAGACAAATGTCAGAAGAATCGGCATGAATTTCCTTTGTAGAACAAATGTGGGTATCTACATGGGGTATTTCCAACATATTAATCACACAGTCATTATACAGACAGCATGATGGGAATTGGTTTTATTCAGCTTTGCTGGTGTTCTGACTTTCCACTACAGTTAAAGGAAAAAGAGACAGGCCTTGAAAGTAACACATGCCCCTTGCCCAGACACTGTTGTTAAGACAGGATGGAATACCTCTGGATGCTTCTCACTCCCTGTCAGCTTCAGCAGGAAGCAGGACCTTTATTTTGAGAGCTTCTGAACATGAATACAGCCCAACCAATATATTTGTGCTTTAATGTGGAATACAACCATGGTTCGAGCTTTTCTTTTGCCAGTGGGTCTGCATCTCCAGTATTTTGCTGAGGCAGTGAACCACTCAAACTGAACTGGTCCCTGACTGAAAAACCCACAAATCAATGTGTTGAGCTGTGTGCAGGTCTGGGGAGAAGCAATCCAAGCATTGTCCCATTAAATCTGATTACACCCAAACAAATACACAGACCCATGCAGCTTTCAAGGGCTCATTTCACACAAACCAATCAATATTATCCTACAGTATTTTCTTCTCTCTGAAGAAAAGGTTAAACATCCATTTCACTGACACACATCCCAGCCAGAACACCAGAGCAATATAGAAATATGAACAGATAGCATTCAACTGTGTATTTTAAAGTCATGACTAAAACTGTAGCCATAGATGTGCACTTGAAAAACAGCAAGGTGAGTCAGACACCCAGCAATTACACTGTACTTAAAATGAGTGAGAAGGCTGCTGCTGGGAGGTCAGGAGAGATCATTTTGTCAAGCAGTGTTAAGTGAAGCAGTTGCCTTGTGTCTTTCTTCTGAGTTGCTCTGTGGAACACAGGATCAGGCAATTTAAAGGTCATGTGAAGAATAAGGCAGAGAGTTTTCAGGAAAAAAAGTGCTGGCTGTGTCCATTTGCTTCGATTTGCAAGAGCATGGACAGGAAAAGATGAAAGATATCTTTGCATGTCAGTCAGTGCATCTCTGCAGGCTCCAGCTCTCTGCTGAAGGGGAAATAGGGACTCTGAGGCTCCTGGGCAGGATCTTTGCACAGCAGTGAGGTTGATTTCATGCACTGAAGTTTAATTCTGGCATCCACTGACAGGCAGGGCAGCCTGGAAGTTGAAGATGTCCCAGTTCCGCTACAGAAGGTGTGCTGCCATTATCAAAATCATGATGCAGCTATATAACTTTCATATGCAATGAGATGTTCAGAATGTAAAAGGACTACCTTGGTGTTTCCATTCCCAAAATTTTCTTCAGCATTTTCATCTGAGCTCACAATTTTTACTGTTTTCCTTTGCTCTGAACATTCTCAGCATGAGATATGAGAGCTAAAGTCAGGAGATTTCCCTTGTCTCCTGAATGAGACAATAATTTGAAACACAGATTGATCAGACCAATCTTCTGCAACCTTGATGTGAACGCCAGCTATGGTTCATGTGCTGTGCTCTGTTTTGCCTGGATCCACTCATGGATTTGCTGATCCTGTGTCCAAAATTCTGGACTCTCCAAAGTTCTTGGTGTTCCCCAAGAGTCTTCTTCTGCACACAGTGCAGATATATTTAACATTTCTTCATCAAACAGCAGCACACACGAGCTTGGCACTATTTTTCTTGGAATAGCAATTGTACATAATGTAGTGAAGGCCATTGTCCCAAGAGGCAAGAATCTGAGTGCTATTGATAGCAGTGAGAAAAAGATGTCCAGTGTGAAAGTTACCCTTTGGCATAGTTTAGCATATTTAAACATCACTAACTTTATGTTGAATATTCACAGAGCCTAAAGAGCCCCCAAGTGCTGAGCTGACCCCCTAGTTTGTCCTTTGTGACTGCAGTGGAAGCACATGATAGCATTTGCCCTTTAATGGGATTTCAAAAGCCTTTACAATCCTTTAATTAAAAAAAAATACAATCAACAGAAAATAAAGCTGCACTTTCAATTAACGAGGACAATTACTTCTAATTGTAAAGCTCATACATTTTTCAAATGAAGAGATATCATTTTGCCTTAATTGGTAGGTGCAGTGAATAGGCAATTAAAAACACATTAAATTTGGACCCACAGATAACAAGGAGCAAATTTCTGTCCTGAGCAGATTACACTTGTGAATGTGCCTCTGTTGTCACTTCAAAGCCAATAAAGGGGTTCCCTGGGCATATTTCATGGCTCCTCCATTATTGCCACTGAAGATAAGATATCAGCATTTCCATTACAAACAGTTGGGTTTCAGGGGGAGTTGACTAAATGATCCTGCAGACAGAAGTGTGCCATCACTCAGCCCAGGAGAGCTGAGTGTGGTTGTGAAACACTGGGTTGCTTTTTGCTCCCATTAGTCATACAGTGCCTGCCCTCTGCACCCTGGTGGATGAGCCCCAGCTATTAAACAGTGGGGATTGTGCTGGTGCTGAAGTGTGGATGCTCTGATGGAAATCCCTAACAGATTTTTGCTCCCATTAGTCATGCAGTGCCTGCCCTCTGCACCCTGTTGGATGAGCCCCAGCTATTAAACAGTGCTGGGGATCGTGCTGGTGCTGAAGTGTGGATGCTCTGATGGAAATCCCTAACAGAAATACGCCCCTTTACTCCTTTATACATTTAACTCTGTATTTTAAAGTCATGTGTGCCATGTCTGCTGCCAGCAATTGCACAAAGTTGATAGGAAAAAAGGATTTCTCACTCCTTCCCCTGGTCTCACTCCTGAGCATATCAGCCAGCTTTACAGAGGAGCTGGCTACCCCTTGAACTGGAGCAGAAAAGCCCTGGAGAGCCATGTTCTTTTCTGCTACACAGCATCATCATGGGACAAATACACATGTGAATCCATTTGTGCTGCTCTTTGTCTGCAAACCAAGAATGATATATGCAAAACAGTCATAGCTAAATGTCCTTGCAAAATAGGAAAGCTTCTGGATTCCAGTTCTGTTCATTTTGTTCATATAAATCCTGTCTCCTTCCAGCAGTGGAAGTCAAGGAAACTGAGGCTCTCTGAGGGCATTAATAAGAAATATAAATTGTGATTCCTATAGATTACTGGAATTTGAAAGGACTGTAAGTGTAAAATGACCTCCAAGATCAGAAGTTACATCCATCATCTTCTCAAGCTGGAGGGGTAGGAGAGGGGTAGAGAGGTGAAACTCAGGTCTTGTTCATAACAAGTGTTCAAAACAGCATTCACTACAGATGCTTGAAGAGCCATGCTGTAGTCCCTAAACCTCACCCAGCAGTAAAGCTAATTTGGATTAGAAAAGTCATCTAGTTACTACTCAGCTCATACACCCCAAGGAGTTCTAACACCTAAAGGTGATAACAGACATCATTGTACATAGGGTTTTCAAAGCAAAGACAAACCAGACATTGTCATTCTCTGGGGTTTTTTATGCTCATAAAAGCAGAAAGCACGTATTTCATTATTGAGATTTATCATGCATATAAACTTATTCCATCAAGACATCTTTACTTGAACTGCTTGCATGCCTGGAGCTAAGACAGAGAAAAGCTGACTAAAAGTAAGACCAATCAGATGCTTAAAGGTAAGTCTATATACGCACCTGGATGATTTGGGGCTGTTAATGAAATCACTCATGGAAACCCAGTTCATTAGGCTTTAGTCTTTATTGATTTCTTGCCAGGACAATTTATAGAGTTGCAGAACTCACAATTTCCTACAAAGATTCTTGTAGAAGTAATAGAAGTGTGAAATGCAACAAGGGTCCTTGTGATCATGGATGAGCAGCTCCGGCTCCTGCCAGACCCCCAGAAATCTCATTTAGTTCTCCAGAGGAAGAGAATTAAGGATGTGGAGCCAGGAACAGCTCACAGATCAGTCTTACCTTGGTCACAATGGGGACTAACCCAGCTAATGGATGTTTTTATCTGGAGCTGTGAGAGCTACCACAACAAACTAAAACAGGGCAAAGAAAGCAGAGGGTTTGTTTCAGGGGCTCTGACCAGCCCAGTGAGAGTATAGCTACAAGTATTGCTGTAATATTGGTCTCTACAAATACAGACAACATTGCTTCTAAAGCCCATTTGCACAGTTCAGTCTTTTAAACGTTCTCTTTCTGCAACATCCAAGGCAAACATCATGCTAAAGGCCAGAAATCATTTCTGTACAGATGAGGCCTTTGGTAGCTAAAAGCTCTAATTTATTTATTTATTTAGTAGAGAGACCTAAACTTTGGCTGGTTTTGCTAGATGGCATTCATGGCACTGTGCTGATGGCTGCCCTCCTTTGCACTCTCAGCTCTTAGCTGAAGGACATAGTTCATTTGGCGCTTCACAGCACCCTTTCCAAAAGTTCCCTGATGCCGTAAAAAAAACTGAACCAGCAGCTCCCTCTGAGTGCCTCAAGCAAAGTTTTGTGGTGATGCAGTTAAGCTGAAAGGACAGTGTGGTGACAGATGTCCTCAGAGCAAAGTGCAGATATTCCCAGGAAGCAAAGTGTGCCCACACTGCACTGGGTATTCTCCTGCCTCTGCACGACTTCAGGATCCACAATGCTGCTGCTCAAAGGAGGATCCTGAGATTTCAGACATCTTCCAGCCACCATCTCTCCAGAAACCCCTGCCAGCAGCTAAATCACTCCAAGAGAGACTGAGAAACAAAATGGCAATGGAAACCTGGTCTCCTGAAGTCAGGTCTGATTCACCTGAGAGCATCAAGGAAAAACTTCTCCACCTAGTGATGGGAAGCAGAATTTCCTGCAAGATGCATGGTCAGGGGTAACCTGAAAGTGCAGAAGTTCATTACACCTCTTGGTGCTCCCCTTGGCTACTCCAGATTCCACAGCCACCAGCCCCAAGGCTGTGGAGCATTCCCAAGCTGTGCAAAGAGAGGAATGAAAATAATAAATATTAATAACAAGTGATATGAATGAACTGTGAAATGAGGAGGGCTGATATTAGTGAGAAGGCTCCCTAGGGCTCCAATGCATTTGGATCCTGCATCCACGATATTTCTCATCATTTTGTGGGTAGATAGATAGAGACAGCTCAGATGGAGAAAAGAAACAGCAGGGCTTCAGTCACAGAGCATGTCAGGAGAACTGGTAGAGAATTTTCTGTTTAGAGGCTTCTGTCCTCTCAGGAGATGTAAGTTAATCAGAAGACATTTGAGTGAGAAAGCTCACTGGACGTGAAACTGGACTTGACATATAATATTTCTGTCAGAAATAGAGCAAATGATAAACCTAATTTTGCATTGTATTTGCATCTTAAGTTCAAAAACATTGCTATAAATGAGGATTTTAAGGCACCAAAGTTTATTCACACATCTGAAAAGAGTACTCCAATACCAATGCAATGAAAAAAATATTTGCCTGAGAAAAACTGATTTTTACCATGTTAAAATATTCCATGTAGAGCAACCTGAGTAGACTAAGAGGCTATTTCATACTTGGGTTGTGAGATGCATAAATATGATGCATTACATCGGGGAGCATTAAGATATATTTATAATTTGAAGGACTTTAGAGACTGTTTCTGTGTGGAAGATGAGATACGAATAAAAAAGGAAGGAATCTTGAAGAGGCCTGTGTTGTATCCCTCAGAAAGCAAGGTAGCAAAAGATAAACTGTGACCACAGGCACATACTTACTCGTTTTCCTTTATAAATATGTATCAGGTAAAAACAAGTGCATCTAGTACATCTGTCTCAATATGTGTGTAAAAACCTATTCAATATGAAGGATGACAGAGCATGGGTTGGGTGTGGTGAATGCACAGATTTGTGATGTATGAATATGTAAATGGAAGCCTGGGATGGGAATGAGTGTATGGGCACTGCTATAAATATGCAGGCGTGGGCTCTTGGCACTGATCTTGGCTCTTAATGCTGAAGCAGCAGTTTGCCACTGCTTTTCCTGACTGGTCAGTGCTAATCAATAGTCTTATAAATCAGTGCATTTAGGGCACTGCCAGTCTGATTCCTCATGTAAACCCTTGTCAGGTTCAATTCATGGTCAGCCAGGTCTGCTGCTCTCCCCTTGCCCTCTCCTGATGCAGCACTGAGCCCAGGCTGCATTTAGTGTGGTAGCTGGGCTTGTTCTTCTCTTCCAGTGGTGATGAAGGAAAGAAAAAGGCATCACAACCTCCTTTATCAGTGGGATTTCTAGGTTTGCTGCATTGCCCCTAACTCCACTGGCCTTGATCCCAGGTCATTGCTGTGTGATCAGCAGGGAAGGTCTGCCTTTGTGGGGAAAAGCCTCATCTGGAGGAGGACCACGTGAATACAGATGGGAAATAATGTAGTGAACCACAGGCATGGACAGACCAACAAAATAAATATGTCCTTACAGATTAATGCACACATTAAAATACAAGAAACAGAAGGAATAACAAAAAACTGGAGAGAGACAGAAAGAGAGAAAGGTGAAGTTACCAGGGAAATTCCTCAAGGATCTGTCCCAGCATTTGTTCATCTCAGCATATTCATAAATTGTTTAAGGAAAGGAATAAATAATAAAAACCTATTCAGAATAGTCAATTCTGTGCTGATTTCAAAGACTCACAAAAAGTTACCCTTGAGGATCCCTCAAGGATCTGTCCCAGCGTTTGTTCATCTCAGCATATTCATAAATGGTTTAAGGAAAGGAATAAATAATAAAAACCTATTCAGAATAGTCAATTCTGTGCTGATTTCAAAGACTCACAAAAGGAGCTCACAATGCTGAATGACAGAGTGATAAGATTGCAGTTCAATTTCAATACTAATGAATACAAAGTAATATTTATGGGGGGAAAAAAGCCATAACCACACAATCAAAATTATAAGTTATAGGAATTAGAGAGGGGGAAGAAAAAAATAGGAGAGGTCTGTATAGGAACTGTGCAGACAAGAAAGACTGCCAAGAATTATTGATTATGCCAAAGAAACAGCCAGTGTGAAATTCAGTGATCAGAAGGAAGGTATAAAAACCCAAAACCAACAGAAAATATTTTCTATGCACTTCATAATTAAATTGTGCAACTCATTGCCACAGGAAATTGTAGAGAAAAAATCTGGTTTGTAAAAAAGTTTAATCTCACTGATAGAGAATATGTCATTGCAGATTAATGGTGGCTCAGAAATCCCTTGAACTGCTGTTTGCCAGGAGCTGGTAGGATATACCAGACAAAAATAGTTTCCCTTACAACCTGTAATCTTCACCTAGGGGAATCACTGATTATAAATAGAGAAAGGATTGGACTCTACCTGCTTTTGATCTAGCCCAGAACTCTTACATTTTTAATAACAATATTCTTATCTACTTTGGGGAAGAAAAAAACAAACTACAAGACCAAACTGCCATACATTTCTATGAAAATTATAGAAGGTGTGGATATAATGGGATATACTACTCCAAATTTCCAGCCTATGAAAAGGGGATTATTTCCCACACTTTCCTATGCATTGGGATGATATCCATATCTTAATCAGCATCTCTGCTTCTCCATCACCCTCACTTTGCCACAGATTCCATTGCTCCAAGCCAAAAGCTTGCCTGGCAATATAGGGACTGTAGGTCATGAACAAAAAAACATCCTGTTTGTCAGTAGTGATTCACAGCATGGCCTTAACCATCTCAGAACCTCCTTCCAGTTCCAAAATACAAAAGCTGAATGCTAAAGATAAAACCAGACAGTTTTCTTGCAGTCCTCTCACAAGTCAGGTTTTCTGCCTTCTTTCCATCCACCCCAATCAGTATTTCCAGTTCCTCCCAGTAAAGCAATTTGGGTCTCATGAGCCATGGCTGGTGGCCACTGGCTGGGCTCCTGTGTCGGGGATGGATGAGCCCATAAATGCCTCTTTAAGTTCCTTCCTTGGTGTCCCTTTGGTCTCCCCCTTCTTTGGTGTCTCCTTTGGTTCCTTCTTTTGCCCTCTACTTACCTAAGTTTTAAAGATATCATTAAGGTCTTTCATTCTCATGGAATCATTTAGGTTGGACAAGACCTTGAAGATTATCAAGTCCAAATGTTAACCCAGCACTGCCAAGCCCCCACTAAATCAAGTCCTTAAAAGCCATATCTGCACAACTTTAAAATACCTGCAAGGATGGTGCCTCCACCATTTCCCTGGGCAGCCTGGTCCAGTGCTTGACAAGCCTTTTGATGAAGAGTTTTCCT
This sequence comes from Onychostruthus taczanowskii, assembly GCF_017590055.1. NCBI lineage: Eukaryota > Metazoa > Chordata > Aves > Passeriformes > Passeridae > Onychostruthus > Onychostruthus taczanowskii. Next base: position 19,202,386 of record NW_024500349.1, read on the forward strand.
GATATCCAACTAATCCTCCCCTGGCATAACTAGAGGCCATTTCCTCTTGTCCTCTCATTTGTTCCTTGGGAGAAGAGCCTCACCCTCACCTGGCTGCAGCCTCCTTTCAGGTGAGAAGAGAGTGAGAATGTCCCCCCTGAGCCTCTTTTTCTCCAGGCAGACCCCCCCCAGCTCCCTCAGCTGCCCCTCACAGGACTTGTGCTCCACCTCCTTCGCCAGCTTGTTGACCTTCTATGGACACTGTCCAGCACCTCAGTGTCATTCTGCTAGTGAGGGGACAAAACAGACCACAAGAGCCAAGATGTGATTTCATCAGTGCTGGCAGGGACAGAGTCACTCCATCACTGAGTGGAAATGGCCACCTGCACCAAAAGCTGCAGGAGGGGAACAAACAGACCAAAAGCTCCATTACACAACTTTGATTCCAAGACACAGGGGCCACAAAAAGTGTCACATATCACTCTTTGTCTGTAGAGCTTATGAAAATTCAGCCTCCAGGGACAGAGTTGTTAAGAGACAATCCCAGTGTGTATTAGAGGAAGTCCACCATTTTTCCTAATAAAACAGACAGAAAAACCACCTTTTGGGGCATTTTAAATTATAAGAATATATTATAGAACAAAAGGGCTTTGCTAGAGGGGCCCAAACTTATAAATATTTTCAATGTTTTATGTTTCACTGTGAAGAGGGATACTGTTTTCCCTCTGCAGCACATGATGAAACAAGAAGAGACAATCACAAACAAAGGATGGAAACAAATTGCAGACCCCATCCAATTACACAGTTCAAATTCCTAAATCATATAAACTGCAAGTCAAGCATTTCAGTTCCATTTAGTCGAGAACAAGGAGAAGAAAAAGACTCTTTGAGAAAACTCATTTTGTCTGAAAGCAAAACACTGCCAGCCAGCCATGAGCTGCAAGTTCAAACACCTTTGCTAAAAGGTTTCTATTCATTTGCAGTTTATTGGATAGCATGAAGCTGCCCATCCTGGTTACATTTGCTTTTTTTAAATGCTAGGAACAGTAAAATAGAAGATTAATCATATGCAATATATATTCATTAGGTAAATTTCAGATGACGAATCAAATAGATTACTTTGCATAAACATTTCTCATAAAATATGAGAGGGCATCATATTTAATAAAAATCATAAACAGGTGGAGACTGATTGCCTTGCACACAAAAGCAATATAAAGTAAACACCTTCATAAGCTGCAGTTTCACCACTTACCTCCACAAGCTATTCATACGTACAATCAATTTATAACAGCAAACGGGGTCTGGGTTTTGCCATTTTACAATTATTATTCCCTCAAGAGAGAAACAATATGAAACTATATGGTAACTTCTCCTTTACTTAATACTACACATAAATTATTGTCAGGTCACAGGGAGAAAATACACAGAGTTAGTCTCATTTTCTTTTAATTCCTTTTTGTCTCCTTTTTGGTTTTATTTTTTTTATTACTGCTCCTTTTGAGAAATGTATTCCATGAGAACATTTCCTTCGACGTTAAAATACAATCACTATTTGGTGGGAAAAAATGAGCTATAGGTCAAATTTTATTGTTGCCTGTTAAGAGACTGGACACTGCTATAGAAGGGCATAAAATCAGCTATCCTGCAGAATCAGTACAGAACTGAAAAAAATGAAAATAAATTATTTAAGAAACCAGTGTGCAGTTTGTTGGAGCAGCACAGAGCTTTACCATAAAAGCTTCTTTCTTACACAGGTGAAAGCCTGAGAACAGTCAATCCCTTGGGGACCACCATGCAAGGCTGCCCAGGGCTGGCACAGCATTGCAGAAGGGAGAAATCTACCCTCAACTCCCTCAGTGTAACCATAAAATCCAATATAGTCAATGTCCACAGGAGACCTTCCTTCCTGGAGTAATGCAGGGCACAGGGGTCAGCCCCCAACACCACCTGGAGCCATTTAGCCTTTGGAATTTGTATAAATCGTTGTACACAACAAACACGTTTCAAAGAAAAGTACAAATTAATGGAAAAAGGGTGCTAAATGCAAAGATCTATCACCTCTGGCTGAGGAATTTGCTGAGTCACATATCAGAGGCTGGAAGAACGTGCTGGGAAATATCACTCTGTGTTTCTTGCCCCTACTATTGCCCACTCTCAGAGAGTACTGAGCAAGATGAGCCTCTGCTCTGGCCTACAGCTGATCATTAAGAGCTGATCTTTCTCAGTCTAATCTAAGCTAAAAATGTGCTCCATATTTTTCATCAAATACACGTAGAAGCTTGAGTATAAATAACCATGCGTGTCTGGTGCAATGTGCTCTAGGAAGAGCTCCAGAAAATCAGGAAGTGAAGAAGAATGAAGAGGAAAAATTTGGGTAAAGAAAAGTTGGAAGCTATGGGATGCAGAACACATCTAATTATCACTAATGACAAATGTCATAGAGGCACATGTAAGGTCACACCACTTAGTGAAAACAAGCACTGATACCACCCTGAACTTGTCAGTGCTGTGCATCATTTTTATTGGCACAGTCTGACAGTTTGCTGAGGGGAAGAGAGTGGTTTTCCCTTCACTGACACAACCAGCCCAGCGACAGGGCTTTAAAGAGAGACAGCAAAGACAGGTTCTTGTCAGAGACTGCACCTCACAAAGGTCTTCAAGAGCCTAGAATTCTTTAAAATTTGCTTTTCCTATGATTGATCTACACTGTGGGGTTTTTACCTTATGCAGAAGATTCTTGAATGCAACAGTCTCAAGGGTTTAGCTCTATTTTTCCAATTGTGCTAATAGAGAACAGCCCAGGGTACCAAATTAATACTGAATCAAGAGAATAATTAGTGCAAATCTTCATGCGTGTCCCCATCAACCCAGAGAGTTTTACAAGTCACAGGCACGTCCCACAGCACATTAATGGCTAACAAAATCTCCAGAGGTGCTTTAATGATTTACACCAGCTAGCCTGTAGTTTCTGAGCTTTGGCTTTTTGCTTTTCAAATGAGCAATATTTTCCCAGAGGAAAGAGCAGGAAAGAGGAAGTAGGAATTTAGAAGGTGAAGAGAAAGAAGGTACATTGGAATCCTTTTGTCAGAAAAAACTCAGCAAAGCTCTCAGAGCATCCATGAGGATCCACAGGCTGAACTGCACCAATCAGCAACTTGTGTTCGAAAGGGATTGAGCTCCAGGATTGTTATTTTGCCTTCCTTGCTGCCCTGTCTGTATTTTATTGCTCAATCAACAACCTGTTTCTCTTTTTCCTGTTATTATATCCCCCTTTTTCCTTTTTATTAAATCCTCCCCTCCTAAATCCACTCACAAACATACAATATTTTGAAATGGCATCATCCATCTTACCAAAAGGATTAAATACTACCATTTGAATTAAAATGAGGAAAAATAACATGGATTCTATCTTTTCAGGCTGAGTTACTGCTTTAATCCATCATGCTGGCTAGAGTGGTAAATGATGGCCCAGAGCTCCTGGAGACCACTTGATTAGCTTTTAATTACCCATCACACTGATGCTGTGATAAGAGACATTGTAGGTTCTTGATTTCTACATGAATTGCATGAATGGCTGTGATTAACATAAACGCTGTGAGATTAATACGAGTGGTTTTGGAAGAGATTATGATGATATCTTCTCAAACAGAAGGAAGAGCAAGCCATGCTTTGTGGGTTTTTCTTCCTCCCCCTCAAAATTTTAGTGCTACAGTGCCAGATAATGTATTGCCTTGCATGCTCTTGCAGCTATTTGCATTTGTAGTAGGCACTTACAGCTGATTTTCAGGGGAGAAGTGGCTGCATCTCAACAAGGTTCTGGAGAGACAGCTTCAAACATGCATAGGTGATATGAATATTCCAAAATAATGTTGTCCTTCTTCTGCCTCAGGAGCCAGGTCCTGCAGGATAATCTGCAAAAGATAAATACCACAAACGGACAGGCATGCAAAAGTATACAGAAACTAAGGAAAAAATGTTTACAACTTCTTGTCAAACCAAGTGGCATTATTGGTTATTAACTTAATCTATTACATCACAGTGGTGGGAATTCTGTTGAGGAAGGCAGAAGTAGGAATAAGAAAAGAAAATACTGCATTGTCCAGCTGTAAATATACAAACAAAAGCAAGCTGATGTTATTTTTTAATTTCTTCCCCAGGTGCCACACTTTTTGACAGTGCTGTGATTAACAACCTTACTCTCAAAATGTGTGGTCAGCCTTTGCACTCAAAATAACACTGGTTTCATTCCCTGATAGGTCTGGATAAGGCTTCTGCAGAATTTTTGATGCAGAGCATTATCACACTGCTGTGGTATTGATTGATCCACTGTGATATGGGCAGGAGGTGCTCACACAGGCTTGAAAACCCCTGCTTGAGCTTGCAAATATTTCCCCAAGGCAAGATTTATGCTACTGAGAAGGGAAGAAGTAAAGCAAAGTTCACAGGAATTTTAGAGATGCAATTCCAGCTCCTAAACTGTTTGCATATTTTAAAACATATGTGTAAAAAATGCATATATTATTTATATTCATTGTTCAGAAATACCATGTCACTGGGGATTTCTCGGTGATTTGGAGGGAAAAGCTAATCTCCCTGCTTTCCCTAACACAGCTGTCAGGTTTCTCAGGCTGTGAACCACAACCCATTTCAGGATCACTCTTAATTGGCGCCTGAGCGAGAGCTGTAGTAACTGGATTTGCTGCTGCTCTTTGCCAGCAGACAGCACAGACACACTGGGAGCTCAGAGAAGAGATTTGCACTGCCTGAAACCACCAGCTCAGGGCAGGGCTGTAAATCAGAGAGCAAAACCACATCCAAGAAAGGGCCACAACCGAGCGAAAATTCCGACAGAAACAGACCACGCAGACTGCAGAAGACAATTTATCTGAAGGTTTTTTTGTCCTAATAGAAGTTGCAATGATAGCTGTGACATTTGTCTTTACAGCATCAACTTGGCTTAGTCACTGAATGAACAGTACTGCATTTCCATTAATTCAATCACTGAACTGCTTTCCTCCAGACTGAATTTTTTTTATTATTATTGCAAATTGATCTATGCTCCCAGCTCTCTTATTCTGTCAGAGCTCACACTGTGATAATAGCAACCACGAAAGTGCAAGTGCTGCTCAGAAGAATGTAAGTAGCACCTAAATTACTCCCTCATAATAGTCATATATTAATTTCCATTAGTTGCTAATTACCAGTATTTAGCATCTTTGGGCTCATACAAAGAGGCAGCATGAAGTTCCTAAATCTCCTATATAACCTGGCCTGTGAAAGGAGCCCTGCTGTAACTCAGCTGTGATTTAGAAGTGCTGGGAAATACTACAGTCTGTGACTTCAACCTCAGGAAATAGCAAGACATCAAATTCTGAATGTTTTTAGAAAAACTCTCCTAGGAAAAAAGTGCTCCAATGAACTACATTCTCCCTTACCCTTTTAGATTTGAACTTTCCTCTGTTCCAAAGTAGTTCTGTCATGGTACTCAGCAGCAGGTACATGTCCTGTGCATGAATGGGGTAAAAAATGCACAAAGAAAAGAAAAATTATACGCTATTTTCTCTATGTGTTGAAGATACACACTTCCTGGACTTTAAACTAGCCAGAATAGCAGGTTAACCTATCTATAAACTAACTATGTTCTGCCTTTCAGTGGGAAAAACTGATAATACTGTCCCCTGGCAGAAACAGCCTGTAAGGGTTGTGGTGCAGAGCACGAGTACAAACTCCAGAGAATAATCAACTGCATAAGAAATAAGAAGCAACTGATTATGCAGCTCTTCTACAAAAAGGATTTGGGATTTTTAGAGGATCACAAAGTAAAGAGAAGTCAATGTCAAACTGCTTTAAAAAGAGAGAAAAGAAAAAAAATTAAAAAACCATAAAACAACTCTTGAAATACAAACAGAATTTCTTCTTTGCAACGCAAAGTTGACCAAATCACTAAGAAAATACTCCTCTGCTTTGAGCATCACAGTTCAAAGAATGCATGGATCAGAGAGAGTAGAGAAAAACAACAACAAGAGCTCTAGAAAACATGACCTATGGGAAAGTCTTGGGGCTCAGTTCAGCTGGAGAAGGGAGACCAAGAACACAAACATCAACGACATAAAAGATACACACAAAACAAAAAAGACAGTAATAAGGTGTTCTTCATGCCTGCTGTAGCTAGGAGATAGATATTCAAAATCTGGGATAGATGGTAAGGAGGGGTTGGGCTTTCATCATCAGAGATTTCTAAGAAAATGGTAGCTAAGCTTCACCCTGCACCAGAGAATAAACATAATTCCTTGTGTCAGCTTCAATAAGCACATGCCCATTTTGTCCAGCAGAGCCATCATCCCTCAGATCCAAAGCAGACAGGGCAAACAAACCCAGGCTTGTGCTAGATAAAGGCTCCTGCCTACTTGTGCAGTTTGGTTTGAAACTGCTAATTAACCTGTATTTGTGAAATGCTTCAAGCTGCTCTAAAATATGAAGGTGGACTTGGAGCATAGAGGAAAGCACATAGAACAAAAAGAAAAGAGAACAAAGCCAAACAATAGCTTGAGCTCTGCTCCCGTGAGCTGTGCTGGAAATCCTGGGCAGTTCTGTGAGGGGTTAAATAGGTGCAATTACCAGAAACAAATTATCTTTTCTGTTGCACAGACTTGTTAAGGATGTCATTTTCATGATGAGCATCCAGCTGCTCTTGCCCAGTCCAAGTCTTTACAGGACAAAGGAAGCAGCTTCTCCATGAGGTGTCTCAGTGTCTCTTGGATGTCAAAGTCTTCCAGCTGCATGATCTTATTGTTGATCATAGGGGGAAGAACATTGTTGGGTTGTAGTAGGGCCAAGAATTAGAAACAACATTACCATTTTAACAAGAGATTTAAAATGAATCCTAACTGGATTAGGATGTTCTACTACACATTGTTTCTGGTCCAGCTGAAGGAAAGATAGTCCTTTAAGATTTTTTTGTGTGGACAGGTAACTCTCACAGCCTGCTATTCATATACCTCAGAGTATTTCAGGTTAGACAATTTGTGAATTCATATTTCTGCTTCTTTTTTTATGAGTTTCTCATTGCATTCTTCATTTTGACATTGCTACCACCACGGCATATTTTCCAGCTACTTTTGCAATACCAGCCAGAACCTCTGCTTGATATCCAGTTCCATCTGCCACACCTTCACATAGGTTTGCTCTCCTTAAATCCCTCTTTCCCTCTTAATTCCTGTGCAAAGATCATCATCTTCAGTGACCAGCTCTTAAAGAGGGATCTAAGGTCAATGATACAAAAACCATCCAGTTTTAATTCCTGCAGGGTGCTGGAATTTTGTACATAGCACCAGGAGCAGCCCACCCATCAGCTGAGAGCTGCAGGTTTGGGCCTCATGGGCCACTTCAGGCTTTTCATCTCATGGGTCTGTGCTGTCATTAATTAGGGGACTGTAAATTTGGGCTGCTCTTTGTACACCTGACACCTGGACACCCCCTCTCCAGCCACCAGCACACCCAGCACATCCTCTGATGGTGCCACCAGATGTGTCTGCACGCCACATTCCTGTCTCTCACTCAGTCTGTGACTAAAGAGCTGCACAGAAAATGTACTTGCTCTAAGTGAAATGAAGAATTCGGGGGATAATTTTATCATAGAACACAGCCCAAATTATTACAGAGTTCATGCAATTGGTCAGGAAGAGAGAAAGAGCAGGCTGTAAATCACACCTGAATTGGAAGTGGCTCTGTGCCTCAGAAAGCAGCCGTACAGGACACCATGTGGCTCATGGAAATATTCAGGCATCGGCCAAGGGTATCCATCTATGGCGTGCATTTCCCAAAGTCTCCTCTCATAGTCAGTGAAAAACTCACTTTTTGCTTTGCTCCAACTCAGATGATCATGGGAACTTAGAGGTTGAATCTGGTTATAGATTAGAACATGAGCTGGTGTGTAACCATATACATGCATCTAATTTCTGAATGTACTGATTGTACTGAGACGTGTCTAAAGATTGCAGAAGTTGAGCAAAACTTTCCCTCTCATTCCAGGCGACACCTAGGGGAGAAAAAAGAGTAATGAGAAAGCTGTTGGTCTTGAAACACAGAAGTAAAATTCCTGTGGAAATTAAAATATCAATGCCTACAATCTATGCCTACAAATTATAAAGTACAAATTATAAAGGCATTGATATGCTCAAAGCATCATATGTAGGCATCATGATTGTAGGCATCATATGCTCAAAGTGATTAAAAGAAGACTATATATCATTCTTTTATACTGGCATATCTTAATTTTTGAGACACTGATTTTGCAAATTGAGTGGTTTTATTTGTGTGTGCATACAGGTAAAGTGGGAGCTCTGCATGATTTCTTATTTGAAAAAATAAAAATAAAAAATAAGTATGTCCAGTATGCCATTAAGATGCCTGGGTGCGTTTTTATAAATCTACATAGTCTTAAGTATTTTGTTTCAGAATTGGGCACCACTTCCACATGTCTGTAGCAGCATACTTTCTCTTCACAGCTTTTTCTGATCCAATGCACTCTCTCTCCCCATGTTCTCACAAATAACACAAACAGAAGTGCTGAACCTTGCTTTGAACATAAGAAAGGAAAATACTGCTGGAATATCCTTTCTGAGAACGCTGCAGCTCGTAATCCTCATTATCTTGGCTTCCAAAGGACCCTGGGTCTGCTCATGAGGGCACATGAAAATCCCGCTGGGGATGGCCCTTACAGGGTTTCAGAGATCCAGGGGATGTGTTTGCACATAAGGATTGAGATGATCTGCAGGAAATGTGGGAAGAAGGAATCAGACAGAGGAATGGATCAGAAGGATGTCAGTTCTGCAGACAGCTATTTTTTGTGTTCAAGAGGGTTTCTCCTAGTCTGTTAGTGCTCTTTCTTGTCTTAATTTTGTTGGATTTTTATGTGTCTGATAGGCTGCCTACATCCAGGAAGAGATGCTCCATTAATGTGCATGTAGAAATTTGGAATGAATAAAGAAGTAAATTGACATCTATTATCACCCCAAACTGCAATGCTTGACACATTTATCTGCTTAAATATAACACTAAACACATACTGCAAGTTTTTTTATTTCACACAAAATCAACCTTTGAAATAATAATTTTTTAAAAAACAGAAAGAAAAAAGGAAAAACCCTCCTGTTTACACCTCTTTCTTCTTTTGGCTAGGGTTTCAAGAAGCAATTTCTTCATCCCTGAGGGACCCCACTTCTGCAGCACATTGCAAAATCAAAATCCTACCCTCACATAACAAAAACTAAGAACACAGCACACAAGCAGACTCAGACTTCAGAATTGCCATTCTCAGCATTCAGCCTCTGCAAGTTTTCCCTCATTATTAGAGACATTAGTGATTGCTGATACACATGGATGCAATTAACAGGCAACAAAAAAAGGATTCACAAGCAGATGAGCTTTGTATTTGGAGGGGGATTAAAAGCTGAATCGTTTATTCATTTTTCTGTTTTAGCTGTAAAAGGAGGGTATAGACTCATCCCAATGAAGTGTCTTGCAGCAAAGCTTGTAGTATAGACATAAAGTGGATTAAAGAGGGAGATTTCTTCTATGCTTTGTGTTCTTTCTTTTTTTATAGCATTTATGTCTGCTTTTCAGAAATTGAGCCCCATGTTTTCATTTGGATCTCTGTAATAGTGTTGTTGACAGAAAGGACAAAATTCTACAAACCATTGAAGTCATCAGAAATTACTGAGAGAAATAACTTGGAGCAATTTTTTTCAATTTTTATCTCAACCCAAGAGACTTTGATGATTTTCAGCCAAATTTTCACTAAAATAATTTAATTTCCTGATAACCTACTTTTAATCTATAAACAACATCTATGTTCCCTCTTTCAGAGAATTTCCATTTGTGTGTATTTCCGGCAGAACATCTTAAGACCCTCACTGGGAATTGCCAGATAATGAATAAATGCCAAAGTTGAGCTGAGCTGCTGAGTTGACCTCCAAAACTGCCTCTTCGTGCTTTCCAGGGACATTGACATCATTCTGATTTTACTTGGCACTCCAGAGGAAGCCTCAAACAGAATTAATTTAAGACAAGAGGTTCTGCCCTGTGTGCTGCCCAGGGGATTCAGGATTGCTGTTGAGATCACAAGGCAGTCGTGAATACACTCTGAAGGTGAACAAATATTGTCCAAATGGCCCAGGTGAACCAGACTGGCTGCTGGCACTAAAGCTGTGCTTCCCCTGCTGAAAATTAAGAGTTCCCCTTTTGTTTTGTGGAACCCTGTACAGAAAGAGGATTGTAGGGAAGCAGGAAATTACGTAAGCTTGAATTCTCCTTTGCTTTCCCTTGCAAGCAGTTCAAGCACAACTTCACAGGACGCTGCTGGCTACAGGAATGAGTATTGGTAGCACCTCAAACACATGAAGTAGCCTGAGTCATGGAGAAGTTCAGTGCACCTCAGCTCAGACACTGTGGCAGCAGCACAGGACGACTGGTTTAGTGATAGATGTCAATAATTCAACTGTCTGGAGGATTTTCTCTGCACTTTATGAACAGTGTGTACTCAGGAAAATGAACTGCTCTGTTCAGGAGCAGTAAACAGCCCATTTTCCAATCAATTCTTTTTTTAATGAAGTGCTGACAAAGATTCAAAGCTACTCTTTGAGGGTGTCCTTCACTGCCCCTTATTGAGAGGTGCAACTTGTACACCTGCCCTTAAAATGGAGGTGAACAAACTGATAGTGAAATCTAGACTAATTTTGGAGCAGTAACTTAATTCTAGCCACGTGAGCAGTCCCATTGAGTTCAAAATGGCTCAGCCCATTAAGACTCAGTTTTGACTTAGTCATACTGAAATATTGCTCTGTCCCATTTTGAGTTAGTGCTGCAAACTGGGGGATAATCATGGGCAATTTCCACAGCACAGGCAAACACATTCAGCTCTTGCAAGGCTTGCAAACATCAGGAGAGAAGAACAAGAAGCATTTCCTTTCCAAATTTCTCAAGATTACCTTGAAAATGTTAAGATTCAAACACCAGTGGCTTTCATGAACACAAATCTTGGTTTTAAATGCAGCTATGCCAAAAGAAGCCCTTTGGTGGCTATCAAGGGATCTTATGTCCCTGACCTAAAATTTAGGGTCTCCAGTGATCCTATAAGATCTGAGTAAGCCTTCTAACTCTGTTAGATCCATTGGGATCTGAACCTTTTCCCCCCTGTGCTGCCTGAAAAAAAATCCTATGGCACATCAGGACTTTCTACAGAGTTATTTAATAGAGGATTTGGTTTTATTATCAACAGAAGAAGTCTGCAGTATGTCATGCTTTGCTTCCATAGCAGCTAGGAATAGCCATGAATAAACCATGAAGATGCTTAAAAGTGTTCATATATCTCAATTACAACATGTTTCCTACACTAATTAAGAAATATTCATCCAACTTACTTACACTCTGCCACCTATTCCATATTGGTCGTGTCAGCATTATACTTATTTTCTTCCTGAACCCACTCAGTATTGACAGACTAATTTGCAAGTATATGTATTGCCCTGCCTCCCTACCAGCCCCTAATGAAAAGGGAGTAATCCTCCAGAGAACTTTTCACTATGGATTTGCATCTCTCCTCAGATTATTAGTTCATCTTCAACCCCAGTTCATAATATCTAATTACCCTGTAGCCTGTTCTCAATTATTTAAAGCCCAGCCCTTACTTATTGAATTTTATAGTTTAATGTTAATAGATCAGAGGTTAACTGGCTCAATATTAGAAAAGGAGTCACTGGCTCAGTAATACAAAAGGAGTCAGGATTATGTTGAGCTCCTCAGTATTATTAATTGGGCTTTAAAGAGGGAACAGAGAACAGCATATGTCAGCCACAGCAGGGTTTGAAGGAGAAAGTCAATATTTACATGGACATGAGTGTCTCCTACCTGAACTGCAGACAATTCTGAGCAGCTGGACCTTGATAAAGTCAGCTTCTGACTTCCATGGATCAGACCAGAGCAAGGAAGTGATATCAAAAAGGCAATACTTCACCCAATTAAGCCTGAATACTCTTTTAACACTAAAATAGAGTCAGAATTATTAGATGACTGTTCTAACTGACTGAGCAGGAATGGTACAGGGTTATCATCAGACACACAAGATACAGGGTTAGTTCCCCATTCCTCCTCTTTTTCCCCCTCCATTTGGAATGTGTTAAGGGCTGTGGTAATGATGTAGGCTTTTAAGGATCCAAAGAGATATGGGGAAAGATGACTTTATTTTTATTAGACTAGCTGATATAGTCAGAAAAAGCATACAAAGCTTTTGATCATCTGTCAGTTACCTATGGGGTAAATGGGCTGCTTGCCATGGTATGAGAGGGGAAGACAAACTAGACAATCAGCAGCTTTGATCCTCCAGATAATGGTAAAGTAAAATCCCAGTCCTACCACCTCTGGTTCTTTATGAAGTGTTCAGACCTGTGGGTTGTTTTTTTTTTCTTTTTCATTCAACCTGTACATTCAGGTGACTGAGAAACAGCTACCATGGGCTAACTGAGCCTTGATAACCATCCACAGGCACTGCTGCCCACAGCAAGTACAGTGCAATACTCTTTATTTTAATCTTAGTGGAAGAAGTTTAAGACCTCGTTATCTCACATTTACCAGGACTTAGAGTGCTCCCAATACAGTGATTTCTGCTATTCTTCTCTTATCTTTTCAGATAAACAGAGTCATATTTTATGACACAGTTACGAACTAACATTTAGACCAGTTTCCAACAGACTTTTTCCTGGTTTTTAGGAAGACATTTTTGACAGTTTGTATTAATTTTATACAAGAAATCCCTTTTTAGAATAATTGTAAACCACATCACCCTTCTCCCAAGACAAGTCTCAGAGGCAATTTCTCTCGCTTACACAAATAACAGTATTACTAGCTGAAATCAGGATTTCAACTCATGCTCCTCCTTTCCTTTTAAGAGTGAGCTTAGTGTAATGGGACACTTAACAGAAATTGTTCTAAAGAATTGCACAAAGCTTTTCTGAACTCCAGGATTCAAAAAGTCCAGTCTCTTCCATGACTCAAATTATTGGGCCAATTGTTCTAAAAACCATAACATTCCTAACCCTGCTGTTCTCAGCACTTATTGTCCAGAGTAGGAGTTTATATTTTATAATAAATGAAATCATTCCCTTTTGAGGAGGATCTCTCTATTCACAGAATTCTGTAGCTTTTAGGCTTTTAAACCCACCATGCTTCTTCTAAGTCGAAAATTCCAATTACCCTTATTAGTGCTAGTGAAATTGCTTGCAATATCTTTTTAACACCCTCACTGAACAGAGCAATTTGCCACTCCAGCTAGAGCATTTTACCTGGAGTTTGCTTCTGAAGATGTGTAAGCTTCTAGGGGAAAGGTGAAACAAACAAAAGCATAGTATTGAATGCATGGAAAAACACTGAATCAAACTGAATCATTCTAAGAATCTGGAGTTCAGTGACACTGATTACACAATTATCTGCTGCAAGGTGAACCTAAGCCCCCTAAAGTATCAAACATTCAAGTTTTCAAACCAGCAAGAAGTTATCAGTCTTTGTGAAAGCTGACAGCACAAGAAATCAGTTTTTGTGCAGAAGACTAGAGGATTGAAAGCCCTTTGTCCAGCTCTGGGGGTTGAGAACTCTCTGGGTCACACCAAGATCAGCACTTGTTAGCAGCCAAGAGCAGAGGGGCCATGGAAGAACTCTCTCATGGAGACAGCACCTGCCAGGAGGATATTCCTGCCCCATGGAGTCTCCAGGTGTCCCCTTCACAGAGCTGTTACTGCCCAGCTCATCAGCAGAGGCAGAACAGCAATGCTTTACTTGGAAAATCCACCCAAAATCCAGGGAAAACTACTTAGCTCCTTGTGCATCCAGGCAGGACACACCCAAGCCTGCAGCCCTCCTGACACCTCAGCACCAGGAGAATGGAGGAGCTCACCTGACAGACACCAGCCTGTGTGCAGGGTGATCCTGCGTTATCCTTGGCCCCAGCAAAGTCCAAATTAATAGCAAATCACCCTCTGGAACAGCTGTTTGAAAGAACATTAGCAGGGAAAATCCAATCTATCTTCTTCTGGGGTTTTTTTGGACTTGGTGCCCCCAAATTTGGCACCATGGAGAACTGGCCTTTTGCCTGTGCAGGGCCATGCCCCAGAGCTCCCCATGGATCTGTCTTGTCCTCCAAATCCTGTGCTGATGATGTCTGGTCCAAGGGACACATCATGGCCCCACAGGCTTCTGTAATAACACCTGTATCCACAGCCTCTGCCCCTAGATCCCCAAATCCTCAGAGCCACAAACCACCAGCCCCTCACAAGATTGTAAATTACATAAATTGCACTTTCATCATATTGGTAATTGCAGGAAAATAAGAATTTTATTGTAAATTACATAAATTGAGATGCACTTTCATCATATTGGTAATTGCAGGAAAATAAGAATTTCACAAAACCAGTGAAATTGATTTGATTATTTAGGTGCCTTTTGTCTTATCTGACACATAGTCCTATCCAAATTATAGTTCCACATGTGCAGAGGAAGCCTGTTATATTTCTCCTTCTGTGAAGGGAATGTGGTTTTTCTTAGATGGATTGCATCAGCAATGCCAAACAATACCCTTTTTGGGAAAATATTGCCTTATTTCTGAGGATAAAGGTTTGCCTTTAACAGAACAGGACAGTTTTGTGATAACCACTGACTAAAGTCAATAAAATTTCTACAATGATTATCCTCTTTTCAACTCCTGTTTCCAAGAACTCCACCAGCAACAAATCCTTATCAGTTTCTATACAATCACTGCTGGAATTTCCTTTGCATCAGCAACATGTACCTCATTATTTTTAGTGATCTCGTTAAGTAAAACACTTAACTGACCAGGACGCAAAATTAACAGGATTTGGGGAAGCCAAAGACTAAAAGACCATCCTATTTCATTTGTCTAAACTCAATTTACTTTTATGAGATTCCCTTTTTTAAGCTGTCATTTTTAACCACTCATTTTAGCAGTAAATTTTTTTTGATTTAGCAAATTGTTCAGACTGTGAAACTGCTGCTCTTTTGCTGACATGGGTGCTGAGAGTATTTCTGGAGATGTGCTTGTGGTAGTCTCCTTTAATGAGGTGATTCAGTCATCAGTGAGTCTGAAAGACTTGGAGATGCTTCTTCCAAAAAAACTGGAGGCATTTTAGTACACAAGAGGCATTTGAGGGTCCATCAGGCAGTTTCTTGTCCTTGCAAAACATCACATCACATCAGCCCCATGGGACAGCTGTGCTTCCAGATTAGTGTGCCCTGATCACACTGCTCCATCTATGCTGTGGCACTACTCATTTCAGCTGCTGTAGCTCAAGCACAGAAATACAGTGAAGAAAGCACAGATACAAGTGCCCTGCTGCAATTATTCGTAGATGTGCTCATCAGCAAATGGTAGTTGAAAGCCCTCAGATGGATTAAAAACTTATTTTGTGTCCCAATACCAAAAGAATATTGAGAGAAAGCATAGAAACCCAAACATTTTCTATGTTGGAATGCTCAATATGAATTTTGATATCTATCTAAAGACTTTAGGGTATGTGAGCAGGTGACTCTGGTGGCCAACCAGTCCTCCCAAAGCTTAGAGGTATTGCTAACAAGAGCTGAAGAGTGGGAAGATTAAAATGAGAGATCACAGGGGAAATCAAGAGATTCCTCCCAAAACCACATTTTACTGCAGCACTGCAGGGAAAGACAATCTATATCTGCAAAGTGTGAGTCAGCCTCTGAACTGCCTTATAACAACATCCTCAGATAACAGAGGTGGGACAGCAGGGGAAAGAACCACTGTGCTAAGGTATTTCTTTCTAGTGCTGCAAAGCCAGACATTTATGCATTCTTCACTCTTTAATGGTTAGTCAGCATTTCCTAGAAAGAAATCAAACCCAATGTTTGGAGAAAGACACTCAAAGAACAACAGTCCTTTCAGTGGCAGCCTTTTCAGCAGCAACTTTGAACCAGGTCTATGTTCATTTCCCAGCCTTTTTGGGACTGGTCATGGCTATGAAATGGAGAGAAGCAGGAAAGAGCCCTCATCCAGAGAGGGAGGTTGGAAAGCAAAGTGACATTGTGTCATCATGGCTGTCCCTGATGCCAATGGCATGGGAAAGGAGCATTGACTCCATGAGTTAATGTTAGGGCTGATTGTTCTAGATTGTCTCTTGTTTGAAAATGCTTCTCTTCCAGCTCTTGCTGAGCTCCTTGTTTGGAGTTACCCTGGGCTCATGACCAACATCAGCAAACACGAGTGTTTTCAGGGAAGAAAACAGTGTGAAGGTTGGGTGGGATGTGGCTCCCTCCTTTCTCGGCACCAGGCTCTTCACTTCAGGCCCTGAACTCGTCAAAGTAGTGATGGTTTCTGAAAGATGGGGCCTCATGTTCTGGGGTTAATGGAGCTAGGTGTATTGCAGCAGAGAAGGAAAACTCATCAGGCCTGATTTATGTCTTCCTCTGGAGCACTACCTGTGACAGCAGAAGATTTAGGCAGAGGTGCTGTTGTTTTGATCTCCTCAACACATCAGATGAGAGACACTGGAAAAGTACCATGGCTCCTCTATGATCAGGAAAAACAGCAGTGCAGGAAAGCAAAAGTGAATGCAAATTTACTTTGCCCCAGGGAAAGCATGATGCCAAAGGACAAAGCAGGATCATTACTTACCAAATATATAGCTCCAGAAGATGGTGAGTGTGTTCTAGTGGCTCAGGGTTAGGGTAAATAGAAACACCAGCCTGCTCTGTGTTCTATGGACTGTTTAACATCAGACTGGTAGGTCTTTCTATCTTCTACCCTGAGAGAATTAAAATTCCAGCTCCATGGCTCTGCTCTCTTTTGGTCTTTCCCTCCCAAAAGATCTCACCCCAAGAGAAGGCTCTGCTATCCCACCCTAGTGCCAGCCCTTTCTCACACACACACAGCCTCTCCAGCTATCGTAGGGTGAGGCTATGATGCTTGTATCCCCAATTGTGTGTTCTGTTAGTGCTGGATATTATGTTCTGCACCTTCAAGACTGGCTCTGAAGAGGAAGGTTTGTTTTGGTTTGTTATCAGTCTGCTCCCCCACAGCTGGTGGGACAGAGAGACGGGGCAGTACATAGTGTGGTTTTTGCTTTTTGCTTGGCTTTTTGCTGCTTTGCTTTGCTCTTGCCCCTGCTTCACTCCTGCTTTACTCCTGCTCTGCTTTTGCTGCTTGCTTCTGTTCGTTAGTTTAGCTAAGTGGTCCAGATTTTTCCCTGGACTGTTTTTTGCCCTCCCTTTTTGAAACCATTCAAACCTGCTCCTGTTTCCCAGGACTGGGACCTGGGAAACACCGAGAGTTTACACCTTGCGGCTGCAGCAGCTATCCCCAGTGCTGGAGGGAGCAACAACAGAGCGACCACTCCCAGGAAAGACTTTCTGAATTTGTCATCCTTTTCAGATCGGCGAAAGTGTTGTCATCTGGTATTGTTCATTTTGTGTGCTGGGCGTGTTTTTCTTGTTAAATAAACAGGTTCTTTCTACTTCTCTCCAAGGAATTCTTCCCGAACCAGTGGGGGAAAGGGGCTGTGTGGGTTTGCTTCCGGGGGGGACCCCCTTTGGGGGTTTTCTCCCAGATTTGCCCTAATCCAGGACACCAACGAGTCAGAGAAATCCAGCCACTCTCAACCTTCTGCAAGGCAAAACTGTGTCTGAAGCCTGATCCTTGTTTTCTGGAGCCACGCAGGAAAAAGACACAGAGAACCTGAGTGGGAAGAGGAAAAGGAGGGATATCAGGGAAAAAAAAAAAAAAAAGAAATATGGAGGGTAATGTCTTCTCTATAAGGGGAATATCATAAAGAATGCAGACCGGGAAATGTCACTATTCTAGAAGTTATTTCTTTAATTGAATTTAGTTCATTCTTCCTCCCTTCCATGTATTACTATTTTTGATTAAATATCACATGGCCAGGATTTTCATCTCTCATCTTGAAAAGCACTGCTATGACATCACATATGGAGACAAGAGTGCAGCCAACCAGCCTAACAAGAGGCACTTGAAGTATTGGTTTAGACAGCAGAACCAGCAAATCTCCCTTAAAATAAGAACTGAGAAAGAAAACTATTCCTGCATGAAGAGAAGCAGTGCAAACAGCTAGGTTTCCATCAAGAGGCAAAGCAGTCTGTCAAAGAAAGAAGAAAATATCACTTTTGTTTTTGTATAAGTAGGTAGAAATCCTGTTCCATAAATAACTTTAAAAGATGCTAAAGAATGGGCATGAATGCACAAAATTGAATATAGCACTGCATTTACCAGTGAGGGAATAGTTGTTTCCACATATGTTATAAAATATGGGGACATAACACACTCCATAAATGAGTGCCCAAGTACTATAAAATCTTTAATAAAGATGAGTTTTGGTAACAACTCCACAGAAATGTCTTATGGATTTCAAAACCTTGGTATTTTTCCATCTGGATCTACTTAAATGATGGTTTTTCATTCTCCAATTTAAAAAGGATTAAACAAAACAAAAACCTTAACACATAGGCCAAGAGAGGATGCTAATTCTTCTTCTGGGAGAAAAATTTAAGTGCATAGGAAAATTATTGTGGAAATTGGAGACGAGTCTCTTTGAGGGGAGCGATGCTGACTTTCATAAAAATGCAAGGAGACTTGAGCAGAGAAATTCTGCAAGAATAATTTCCATCATGTGGGCAGAACAATTTTACAAAAACAACACACAAACAAAGTACAGCAAAAAGACTAAACTTGAAAGTATGAAGTATATTATTTGTAGCAGCACAAAGAACAGGAAACTGATATCACAGGGAAAGAGGCAGGAGTTTTCCTTAACGAAGAACAGGATCAAAGTCAGCACTTGTCTGGAGCATTATATCCTATTAATGAGATTTATTTGAGCATGAGTGACTGACAAACGCAAGTGAAGTGGGATTGAATTATTACATGAACCTCAAAGGAAATACCATTCAGCTGCAGAAGACTGCCAAAAAATTGCCAGGTTCAACTCAGTTATGATAGCCGTGGACTCAAACAATGAGTATGACCCAAAACTTTGCCAGCAAAATAGAAGCTATATCCTGATACTTTTTTTTTTTTTAATAATCATATAATACTTTTTAATTTTTTTTTAAAGTATTGTTAAAATCAATTGGCTAAACATCAAACTCTACCCTTTTTTTTTTTTCAGTAGAAGAAGAAAACAGGTTTATTATTTTCATCTCAACATTTTTTTAAACAAATCAGGTCGATTGATAATGATAAGAAAAAGAAAAATAAAAGACTGCAATAAAAATATTGCAGCAGTAGTCCAGAAATATTTTGGAAAAACTTCAGATAATCTGTGCATGGAGAATATAACCAGAACATGTATCCTTACACACCTCTTAGTTCTAGAAAAACCCCTCTTTGATCTAAAGAAAGCTGACTTTTTACAAAAAGGAAAGTATTATTGTGTGCTGATTTAAGAACCAGAGGTTTCGCTGATGCCTTGAATTGAATTCCTGACAAGGAGAGCCTCTCCTGTGATTTCAGGAAACCTTGCTGAGGAAGATCTGAACATCCTTCACTTAGTCCCTGGTGGAAGACAGAAAATATTTGCCTTCAACTCAGTCTGAAGGAGGAAGAAGTCTCTCTGTGACTTTTACTTTTATCAAAGCTGGTAAATTTAAAATGTGAAACAGGCTTTTTCCTTTTAAGCAACTGAGCACAGGGCTATTGAAGGTTGCTGTCTCTCTACATGTGCCATATACTTAATTTATCCAAAAATAACTACCAAACGCACTAACAAGTCAGAACTCAAAACTCTGAGAAATGTTGTAATAGATTTTTTGTTTAAAAAAAAAAAGAAATAAAGATATCTGACATTGTGCAAATATTAAAGGTAGATTTTTTGTAAGTGTATAATATGTATTTCAATCTGCTTGTAGTTTAGTCAATGATTTTGGAAAATATCAGGCCAAAACCAGGAAAAATATTTATGGCATTTGGGAACCAATCCAATTTCCATTGCACTCCCTATTATTTCAAGGAAAAGCAAATGGTTTCTCAGGGGAGGTGTAAAAAAGCACAATTTAGATTGTATAGACCAGCTCACGCAGGGCATTGAAGACAGATCTATGCAGGGCCAGCTGCTCTGCTCAGAAACCCCAGAGGAAATTCACTTTACTACCAGTCACACTGAAATTTCTCTAAATGCTCACCAGTTTAGCAGGGAACAGAAGAGAGCCCAATGCCAAAGCTGTAATTTTCTAGGGAAAAAAAACCAAAACTAAACTAAATTAAACAAAACAAAAACAACAAAAACCAACTACAAGACCCAAACATACCTGGCAGAGACTCACACTTTACCCTTCAACTCTTTGTATATGCAATCAGAAACATGCCAAATGCCAAAGTTTTTAGCCAAGGCTGGCAATAAACAGCCACTCAAATTTTGATGACAGAGCTGTGGAGTGGGAGAAATGGAAGCAGGACCCAATGTCTCTACAAGAATTCTCCATAGGACCATCAAAACCAGGAGGGGCTGTACTTCCCTGTGCTGCACATTTGGCACAGTTACAGGGGAAAACCAAGTGTACTCCAGGCAAAACAGCAAAACAGGAAAAACAGAGCAACTCTGCAGGATGCCCCCACCACAGCACAGAGGCACTGGGAGAGCTCCTTGGAGGACAGGGCTGGATGGAGCCTTTCTGGGGATGAGAAGTGCAGATCTGTTTCTCATGACCTGTCGAGTTTTGTCTTCTTTTTCTGCCTTGGTCAGGGTCAGGATTTAAGCGCTCGAGGTGGTATTTGGTGTTTGGAGTCCGATGTTCATTAGTTCTTATCTATATCACAGTCCCACAAGTCATGGCTTCTGCAGCATCTCACTAACAAGTTACAAAATGGCCCTGTATCTATCTCTACAAGGTCTTTTAAGGCTAAACTATCCAATTAAGAAACGACACCTAAATTACTTTTACTTTTAACCCAATAACTAATCGCCCATGTCTTGCAATGTGGATTTTTCTGTCCAATTACAAAATACCACCCAAACCCATGAAGAACAAGGTGAAGAAGAAGGACTAGCCACTACCCTAAAACCTCCATCTTAGCTTTATATATATTACTGTATTCTAAAACCTTAAACTCTTACGTTTTCCACCATGTGATATTACATACTTCTATTCAAACTACACACCCACAATCCCAGTGCTATCATTCAATTTTGGAGGCCTTCTCCACAGCCTTAGGTCAAACGCAGTGTTCTCTTGAGGATCTGTGCCTTTCAACACAGAAAGTCTAAAATTCTCAGCATCCAGGCTTCCAACAATGACCTGCAGCATGGGTGACAGCGTTGTGGCCTCTCCACATGCCTCCTTCATCAGCACTGCTGAAATGACATTTTAAACTAAACAAAACCAGAAGGGTGTCCAGCTGCTCAGAGGACCTGAGACAAGCTTCTTGTGCAAAGCACTGTTCCAGAGAGATAATCATTCAAAGCTGATAGGCTCCAGGAGCCACGACCCTTTAGCTCTCATGCAGCAGCTGCTCAGTAATTCCCACCCTTCACCTGCTCTTACTGATTTTCTCCAATTCTAAATAGAGTACTTGCCCTCCAGAGACTCTGAGAATCAAAAGCTGTGGAGCCAGGCCCCCATGAACCCCCCTGAGGTTGTTCAGCTGACACCAAGACAAGAGGTACAAGACTTTAAAGTACCTTGCAAGTGCAGTGTAGCTGCTTTGATCTTGTTGCTCTGTGTTTCCAGGTGAGCGGTGCACAGCAGGAAAGGAGGAGATACAGCCTCTAAACACACTGGGAACAACAGTACAGCATGAGCCAGGGGTAAATCTTACCTCGTGAGCAACTGGTGCTCTTGCTTGTAACACAGGCCATACCCCTCAGACCTGGTCCTGACACTCCATCAGTTTTTATGTGACCCTTGGTGCCATTTTGCAGTCTAAGAAAGGGTTTAGAAATACAGAAGGTGAGATCCTCCACAAAGGCTGCTTTTCACCTGGGAATGGAAAATATCAGGGGTAAAGCAAATTGGCAGGGGTCCCTAAAGCCATTCTCCCTGTGCCTCAGCAATGGCTAGATAGTGATGAGGAAACAATCTCTTTTGTTGATTGTTTAACCAACATAAGGCCAGAATAAAGCTATTAAAGGACTGCAGAAATCACAGAGGGGGCAGTGGAAAAAAACTATATGGGTTATAACTGATGTTTCCTTTGTTATTTAATCTTCCTTAAACTTAAATTTAACTTCCCTGGAGAATGAACTACCAGGTTCATACTGGCTCTTATTCCTCTAAAAAAATTAAGTACAGAAGAAATTTTGCTCTGCTCTTTATATCTGCAGTCATTGCCCTTTTAAATTAGAGGAAGGAGTACTTGAAAGGACACACTCTTAAGTACTTTTCCTGTAGTTCAACTTTGTTTCCCTTTTCTCTTCATAGTTTGCAGCAGCCCCTTAGGAGCTTAAAAACAAACATTGCTTCGTTCTCCTTCCAAATGTGTCTCCTTCTATTTGTCAAACACTAATTCCCTGCACCCCTTGTGTTACTAATTAAGCTTAAAATTAACATGCGAGTAAACAACTAGAACCTCGTTTGCGCATCTGCATCATCAGAGATGACAGGAGAAGAAATGTTATGTCAAGTCCCTATCCTCACAGCACGTCTCCTGGAGCACAGTGATAGCAAAACCAGTGAAGTTTCAAGCCTTGCTATTCCACAGGGTTACCATAAACAACAACAGATCTTCAAGGCAACCTTCACTGATTCTCAGATGAAGGGAAAGAAGAATGACTTTGGCTTGGAAAAGTCCACAAAAAGTTACCAAGAATTCCTCCAGCATTTTCTTCTTATGAAAATTCCCACCCCTCTGACTGACATATAAAGAGAAAAATATTTACTAAAAGTCAATGGGCACAGCAACTGACAGGCAACTACCCAGGGAAGGTCCAGCTTGAAGCATTATAGAAAAAGGAGGAGGTTTTAATGGTAACAGAAAAACAGGCTGTCACATCCTTTTGTGCAGCAGTCATACAAGGAAGTGTGACTATTTCATGCCCATATATTAGGTTAAAGGGTATAAATTTTCTCCTCCTCTATACATCATTTTTCTGCAGTTGACAAATGAGAGCTGAGTGTTTCTTAGAGTAACAAAGTTTGTTTCCACTTTCCAGAGATACAAAAAAGTGGGCAAAGCCCCAAACAGGGAAATCAAGACAAATATCATACAAGATAATTTCTTTTGAATTACAGAAATACATATAAAACTGTAAGGTTTTAGTCTGGCTGACCTGTACTGGGCATAGTGAAACCCTACTGGTAGAAAACCCACCAATTCCTTGAAAAACATATTTGTTTGAAGAGAAAATTCCTTTTACTTATTGAAGGAAGTGTTCTTTTCACCCCAATGGAACTCTCTGGAAGTCACAAGAACAAGGCAGATGTCTCAACTTCCTCTACTTATATGGAGGACACACGT
Source organism: Onychostruthus taczanowskii (assembly GCF_017590055.1). Lineage (NCBI taxonomy): Eukaryota > Metazoa > Chordata > Aves > Passeriformes > Passeridae > Onychostruthus > Onychostruthus taczanowskii. The sequence continues at coordinate 19,225,853 of NW_024500349.1, forward strand.
AGTCATGCTCCACCAACACAAAATTTATTTTTAGGTGGGGGAGGCTCTCACAGGGCTTGTGACACTGCTGGTGCCTGAAATACAAAGCACTCAGGTATAATCCTGACCTTGAGGTCTCCTTTCTCTCTTTGATAATTGCGTCCTCTCACAAGTCCAAGAGGAGCAGTGACAATGGCTGTGATTACATGCATGAAGGAAGCTCCAATAAAACTGAAATGCCAATGGCTCTGGACAACTTGCAAGAAGGTATTTCCTACCACAGAGCATAAAAATAATACAGATAGGCTCTTATTGTCTCAGCCTGATCATGGGAGAGCCCAGGAGCTGTTTCAACCCCCAGATGCCATTGGCCTCCACACAACCTACACACACAAAGAGAAAACAAACCACCTTTGGTTTTGTTGGGAAGACACATACAGGAGACACTACCCACCAAGGATAAGGTGAGGGAGTTAAGGTCATGAGTGATATAATCCCTCTGATTAGAAGTCTGCTTCAGTCCTCAGATATCTGAGACCAATTTTATTGATATTTCTGTTCCTACTTTCCTCCACTGGTATAATGTGATTTCTCTGGGATTTATCCACAGAGCAGATCCCTGGGGCAGGGACTCATGATGGCAGCATTTCTGGAATAAACAGTCTTTTTATTAGCAAAGTGAGAGAGATGTGACCTGTGCTAAGTATTTCTGAATCTTTCAATAAAGTTATGGACTTCAACTGGAGAACAAGAAGCATTTCAAATGCAAATATTTTCCTGTTTTGAATTTAACTCTTGATTGTTTGCTTCAAGTTTTGACATTCATGGGTTGGTGTCTCCCAAAACAAATTTCATGTCAGATTCTTTTCCCACTCCCTGGCAGTGACATCCCAAGACCAGTTACAACATCAGCTCTTACCTCCTGTGTCACCTGCACACAAATTTTCTTGCCTTTATTGAAGATACTCCTGCATCAAGCTGAACAGTGTTTGTGTTAATTATATCCCTTCAGTAATTCATGTTGGTTTTTTAACTAAATACAGCTAGAAGAGCTGTTCTCTATATACCAATCCACCAAGTCACTTAAAGTTCATATTCTCAGGTGATTTATGCCTTCTTTCTGACATGGAGCCGTTTCCTTGAGCTCAGAAGGTGGTTTAACGCCTCTCTGACTACCTAAGTGGCAATTTAATCTTTAATTGGAAAGTACTATTTCCACTTTTCCAAGTGCCTTGGAAATGAACTCTCTGTAATATTTCCTCTGTACAGAAGTGATCAGAAGGAAACTTTGCCACGGGTTCTGCCATTTCCTGCAGCTCACACCAGAGGCTGGGAGTGGAAAACGCAGATGTTGGTAGAGTTGGATGCCTGAAGAGATAAATTCAGCTCTCATTCTACCAGATCCAGGATGACAAGGACAGGGAAGCACTGTTATCAGCTAGGCAAAGCTGGGATTTGAACCTATTTCTGCCAAAGTACAAGCTGACAAGCTCCACCCAGCCTCCAGAGGCAATAAATACTCATGCACATTGCTGTGTCCTCATTTCTGTGCAGAGTGCAGAACCTACCAAAACAAGTGCCTCAAATACCACCATTTTCCTTTCTCCTCTTGAAAACTGAATGCCACTGAAGTATTTACAATTTCTACATCAAGAATTACATTTCCTAAGGGTTGCAATCACCCTGAGCAGAGGATGAAACCAACAACAAATGCAAATCCCCTGTCACCACTTCATTATGCAACTCAGTGTCAGACAGCCCTTGTGTGAAAGTATTGAGTCTGTACTTCCAAAGTGCACAGCAAGGTTGAAGGCAGCTGGGTTTGACAGCAGAGATGCTGGGGAGCTGCCCAGGGGAAGGTGTGGTGGGAAGGAGTGATAGCATCTTCTGACAGATGGACAGCATCTCCAGAAAGGGGATGTTATGGGACACAATGCCCAATGGAAAAGACTGAAAAGGGAAAATGACTCTAAATTGCTTTCTAGGGGAAAGCTGAACCTTGTCACCTACTGAAAGCCACAGTGAGTCAAAGCTGCCAACTCTGAGCCCAAGGTTCATGAGGTCAACTGCAGGCACAAGGCTGCTTGTGAGGAGTTCAGTGGGCACAGCTGAAATTACTTAATTCAGGGATCCTGAGTGGGTTTGGTTTGGTTCATACAGACTGGCTGTGTCAGCCTTGTGTGCCACAGAGAAAAGGGATTTCTGAGAGTACCATGAGATGTTTAAGGCAGAAGGAAGCAGCACATGGACAGACTGGAGTGAATTTGGAGGAGGCCATGAAGATGATCAGAGGAATGGGGCACCTCTGCTGTGAGGAAAAGCTGGGACAGCTGGGCTGGATCAGCCTGCGGAAGAAAAGGCTCTGGGAAGAACTTAGAGCAACTCCCAGTACCTAAAGGGGCTACAGGAAAAACAGAGGCAAACTTTTTAGCTGGGCCTGTTGTGGTAGGACAAGGGATAATGGTTTTAAATTAAAAGATAGATTCAGACTAGAAAAAAGGAAGAGATTTTTTTACAGTGAGGATGGTGAAACACTGGCACAGATTGCCCAGAAAGGTGTTGGATGTCCCATCCCTGGAAACATTCAAGGTCAGGTTGGATGGGGTTCTCCATCTATTTGAAGGCAACCCTGCTCATTGCTGGGAGGTGGGACTAGAAGAACTTTAAAAGTCCCTTTCAACCCAAAATTTTCTATGATTCTGTGAATTTCAGAATATAAATATGGAGCACATTTAGAATGGAGAGTACAAAATACTCATAAAATTCTGGACTCTCCATCTCAAGGGACAGCTGACCAATGACTAATGTGCCAAAAGCTGTGCAAAAAAAAAAGAAAATCAGCCCAAAACATGAATATGGCTCAGGAATGCAGCTGACCAATGACTAATGTGCCGAAAGCTGTGCAAAAAAAAAAAAGAAAATCAGCCCAAAACATGAATATGGCTCAGGAATTTCTAAGCAAGGCCATTTTCAGGGGAGAGTTCAGCAGGCAGAGCTAAGCCCTGTCCAATTTTCTTATCCAGTGGAAATACAAGACTGGAGAGGTCATACAATCCCTCACATGTGAGCACCATGAGTCCCTCTCCCAACAGCTCTGGTTCAGCTGAGACCTAAGCAGCATTCTCTGAAAATGATGCAGCAACACACACAAGCCTCCAGATTTATGGGAAAGGGAGTCATGCTGCTCCTCTAACAACCTCCAGTAGGGAATTGTCATTCTGTTACATTTGTTTGCTCAATTAATCATTCAGCCTTACAAGTATGCAAACCAAAGGAGTATTGATCTGAGGATCCATTGTGTTGTGTTGACATGGAATGCTGATACTGGGGTTCCCCATGGAGCTCTCCAGGCAGACCCAGCCTCTCCACCTGCTCAAGGCAGCTCTCCCTGCCCTCCCCCAGCAAGACACCTGCTGTGGAAAATTCAGTCAGAGCTGGGTACCCACCTGTAATGTATGGATGAAAATCCTTTTTTGCCTGTTTATGTAAAAATATGATACTGTAATAATGTTTTTTTAAAAAAACTTTTTTTTTTTTAATTTTAACCAAATTAGTCTGAAAATTGAGTTGAGGTATCTGTGTCCTCTGTCCCAGATGGGTATTTGGTCACTGTAAAATTAAATGAGACAGAGCTGGAATGCAAGTTGTCCATTCATCTAACATTTATTTTTCATTCTATTTTTCTTAACATAACAATGAAGGAAGAAGCTCATTCAGAAGGATGGAAAAAAAGGAAGAAAAGGAAAAGGAAGGAAAGGAAGGAAAAACTGTTCTCTGTATGATACCTAAGTCACTTCACAGTTAAAACAAGCACAAAAGCATTTTTGTTCCTATTCATAAGCTCCCTCCCCCTGTGCTGCTCTAACAAAAGCAGTTTCAATGACTTTACGTCTCAAGAATGCCAACTGAACCTACCATTTATATTGCAGCACATTTTTTTCCATAAGATAACTATATCTCACAGTTCCTTAAGTTTTGCTAATAGATGTGGTTGTTTTACTAATCCAATTTGGTCCAAAATGGCACCTTCATATTTCAGTAGAAGTTCAATGGCTCGTGGCACAAGAGCAGGGACATAATTCTGCCTTAGTATGAGCTGTTAGTCCTCTTTTGGAAAGATTAATCAGTTTGCAGGATCCTTTCCTTTTGCCTATAAAATGAAGACTGTTTTTTTAAGAGTTTTTAGCTTTACAAAAAGGTGTTGATTAGCTGGCTCAAGAGCTCAGCTCCTCTTTTATTGCCCCTTCCATTACCCACACTTACATCAGCCTTACCAAGCTGCCCTCCACCTTCTCTGTGGGTTCTCTGGCCACTCTCCATTACCTTCTCAACAGGGCCATATTTCAGTATGGAATGGGCAGGGGAAACAGGGTGGTTGAGTGACATACAACAAGCCACGGTCTTGAACATCACCCAGAGAGGTCTATAAATCTCCTCTCCTACTGTTTGTCCAAGAGTAGAATCCAGATATTCTTCTCTAATAGATCAAGTCCAGACCTTCCACCTATTCTTTAAATGTCCTGCATAAATCTGCCCACAAGGTGATCTAATTCCCTACTACTATTTCTCTCATGCTCCTACACTCCACAAAACTTGCACCTGTCCCAGATTTCTCCTTAAGGCCTGCAGCATTTGAACTGGTTTATGAAGCAGGAAACTACAATGCTTTACAGGGAAATGGCCATTATTTTAATTTTCATGTGTAAAAAGTAATTATTCTCACCTCATTAGTATTGTCATGGTAATAAATAACCTGTGTTGTTCTTGTATTGTGCAATACTGTTCTCATAAACTTCCTTTGCTTGACACCTCAGTAGCATATCACCATCAAGAATGAACAGCAAAGAAAGGCTTGGGTGAGGTTTAAAAAGTTCTGGTGGGAACTGACCCAACTATGTCCAAAGGAACTTTGCAAACTAGTTCCCAGCACAACTAAATGGAGCATCTTTGTTATGAAATAGCTCTGTAATTACCTAACAGAGCATCAACACTGGTGTAAAGAAGGGTCTGGGTTTTTTGTCTTGCCAGAATTGCTAAACCAGAAGGGTTTTCTGGGGGACAGGACCTGGAGCAAAGACCTTTGCCACCAGCTGTTGCTGCAATTCTTCTTTCAGCCTGCAGCCAGGTAAGCTGTGATTTGTGACCAACAGCTGTGCTGACTAGCAGTGTGGTTGTATTGCGCATGTGACACCTCTGCTCTGCTGTTTATGGGGAAGGAATTAACTGTGGCAGCAGAGACCTCTCCTCCTCTGTATCAGATGGGGAGGAGAGGGTATATCAGATGATATACCCATCACTACCGTGGCCAACAACCACCAGCCTTCAGGTCCCACTCTCCCTGGAAATCAACAAGACATTGGCTTTGGATTGTTAGTGTAGCATCAAAAACAGGTCTGGTCTCTTCTGTTGCTTATCGCTTTTGACAGCATTACTCATATCTTCTTTTCTTAAGTTTCCCTGAGTTGTGTGGTTTTATACAGAACCAGTAAAAATGAAGCACCAGAGCACTGGGGAGCCATCCCCAGCTGAATTCTTGCAGTATCCAAGCTCCTTCCAGGCTTCTTCTTACATCCATGGAGAGAGTGATGCTGATAAGCTCTCACAAAACTACTCTTCCTGGCTGCTATTAACCTTAGGCCTAATCCTCCCTTCTCCTGCATTCCCCTTCAGCAGCCATTGCATTTATTTTTGTTACAAAAGTTTAAAAACACCACCTGAAAAATGTTACCCACACAAAAATAAAAAGCCAGATAATGTCCTGCTGTTCACACTTTGCTGTGCTAATTCCCTGAGATACATCACTGGTATAATCAGATTTAAATGTTCACGAATGGATCATAGTAAAACCAGTGATGAATGGTGGATTAAGCATTAATTATCATAAAAAACAGATAAATAGAAGTGAAAATGGAAAACAAATTGTATTGGGTTTAAGTAAAAAAACTCTTCCAAAGGATTAGCTGAACATTGTTAACAATTATGCCAGGGAAAGTACTTGATTGTGGATGCTGACTACTAGCTCTGTAATAATGTTCTTCTTAGCATTTTTTAATTACTGTTTGCTTTTACTAAAATCCTGAAGACTGTTGTGGCTACTGCTGTTCATCCCTAGAGATGCAAGAGCTTCCTCCAACATATGAAAGCAAACCTCAGGGAAGCAGATCTTCTAAGACCACAACCACCTTCTGCCTTTCAGGGAGCTGAAATTAAATCAATGGCCACATTTCCTTGCTGGGCCCTGGTAATAAATTTTTGGATGCAAAAAATGAGAAGAACAAAAAAAAAAAAAATCACTGGTTTGTTTTATTCAGGCTACATGTTGGAACATCAGTAGGTGAAAATGAAGTGGAAAAATTCAAAGCAGAAGTTGATAATTTCAGGGGAGTTCAGTAAAATTATGATAAAAGGCATGATGTTTTTAAAGTCCATTTACATTAAGATTTCTGGCAGATTTTGAAATGCATCTTCACCCCTCTCTAATCACGGAATACTGCAGAATAAATCTATGTGACACAAAGAAATAAACCTCTGGCTGCCCTAGCTCAGCATGACAACAATAACTCAACAAAGGAAAAACAACATTTCAGCACTCAACAACACGTAACTAACTTCAGATTTGTTCTTTTCAATCACAGATTATAGACAGCCAATAGAAAACAGACTCTAAAGAAAATCCTTGCACTGTCTGGGGAGGGTGAGAGGATCCAGGGCAGCAGATTTCTGCCGTCTCCCATTTCAACCTTCCTTTTGCAGATCTCATGGCAAAGCTGAGCTGAGAGTTGAGTGTTTATGTGCTCTGAACTATTTAACATCTTCAATAAACCCTGTGGCTGGGAGCTCATCATTTTACGTACTGAGAGCTCCATTAGTGATGGCTGTAAGTGACACTTCACATTACCCAGATGATCACAGGTGTAGTTTTTGCCAGGGGATTCTTATGTGGAGAAGACTGCACTGAAAGGCATTAATTACGTTTCCCTCTTGGTTTTACACAAACTGATTTATTTCCATTAGCTTTTTAAACTCAGAGGCAAATCTGGCATTCTTGGACATAGATATATTTTTGCCATATTTATGCATAACAGGGCAGAATTATTAGCCCAGTTTTAATGCCTGCTCCTACATAAAGCAAGCTTCTGATTTTATGAGTAATAGAAATAGCATCAAGACTATTCTCATGCCTGGGTAGCAAATGTGATTTATCATGTTAGACTGTAAATCCCTGTAAGAGCTGGATTTTGTTACCTCTTGAAAAGCTTTCCTTGTTGCCTGCAATGGTGATGTAACAAGACAAGGCATCCCAAGGCATCCTCAACACATGACCTCCTTCTTCTGCTGAAGGTCACTCACTCTCTCCCAGCTCACTCTCAAAGAGTTTACTTGGGAATACATGACAGTAAGAATTTTCTTGTCTTAGTGAAGACAGGCTTTGCAAACCACTGAAGTTTTATAGTATTTGTTTTGATGTAAAACATGCAAATGACATTCTGCTTTGAAAAGAATGACATCTATGTGATTTAATCTCTCTAGTACTTTCCAAATTTATCTTGGGATACATCTAGAATTCATTTATCCAGAGTCTAGAACTGAGAATTCATTTGGTAAAAGAGTTTCTAGCCTTTTAAATATTCTATTTTTCATTATTTCATTTGAAGTTATAAATTATAATGTCATTTTGTGGGTTTATACTTTCTTATTACTCTTTTTGATGCAGTAAATAAAAAGTGACACCAGCAGATCTATAAGCTGTGTCCCAGCTGAGGATTTGCCATGCCTTAATCATCCCAAGCAATGCTGAGCTGAGTTCTCCTGAAAGACCTCCGGTGGTGGAAACTGTACATCTCCCACACAGCTCCACAGATCTTCCAAAAAGACTTTTCCTAACTTCAATGTCATTCTAACCTGAACCTCCCCTTCTAGAGGCTGGGCTCACTACTTCTTGTCCAACTCCTAGGGCATTCATATTCTCTATTTTTAGCAAATTGAAGATGTAGGTTACATTTTCTACTCCTTTCCTTCTGGAGTTTATTTTTCAGGGTCTCTACAACTGCTCAGGATTTGCTTTGCATGTCTCACTAATCTGTGTCTGTAACACTCAGCTGAGATCTCAGCACTGCTGTTTACAATGTACATGGACCTCCAGACTCTCACAAATAATCACCTGTGCAGACATCTCCCAGCCCTACATATTAGTGTGCAATAGCATAGTGCACCAATGGTCATGAAGATCTGAGAAAAAGGCATGCATAAAATTAGGTTCTCTTTCTTTTTCTGAAATGCTAATATCTGGCAAAACTTTCCCTCTAGAATGTCATAAATTAGTTTTCATTAACATGCAATTTAGACACCAGTCCAAAAAAAAAAATCAATATATTCAATTTTTCTGTTACAAATTTGCAAAGAGTTTCTTTACTAGCTTGGTTTGTAAACATGATCAAACCTCACGTGTTCCTGGGGGAAGCTGTCTAGAGACCCCATCCTCTAGCAAAGTCTTTATCCCCCATGCAAGTCTGTGTAGGACAAACACTTCTGCTGCAACCACAAAACAGACACACTGCTTTTCTATTCCCACTGCCTCCCACTCTGCCAAAATTATAACGCAGGCCAGGATCTCTACTGGGATCTGGGCTGTCTTTTTCATTTAGGGTTACACTGGAGACTGCTAATCTCAATGTTTTGCTACCGTAATTAGATTAGTCAGAAGCATGAAATGAAGTTATACTTCTAGTTGACCAAATTAAGCTTGGCTATAAATTCAGTCCTGTAACAATCACAGAATCATAGAAGGGTATGAGCTGGAAGGGACCCAAAAGATCATCTAATTCCAACTCCCCTGCCATGGGCAGGAACACCTTCCACCAGAGCAGGTACCTCAAAACCCTGCCCAACCTGGCCTTGAACTTTTCCATGTAAGGGTGTCCACAGCTTCTCTGGGCAACCTGTGACTGTGTCTCACAACCCTCTGAATAAAAAGAACTTCCTAACATCTAATCTAAATCTCTTCTTTTTAGTTTAAAATTAATTCCCCTTTTTCTATCACTATCTGACATGCAGAAAGTGTCTTGATGTAGTGCTGAAAGCCCCCCACCAGGAGATTTGACAACTCTGTGATAGCTTTCCATTCCTGTGTTGTGCTGATCAGTGGTTTCTAAAGTTTACATTTAAACCTCCTGCCTTCATAGCTGCAAAATAGATGACAAGAATTCCTGATTCAGTCTTTGAAGTTCTCCAATGATTGTTTAACTCTTCCTGGATGATCTTCCTGCTTTTCTGGTAGATTATGGTCCATTCCAATTGGGAGCAATTTGTAGTGCAGTTTTGCAAACCCACCTTGGTGAGGAGAGAAATGCACAAATGCAATCTGGGAAGGAGTTGAAATAGACTGAGAGCAATCAAAAGGGTAGGTCAGACCACAAAGAAGGTAAGTGGCAGTATAAAATATTTGACAAGCAGAAATATCACAGCTAATAAGGTGCAGCAAAGCACAGGAAGTTATGTTTGATTTTCAGTCATTTATAAGAAGCCCTTCAATTGCCTGTCACCATATTAGCATATTTAAATAGTTCTAATCTGGTTTCATCACTGTGATTAAAATTGCTGACAAGGATGGATAATAATGATGAACAGGATCAAACAGCAAGGAGTGAGACAGTAAATGGGTTTATAGAGGCATTAGGACCAGCAGCACACCTAATACAAGAACAAAAACAGATCCCAAGAGGAGAATTCAGTAGGTAAAATTACAAGAAGTGACCGTGTTTCAAAACTTTCTTTCCTTTTCTTACTCAAGTTCACTCTTTGAATTAGATCATAGATGAAGTGGGGGTCAGAGGGGGTAGAAGATACATGCATCATTCAAGAGGCACAAGTTATTAGCTCTCAAGTAATTTGCTCAGAGGCAGCAACTCTGATATGTCCTGTGCTGTCAGATCTGTTGACAGGCAAAATTTTTTGGCACATTGCTGGTCCCGTCAAAAATAACTGAAGAGGATGAAAAATGCTCAGAAACATCACAAGCCTGAAAACTCATGGGACCTTTCTGAAATTATCTTTTGCTTCAAGCATTCTGATTTAAGTATTTCTTATCTTAACTTGGAATCTTGGAGAGCATTTTATTTGATAACTGAGAAACATTGCAAGAAAGGCTTCAAAGAAAAGCATTGATGGCTCTTGAAGAAATTGAAAGACATGGAAAGTACCTCCTTTCTGCATGCCCCAAAGCAATTCAAGCAAGGACTATATTCAATCCTTGAGCAAAACAGTAGCAGCAAAATCATTTCCACATTAAGAGACAATTGATGTGATTTTGAAGAACCTTCACAGTGTGGAGGAAGTTCCTCTGTATTCCCCGATGTCTGCAGCAGTCTACTTTGAGCTGCTGGGTTTCTGCAGTCCCAACTCACTGGAGTTTGGAGATGGAGCAGCTGCTTCTTTCTGGAACAGCAGTATGGCTTTCCTGAAGGACTCCTTCCCTTCAGGCACCACAGCCTTGGGCACTGCACACTGAGAGTGAGATGACATCTGTCCCAGAGTCTTCTCCACAGGCTCATTTGAGTTTTCAATCATTTAAGCACCCTAGAATACTTCAGATCCCCACAAACAAAGAGGATTTGCATCTTTAGGCCTCCAAAATAACATTAGAAGCCTGCTCTCTTCTAATACCACACCAATACATTGACAATGTGTTGTGGCATATATGGGAATTAACCTCACGTACTAAATTTCAGGCTGCCATCCAGGAGGCCATTCCTCCTCTCCTTTGTAGGGACTACAAGTCTCCAGAGGGCTGACAAAATCAGCCCTGTCTCTTTGTTCCTACTAATGGGGATCCCAAGGAACGTCCCCAAGCTTGGATGCAGCCCCAGGGTTCATTTACTTATCCCCAGGGATCATCACTTGGAGTTGGGAGCATATGGACCCGCCCAGCATCTGCTTCTGCCATCCCCTTCAGGATGTGGCCCTGGCTGTTTTTACAGAAGTGCCTAAACTGTAGGAGAGCCTGTGAAACCTCAGCAGGAGGGTAAAACAAGCAGAGAGAAACCAACTGGTGTGTAATCAGAGACATGAGAAGTACATACAAAATTGATCCCTCTTATTCCTGCAGATCCATCTCCATTTGTATCTTTTACACCTAAGCTTTTTCCATTGAAAATGACAGAAGGCAATATGTCACTGAGAACAGAGATGACAATTGCAAATGGTAGCTGTTTTCACTAGAAATTGCCCACACAAATTTTGATGTCTTTCTCTCATGGAGGCCTTCAGGAAAAAAAAAATGATGCCTTAGGGGTTTTATGAAAAGCTGGAATATTGCAATAAAATACAATGCTGTACAAGGCTATATAAAATTTACGGGGCACCTTTTATGAGAATATCCCAAGGGGCTTCATATAATAGCTATAAAACAGTAAAACACATCAGGGCACAGATTTAATTTTTAAAATGGCAGAATATATATTAATGATTTACCATTGTTACTCCTCATTGGAGGTCTAAGAACACTAATAAAATGGTTCTATCAAAAGTTAATTTAGGTGAAAGACTTTCAATGTCTGAATATGGATCACATTTTAGTAAGTTCAATTGATTGATAAAAACAACACCAAAACAGGAACAATAATGGTGTGTTTCATTCAGGAAGGGTTTCTGAATTATTAGTCACTGGAAATTTTTTTTACTGTTCCCTAAGGTTGCCCAGGTCCACAACTCCCAAACTTGCCAAGGGACAACGGAGAGGAAATTAGCTGAGCAGACTATTCTGAGACATTCACCCTTGCACCAGCCCACCTGCCAAAATGCTTCTGTCAAGGACAGTATGTTAAAAAGAAGGGTCCTGCCAAGAAACAGCAACTAAGGAAAGCAAAGGAATATACATCATCAACAGCATTAGAAATGTCTTGGCTCTCTTTCATACCTCCCCTCTGGCATTGCTGTAACTGAATTCTGTCCCACCACCACCCAGACCACCTTCCATATGAAAGCTGACGAAAGCCATGCAGTCCAGAGCTTCCCCTAGACTCCCATGGGTTAACAACTACAGACTGATTTCTGCTCAATCTAAGTTTAATTTCTTTCAAACAAGAACTGGAACCGCATTGAACTGCAGCTCTGTAAATGAGTTGTTTGAAGAAAGATAAGCCAAGCACAGTGAAACACGCAATTAATACGCTGAATAAGTTATGAACTGACCCCAGGGAATAAAAAGTAAAAGAATGGTATCTGTCTTTTCAGCTCTTTGATAATGGAAAAGAGGTCAAGGCTGGAAAAGAAAGTCAAAATCATAGACCAAAGTGGGAACATCAAGTCAGATGGGGCAGTAACAATTAAATGAATTAGAAGTTGTGAAAGCTCAGCTACTGTATTTATCTGCTGGTGTACACTGAATTTTAACACTAAAGTGACCACCAGCCCCAATATTTCAAAGAACATCTGAGGAATCCATACACATGTAGGTCTTGAAATATCAAGAAGTAGCCTGGGCAGTCTGCTGGACTTGTTCTGTTGGCAATCTGTCTGTGGGAAGTTGGGCTGAAGAAGAAGATGTCTTGTTTTATTCTAAATTCCAAGGTCCTTCATCCCACACTGGAAATAAGCTGAAGAACCAGCAAAACATAGTGCTTTAGAAACAAAAGCTGTACCTTCAGGCATATGTTTAGGGACAAGGAAAGTCTTTTGTCATGAACAAAGACCATATTTATGTGAAGTGCATCTACTGATACTGAAGAACAACAAAAAACACAAACCCACATCCTTGAATTTGACCTGCTCTTTGACAGTGTATATAGGAAAGCTGGGCTCCAGAGGCACCTGCAGCAGATCACCTGCTGAAAGTGCTGCAAGTTTGGCTGGAGGATGAGTGACAGCATTCCCACCTGGACATCCCCAGTACACAGGCTGTGGGTGAGCACAGACACAGCACAACAGCCAGGCACACCCACTGGTGCAGAGAAGAACTCTTATAGCCCTAACTCCTGGTACCTGGGAGGCAGAACCATGAGGAGAATGGGGTTTTATCCTCAGGAGAGTTATTCACAGTGACCGTCTGACCCTGCTCATGCACTTCTGACCAGCTCTCCTCGGAAGAGGACAAACAGACACACACACTTACATCCTCTGTCTGCAGCATCCATGGAGTGAAAACACATTTGTCCTCTTGCCTGTAAACCACTGTAACAGTGAAGTGAGCATCTGGATTCCTGACCTTTCCCTCCAAAGACTCTGGAAGAAAGCACCAGATGAAGTGTGGTGTGCTGCAAAGGCAGATCAGGGAAAGTTCTACAGTAAAGTAGACAATCCAGAGAGGCAACCCCTGAACCATCTTAGCACCTGTCCTTGTCTCTGATGGAAGTGATGGACCTCACATCCTCCATAGAAGTTTTAAAAAAAGTTTTCTGATCCCCAAAACTTTGCTAACAGGTGGGCAAGTTCAATCCCCAAGGGCACTGAAGTCCCTGCATGGAGGGATTGGGACCCCCACAAGGGCTGAGTGCTCTGTACTGACAAAGGGAATACATTGGTCAAGCCAGCAGAAGCAAACCTAGCCTGTGATAGGACTTGTCAGGCAGGATATCACCCAGCAGGCTTAATAGCTCTGACTGATCTGAAAAGCTGTAAATTAACAAAATCTGTATGTTTTACAAAATTGAGTGAGTAATCAAAGCCCTGTGGTACTGAAATGATAAGCCCAAAGATACAGCATAGGAGAAAGCTCCTTATTGCTTAATCCTCAGCTCTCAAGCAAGCCAAGCATAAAATCCTTTAATCAAATCTAATAACCTGGGATAATCTTCAAAATAATGTCTGCAAGGAATAGCATATTCCTGCATTTATTAGAGCCTGAGATTTTTTTAAAATGGATTTTCATTAGCAGCAGTGCTAAAGGTATTCTCACATGTTGCATTATGCATAACTTCCCACAAGTGGAAAAAAAAAAAGAATATTCAAAACTCCATTGATTACACATTCTGACAGCATAAAAACCAGATCCCTCAACAAAGTACAGCTATTTCTTATGTACAGGAAAAAATGACATGTAAGTGGAACCATATCAAACACCAAAACATGATGCTCTCTGTCCTGAAAAAATCGTCCTAGATATCAGAATTATTTATGGTTCATGAGAACAGATTTATGAAGAAGAAAAGTCTTACTCTTGCCTTGGTTCCTCAGTGGTTTTTTTAGCTGCCAAACAGTCTATGGGGGCTTTGGGTTCATATGTATCAATCAACTCACAGCATCATTTATTTCCAGGAAATTCTGTCTACAACTATTTTCTAAAACTGAGTGTATACAAGGCTAAAACATATTGTCTTATGGAAGGTTTAAATGCCATTAAACACAACAAACTCTGTCTTAATACAAAACATCTCAGAGTCTAACAAGAGTCATTTATGCCTCCTCTGCAACTGATGGATGACAAATGATAGACAAGTCCTAACTCCTTGCCAATTTCTCTCTTCAGCAATTACATTTTGCCTTTCCACAATGTTCTTGCAGATTTATTTCATTCTGAAGCATGACAAACAATGAAAAAAAAAGATATTTAAAAGCTGGCAAAATTATTTCATTTCATAATGTGAGCAGATTTGCCTGTATTACAAACAAGTGATCACAAAGATGTTTATTTTTCTGCTCACTCATCAGTTGTGAAGTGGTAATATGGTATTTACACATCACACAGAAACAAACAGTTTTCAATCAAAGGCTTTTATAGGAATTTCACTCTCTGTCTGTGAAAGGGAAAAATCAGCTGTGCCATGGGATAATATCCCTCTTTTTGGTGACTAGAGGTCTGAAAGTAAAGATAAGGCAGTAACAAGTGATTACTGCCAGCAGTTTCCTGCTCATCCTCATGTCAAGCATGTTCACAAGGCAGTGTGGCATCAGCAGGGAGAAGGGTCACTGTCTCCAAATAGTAATGCAAATAAAAATTTCATTCACTCACACCACAGAAAATCAGGCTGGAAGAAATCCAATCTAATCCATGGCATCACCTGGTCCACTCATCTCCCTGCCCAAGGCATTCCTGACATTCCTGATGAATATTTGTCAATAAAGTCAGCCCTAAAGACAGAGTCTCCATAGCTCAAATTGAAACTTTCTTGCTGAAGGTCAAGCCTTCTCCTTTTCCATTTTAAAAATGCATTTAGAGAAGATACTCTCCCTTTTTTTTTAATTTAACTAGAGAAAATAGGGGGAAAATAAGTAAAAAGTAATATGAAAATTAAATAAAGAAGATCGTATGTTTTTATCAGCATTCTTGTTTTAGCTTGAACAAGCCAAATTCTTTCAATATTTTCTTGTAGGTCATGTTTCAAACTATTCTCAGCTAGAAAATAGATCATCTCTGTCTTGAAGGACAGCACTAAAAATGGCACAATTCTCTGTCTAAGGCCATCCTTTTGCTACACAGAAGTAATTACATCAGAGGGCAGCCTGTGCTCCTGTTCACACATTCCCTGTGACACTAAGTACTTTGCAAAGCTTGCCATCATTCATCTCTGTCTATTTTGTAGTTCTCTATAGCCTCTTCACCCATCTCAGAATGTCCTGAGAGTTTTCTTCTCATCTTATACTCCTCTACTTGATTATTCCTACATAAGTGTAATCATTCCCTATTAAATAATGTTCTCATTTTTCAGGTCATACCTCCATTCTGTCAAAATAATTTTGAATTATGGTTTGTGATGCTCTGATGGGGATTCTCATCTCAGGATCCTCTCCATTGTACAGGTCACTAGAAAAAACACTGGTCACAACCAAACCCTGAGGAAACCTTGAAGGACTTCACTGACTGTATCCTTCATTTCAAGGTGAAATGCTTGTGTGTTATGTTTTTCTGAGAGAACTAATCAGTCTACTGTCATTTCCTCTAGACCTCATTTTCCTAGTGTCCATCCACATTTTACACCCACTGGCTACACTCACTTACTCCAGGCACTCCCATGGGAAAAAAAAAAGTTTGCTAAGGGCTGTTAAAATTCCTCTGACAGAAGAACTTTCCATGATCAGTTTGAGAACTCCTTCTGCTGTTTTGCTCTCCTGCTCTGGCTGTCATTTCACTCCTTTGTGCTACAGGTATTAACAGTGCTGACTACCTGCTGGCAAGGGAAGATCAGCACAGAATAAAGCACTCATCAGTTTAGGCTTCTCCAAATCTTCTGTCTATTAAATGTCAACGTTTGGACTTCTCCTAAGTAATGTGCCTTGCTATTTCATTTCATCTCACTTCGTGTCTTAACCTTTTTGATTAGGTCACTGAGAGCTCTCACAAGGCCTTTATTCTCCTTCTTAGTAACCTGACCTAGTTTCTATATTCCGTATCATTTCTCCTGTGTTTGAAGTCAATGAAAGGCTCATAATTTAGCCAAGTTGATCTTTTACTGACTTCTTATCTCTCCTCCACAAGGAAAGAGCCTTATTAATATTCTTCTTAAAGGAACTGCCAGCTTTCTTAAACTCCCTGTTCCATCAGTCTTGCCTCCCAGGCAACATCTACCAATTTTGTGAGTATTGAAGCCTTCCTAATTGAAATCCATTGTTACTGTTTTGTTGCTTATGTTCCTTCAAGTCCTGTGAATCATAAATATATCAGTTCGTGATCATTCTCAACTAACATGATCTTTGTCTAAATATTGTCAAAGAGTTTTTTTCATCAGTCAGTATTTACTCAAAGTTCACCCTGTTCTTCTTATCTTAATTAACTTTAGCAAAGTCCACAAGAAACACAGTCAAAGCACTTGCTGAACAGGCTCGCTCTGAAATATATTTTATTTGCAACAGATATATGGGTAACTAAGATTTAAGCTGCATTAAGATTTACAGCTCCTTCTGCTTGTTCATCATCCTTCTTGCATTACAGTGAGTGCTCTCCACTCCTATGACTTTGTGAAGAACAACCCAGCCTGGTTTTTATGTCCACCTAAGTCACCACCTTTTATGCTACTTCTGGACTGATCAGTTCCAAGTCAAAAATCTTCAGTGGTCTCCATTTCTGCTCGTCCCCTTGCCAAACATCATTCTTAGGTGAGGAAAACAAAGACCTCTGGGTATGTAGGCATGCATTTACTTCCAAGATGTGTGTTGTCACTCCCTGTACTGATCTCAGACTGAAAGGGCTGAAAACAGCACCAGCTGTGCCCTTGTTTCTCTCAACCTTGCCCCTTCTCAGCCCCCTATGACCCCTCTGACCTGCAGTACTGAAATGTTCACTGAAAAGAAGATCCCACAAGACAGGAACCCAGTGAAACAGAAAGCTGTGTGTGCATGGCTGACCATAGCAGATCAATCTACCTCAACAGTTCAGTGAAAGAATTTAGCAGCTGGACAGAGAGAGGATGATCCAGCAGCTGCAGCATAAAAGGACAGAAGTCAGTACAATGGAGAAGGGAAAAAGACATTCACAGAGAAAATGATGCTCAGAGAATCACCGACTTTGGAGATTTTCAAACTGGACAGAACGAGGCCCACGCCCCTGAAGACTCAAAGTCTGTTCTACTGAAGTCTGGGGCTGTGATCCTGCTTTTTGGCCTCCTTTCATAATCCTGACTTTTACCATCATGCAGTCAGTGTCATCAAGGTTTCTTCCAGACTTCACACGGCCCAGCACTGTAAGCCTGAGGCTCAGCAGGGTCTCCCCATTCACCAGCTCCTCAAGCACCAGAGTCAAGGAGCTCTGCTCAGTGCTGCCATCAGAAACTTGCTGCACTGCCTGTCCTGCTGGGCCTTTCCAGCACATTTCATGGTGGTTCCAGTTCGCCATGAGGTTCAGGGCTTGTGAACATGAGGTTTCTGCCTGTTGTTTGAAAGATAGCCTTACATACCCTTTTTTTTTCCTTCATCCTAAATGCCATGTGTTTTGTGAACATTAATACAAAATCTCAGCAAAGATGGAAATGCATTTACAAATTCACAGCAAGTCTAGAGCACTGTCCATTACTTATTAAAAACCTGGAAGAGACAAAATGAAGATGCAAATTTAAAGACCCTTTCATCTGAAGATGGGGTCATAAAAGGCTTTTTCATTAAAAAGCAGACATGTTATAACTACCAAATGGTTCAAAAATCAGAAAAATAAATGTAAGCCCCCTGCAAAGCCCACAGAACCTGTGCTGGATTAGCAAACTGCCATGGAAGCTGCAGCACAAGAGGAACCCAAAAAAGAAAAACCACCTGGCATCAGCAG
The DNA here is from genome assembly GCF_017590055.1 of Onychostruthus taczanowskii. Taxonomy (NCBI): domain Eukaryota; kingdom Metazoa; phylum Chordata; class Aves; order Passeriformes; family Passeridae; genus Onychostruthus; species Onychostruthus taczanowskii. The sequence continues at coordinate 19,244,016 of NW_024500349.1, forward strand.
AAAACACCCACTTTTGACCTGTTGAAATAAATCAAACTCTCTTTACAGAAGCAGCAGGGAGGGCTGGGAGCACAACTGCTGCAGAATCACAGAGCAGGCTGTTTATTAGCCTCTTACACACCCACAGGTTTGGGAGCTACTTGAAGATGTGTACACAAAGTGAAATAGATGGTGCACTTGCGATATTGACCCAAGAAAGTATCTATGAATAACATTTTCAAGCTTCCCCTGGAGTTGCAGTTTCAAAGCAGAAACTAATCAATGAGTACTGGCTGTAAGACCCAAAAGAGAAACTAACAGATACCACCAAAGAGGATTTTGCAAATATGGAAGTACTTAATCACAACTAAGGTTCAGCCTGGGTCCCATTAGTAATACCACAAACACTTTCAAGAGCAGCTAATGGTCTGAAACCAGCAGTAAACCTGCATGCAAACATGATAAAAAGCTTTGCATTGAATCTGCAAGTCTGCAGATGAACCAGAAGCAGATCACTGAAGAAGAAACATTGCAAATAGGAGAGAATCAGTCTGTGTGCATGTTTTTAATATCAAAGTTCTAACACTGTTGTCTGGGATGTTTCTCAGGGCTCAACAAACCAACTTCTACACTAGTGGAAAGAATGAATACCAGAAACAGAAAATCCCAGTAAAATTAGATAGTTCTCATTTGTCCACAGATAAATGGAAGCATTAAAGAAACACTAAAGTACCAAAAGAACAGAGATGTCAAAAACAAAACAAATGAAGAAAATTGTTTTCATAGTATAAAATAGCAAGAATCTGGTAAAATGGACAGTCCTAAGCCAAGCTATTATGTTCCAGAAAGAATCATTTCAGTCACAGTCACTAAGGAGAGATGAAGACAAGACTTTTAAAGGAATCAAGCTTCTGAGGGAAGCTTTTTGACAGAAGGAAGAGAAAGGGGCAGGCACCTGATAATCCATGTATTGACAGCCCAGCAGAGTGCTGCCCCAGAGGGCTGCAAAACAGTGGCTTGGAAAGATTGTGCCTCCTCCTAAGACACTGAAAGACTGCCTGAAAGCAAACTAAAGGGCTATACCAGCTACTGGATTTATCAGAGCTTACTAATTTAATGATAGTTTATTTACAAAGTGTAGAAAGGAATTAAAATAGAGTAAATAGAGATTTCCAGGAACTGAAGCCTCCTTTTGCCATGATTTCTTTATCATGTCTTGTGTTTTCTGCAAGATTTCATGTTCGAGTAATGAAAACCCACACAGAGTCTGGTTAGAAGATGTTATTTGTGAAGAAGCATTTCATGTCCTGCAGGAGTAGATTTAGATTAGATATAAGGAAGAAGTTTCTTGAATTTGATTTCTTACAATAATGTTCAGTGAAACACAGGAACAGGCTATCCAGAGACATGGTCAATGATCCCTGGAAACATTTGAGGCCAGGCTGAAAGGGGCTCTGAGCAATCTAATGTGGTTCAAGGTGTCCCTGCTCATTCCAGAGCGGTTGGACCATGTGACCTTTAGAGGTTTCTTCCAACCCAAACCATTCTGTGGGCCTGAAATCCTTACAAAATGCCCTTCCAGTAAATAAAATTGTCTTTGATGGCCAAGAGGTTCAGCAAAGAAGCATTTTTTTTTCTGTTGCTTTGAGTACGACATGCTAAACAGAATTCAAAAATCATGAAAAAGGATTATTAAACTCCTGTTTCATAGCCAGCTTCTGTTCTGGCTGCACAGTGCTCCTGAAGTCCAATTCACTCTCCTTAGCACTCTGTAACAGGAAAGAGTTAAGTTTACATCATTCCTTATTACCACTGTAATCACAGTCCTGAGACAAGATTCATATTAGCCATTTTCTGCTCTTGTTGCATCATTTGTCAAGAAAATGAGGAATAAGAATTTCAGCACCTAATATGCTCTGTGAGTTATAGGACTGTGCCAGGATTATGCTCAGCTTTTCTGATAGTTGGTAGCTCTCTGTCCTACCTTCCTCTGCGTGCATCTGCTTGAGACCTGACTTGTAACCAGCCATCACTTCGCTTTTCTAGGGAGAGCCTTCACTTCTGGATCTGCTCAAGCTCTGGGACCTAGCAAACAACCAAAAGAGGGCAGTAAATCTATTAACTGAACAATAGACCAGCTACAAGTCTGGTATCATCACAGTCCATTTTGGGGAGCTTGCTTCAGCTCCCAGGTGTGAGCCTTAGTGTGCACATGGTCCATTTGCAGCTGTACAAGGAAACAGGGATGTCAGGCACAAGGTTTTGTATGTGTGTGAAGCAGGTGGGTGATGGATATAAACCACAGGAGTGTAAATTGAAATGGGTGTGGCCATCGAACCTCCACATAGAAATACATGAGGGATTTGGTGTTTGTTTTTGTATTTGGTATTTTATTTAATTGCCTTTTTGTCTACTGAGAGGTCTCCTCCCACACCCCTGTGCTGAGGGCAAAGCCAAGGGCAGTGAAGCACTGCTTGTGGTAGAAGATCAAGGTAAAGACTACACAAGCCTGTACCAAAATATGGAAGAGCAGGAAGGATGCACCCAAGGGTAATGGCTGATGCATTAAGGATCTTTTCTGTATGCCTTGGAAAGGTCATGGTGGCTGGGAAGGCTTGTGATGACTTGAGCAAGACAAACATAAAATCCATCTTCAAAGATGGCAATAGGGAGCTGGAGCAGGGGCTTAACAGACTGGAGAAATGAGCAGGGAGAAATTTCCCAGAGCTCAGGAAATTCCTTATACATGGGGAGGAATAATCTGGACAGTGGCATAGGCTAGAGGCCAAGCAGCTGGAAAGCAGCTCCACAGGTAAGGATCCACAGGTGCTGCTGGGCAAATTGAGGGCAAGTAAGCAGTGCACCACTGCAGCAAATATAAACAAGCAATTACTGGGTAAAAACACAGAGAACTAGTCAGGAGAAGTGATCTTTCATCATTGTTTGGCACTTGCAAGACAGCAGATGGAGTACTGTGTCTCAGTTGGGGCTCCTGTATACAGGAGGGACACAGACATACAAAAGAGAGTACAGCAGATGTTCCAGAGCCTAGAGCACATGAAGCACCAAAAGAGGCTGAAAAAAGCTGGTTTGGTTCTGCCTGGAGAAGAAAAAGGACCCAAGGGAGGATCTCATTACTATCTTTAACTGCTTAGTGGGGTGGTATAGACAGAAGACACACAAAATGTTCAGGGAGGTGAAGGGCAACAGGACAAGGGTAGGAGGTGCTAGTTACAAGAAAAAAAATCCTGTTGAATATAAGTAAAAGCTCAACATCCTGAGGGTAGTCAAGCCTGAAATCATTGTCCTCAAAAACATTTACAGCCCAATTGGAAAGGGCCCTGAGCAATATTACCCAACACTGAAGTCAGCCCTGCTTTAGGCAGGGCCTTAGACCAGAGAGTCTTCAGCCTAATTCATTCTCACTTTGTGATAGAAGAACAAATTCAACATCAGCCTTTTTCTTCACTGCCTTTGTCTCCAGCCCTACAAGGTTGTGTTGTTTTGTCAAACACTCTCAAACACACCCTCCTCAGGGAGCCTTCTTCCACATCTCTAAATCTTTTGAAGTATTCTAATGCTGCCAGTAATTACTGTCTACCTTTGTACTATGGATGGAAAGTGGCATGTTGTTGAATATGAAAAGTAAAGTCACTCACAATGTACATTCTAACAACAGGGAACTTAGAGTGGAATTAATGACTGATGAAACCACAATGAGTTGAGGAAAGGGTAATGAGCTCCCTGTGGCCTCCACTGTGCTGCCCACGTTCCATTATCTGCTAAAATCTCTCTTCAAAATCTAGATTCCAACAATATGTGAACTGAAACTAATGAAAACATCATCTTAATTAACAAAATATGATAAAACAGTTGGAAAGCACCTCTGAATAGCAATGAACAGCAGCCCTGGATGAAAACAGACATATGCAGACATAGATGTTGAAGAGAATTCTTTTCTGTAATTAATTTCTTGCATGGATGTTGATTCCAGGAAAGTATTTACACCTCTTTCTTACAGATATATTTTAATATTTCAAATTAGATGTTCCAAAATATTCACAGAAAAATCTTTATATCAAAAAAGATAATAGGCAGATGAAGCTTTCAGTTTTCACCATAAACCTGCAACCCAGATTCCAATAGAAACTGTACAAAGCTTTTGAATGCATTTCTACAATTTTATGGCTTTCAGTCAAATTCTCAAGTTTCTGCAGGCCTTCCAACAGCTGCCTCCCACACAGACAATATCAGAGGGGAATGAAAAACAGGAAAGCCTCTCTTCTGCTCCAAGACTCTTCTTGCATACTAACTTGATTTAGGAATGGTATCACAGGGAATTTTTATAATGAGACATTGCCATCCTATTTCACAGTTACAATTTTAGAACAGCAGGATGTCTCCAGAGCTCTTCTGGACTGAACAATTACGTTTTAGCCATTGTCAGGGTCCTCAGGGGACAGATATATACAGAAGATGAGAGAAGGTTAAATGTTATCGGTGTCTTGGAGTTCTTGGAGTCTTTGCTGCGGAAAAAAAAAGTACATTTTTCCCCTCCTTATTTTACTGCTGTATGTTGGACCAATTTAGATTATTGCCCAGTTCCTAAGGCAGAAATTCAATTAGTACACAATTATTGGATAGTGCACTGGATACATAAATAAGGACTTTCCAAGAGAATTTTTTTTTTTCCTCCAAGTGATGTATTTTGGAAAAACATTCTGTATTGGATGGAAGCTGACAGGAGGGGATAAGTTGTGTTTGTGGCACCTCTGCACTTCTGACTTTAGGTTTCAATGTGACTCAGGGCACAGCCAGGACCAGCAACAATTTGCTGAAAGCTGCCTACAAAGGCATCCTCACATTGCTCCTTCATCAGGGGAACCACTGTTCCAGGTCACAGCCCTGGCAGGGACACAGATTCCCATGATGCAGATGTTTCTTCTCCCTCATACCCTTCCTGAGCTGTGTTGGGAAAGACAGAGAAGGCAGCAGGGTGATCTGTGCAGAAATCACTGTTCAGCCAAGTATTTGCCACCCTGACCATTCCCTTCAAAGCCTGCTGCAGTCATCTCTGCCCAGGATCTCCTCCTGAAAAAGAAATCAAATTTAATGACACTGATGCTGCTCATCACCACGAATTGCAAGACCCACAGCAGTGTTTTCCTTGTTGCCATGGAAGGCCACTCTTGGTATTCCTTCCCTTCCTCAAGAGCTCTGTGCTGTATTTGCACACATTCACTGGGCAGCCACTGTGAGCTGGATTAGGAGGAGCAGCAAAATAAAACAGTACAAATTACAAGGAGATGTGATAAGAGAGCTGGCAGGCCTCCCTCATATTCCCTTCATATTTACAACAAATTCCAGGCTTGTTTAGCTTTCACTGGGCTGCAGAAATCACAAGAGGCCAAAACTTGTTTTCCTGACCAAAGTCAGTTTTGCTGTCTGGATGGTGAAGGCTCAACAGCAACACAAGGCACAGGCAGCCTCCCTAAGCTGGAGCTCCATAGCAGCAAAACGAGGGAAGGAAAAGATGTGGGATAAATAAAAATGAAAACTGTCTGTGTGCTCTCTCTCAGTCATTGTCCTGGGGACTGGGAATTCTGCATGGAGCATCCTTCTTCCCCCTTTTGGATGCTTGTTGTATTTGTGGGGTCCCTCGTGGCAGGAAGGAATGATGAATCTGACTGCATGTACTCAGAAGGCTAATTTATTATTTTATGATACTATATTATATTAAAGAATACTAACTAAACTATACTGAAGAATACAAAAAGGATACTTACAGAAGGATACAAAAAGATAATAATGAAAACTCGTGACTCTCTCCAGAGTCTTGACACAGCTTGGCACTTGTTGACCAACAAGTCAAAATAATTCACAAGAGAAACACAATGAAACAACCATCTGTTGGTAAGCAATCTGCAACCACATTCCAAAGGAGCAAAACACAGGAGAAGCAAATGAGATAATATTGTTTTCCTTTTTCTCTGCAGCTTCTCAGCATCCCAGGAGAAAAATCCTGGGCAAAGGGATTTTTCAGAAAATATGAATGTGACAGATACCTGCTTCAAGTGGCTCCAGTGCTAGTCAAAACACAGAAGTGCTCTGCAGGGTCAGAATAGCCAGAATGCCCTTTTGCAGCAGCTTTGCTCATAGTCCACAGCACCTAACTGGGGATTTGCACAGCTCAGGGGCAGTGCAGGCTCAGCTACACACCCAGCTGGCTCTATCAGCACATGTAAATCACAGAATGAAAAAATATCGAATCATTGGAAAAGACCTCTAAGATGACTGAGACCAAAATGACCCCAACACCACTGTGGGTTCACCGTGGGTTCAATGGTGGGTCCATGCAGGGGTGGGGTTGGTGATAGCCAATGTATTACACCAGTCCATATATTGCACCAGGTGATATATCTCAGGTCAAAAGCAGGACACATTCACATTAACATGGGTCCATTTCTTTCAGATGAGGATCAAGATCAAAACAAGCTTGTCACCGTGATATTTTCTGTAAAATACTTTCACCAGGATTTCTTCTCCTGGGAAGCTGAGGCACCTCAGAGAGGAATGAAAAGAATAATTAAATATTGCTTCTCCCTGTTTTGCTGCTTTGGAATGTGGTCTGGAGATTGTTTGTGCAACAGGTGATTGTTTGATTGGTCTCATGTGAATTGTTTTTACTTAATGACAATCACAGCCAGCTGTCAGACTCTCTGAGTCAGTCATGAGTTTTCATTATCATTCTTGTTAAGCCTTCTGTCTGTATCCTTTCTCTACAGTTTCGCATAGTTTAGTATAGCATTCTTTAATATATTATCATAAAATAATAAATTAGCCTTCTAGGAACATGGAGTCAGATTCAATCATTCCTCCTCTGTCCTGGGGACCCCAGAAATCTCCACACAATCTGATAATCATCTACAAAAGACTAGACATATCTGTGTTCTGCCCCCTTTTTCAAAGGTTTCAAAGTTCATCCAGCTCCGTGGAACACTTTCATGGTCCAACTCACCTGACCTACTGACCAAAAAGAGCATGGGTTGTCTGGTTTGGCTGCAGATGGCTCAATTACAGACATTCAGAGATAAATACCTCAATGACTGCACAGCAAACAGAACCTGGGGGTGCAAACCTGGGGATACCAACTGATACCAGCTGTGTTAAGTTGTTCTGACACCAGCAGAGGAAGCAGACCCTCCTCTGGGGCTGTCTGAAGCCGCTCTGCTGACTTCTGTGGAGCTGCACTGCAGAGCATCACTACCTCCATGAATTAAAGACCAGACTCTCTGACATGGACTCATTACCAAGAGCACTGCTAGAGTCCATTTGGAGTGCAATGAGTACAACAAAGATCTCAATTAAAATGAAAGATTATAATACTTTTTTTTTTTTTTGCTATTCTTTGTTTCCCCTCAGCAAAACACTTGCAGATTTATAGTGAACAAGAAAAAGTGCAATAGGAGTTCTAGATGGTAGGTTTTTGTACTGATGGGATGTAGGTTTTTTAAGGAAGAAAAAAAAAACAAAAAAGAAATATTTGTCATGTACTACAGCCACTGTTGTATGCATCAGCACATGAAATATGACCCAAATTCCATCTTCAAAGCTATCACAAGAAATATTGTTTGTACTGAGGGTTCGTAAAAGGCTCTGGCAAGTTATTACATTTATAGTCCACTTGTTTTTTTTCTTTCCTTAAGATTTATCTTCAAATTTTACTCAAAAATCTAGGGCTAGAAAGATCACATTTGAGCTAAAAAAAAAATCCCTTACTCTCATTTCCTCTCAATTTGATAAGTTAGTCTTCGTACTCAACTTAGAGATGCTTTCTGCAGAAATGCATAGTTACTATACAGCCACAATGTCTTAAAGCAAAGAACTGATATTTTATGAGTCATTATTGTGAAACAGAGTTTAGAGTACACTTTAGTAATCCTATTTCCCAGCTGTATTGCTACAATTTAGCTGCTTTCATGAAACATCAGCAAATCCCTTATCACCCTTAGTACTTGTTGGTCTTTTCTTTCTGGTTTCAGATGAATGTGCTAACAACAACAACAACAACAAAATATATATATATAATGAGAAAATACATTTCCTTATTGCCCAGAGAGAGGAAAAACTTGATAGCTCCCTGAACTCTGTTACTGAGATCCTTTCCTTGGAATCTGTTGGGCTGGAGTGCTTTGAAAAAAAGGAAAACAGAATAAGGAACACACAATGAAATAATGAGGAATAATGAGTAGTTGTCTGTGGACTTCTGAATCTGAGACTGCTCCTAAATGGCTTTTAGGATATGGCTGGGGTACAACAAAGTGTGGAAAGCAAATCCTTTTGGGATATTTTTCTATTTCTGAACATGTACTGCTCACTTTAAAAGTTAATTTCTGTGAAATTTTCAGATAAACAAACAAGAGAGGATGAACAGAAAAATGCTATAGTTTACCTTAAAGTACCAATGAAACTTAATAAGCAAAGCATTGAATTATTAAGGAAAAAAAAAAAATATATATATATATACATCTCTCTATAACTCAGGTTAACAACATCTAGGATGGCTGTAGAACTGTGAAATCTAAAAATAGAAATACCCCATGGGAATATACAACTGCTGGCTTTTGAGACCATGGAGACTTTATGAGCGGAGATCAGTGCATTACATTTCTGTCATCATTCTCCGAGTGCAGAGGTCAAGCAAGGGTTCACAAAGGATAAGGAAAAAATGAATCAAAGTCTGTAAAATCAACTTTCCACCCAGAGTTTTAAAAATACTCAGTGTGGCTTAAGTGATGAATTAGTCTATAAATACCCACTCTAAGAAAGAGATTTTTCTGACTTAACAGGATCTTTAGGTCAGCAGACAAAGGCATAACAAGGTCCAATGGCAAACAAATTCCAGCAGGAAATAAAAGCAAAGTTTTAGGAGAGAATAACATAACAATTTAGGATGCTTACAAATGACCAAAAGCCTTCGGACACCCCTTTCAATTAAAAAATCTTCCTAAAATGCAATGTCTAAGAAAAATAACATTAATTCGGGGAGACTTAATGCAACACAGTTTTGCTCAAATCCCAATGTACATTTACAGGCACTCTTTTTCTCTGTGTTTCTGCAGAGGAAAACAATGCTCTGTTCAAAAAGCACCTCAGAACTTGGTTTCCAAGTGGTTCCTCACAGCAGCCACCATGGCATTAACTATCAGCTGGGATTTCAGCACTGGAAGGTTTGCTTCAAAGCCCATTCAAGCCTAATACACAGGAATGGGGAAAATTTAACTTTACACCGTCACCTCGATACATCAGAGCATGTAAAATATTCCCACAGTGATCATTCTTAGGTGGACAGATATGAGTATTTTATTTCCTACCTACACACAAGAGCAACCCTCTCCTTCCCCCTCTCTGCCAGTACCCAAGCTCTGCCAAACCCCTCTTGTGATTTCCCCACTCAGAGCAAGTTCCTAAATCAAAGTGAGAAGGTCCCTCTGAGCTGTCCAGTAACTGTGAAGGCCAGATATGGACTCTACCCACATAAGCAGAATCTCTTTCAAATCAAATGTACAAGTGCCTTCTGGCTGCTTAAAAATCCGGATTTCTCTCCAATATTTCCAAAATTACATTCTTGCTTTTTTACACAATTTATAAAAAAATTTGATGTTCTAATTCGTAAGGAATAATTCTATAGGAATTACAAAATAAGTCTCCGTGAGAAGAGTGGGTGTATTTTAATTTTGCTACAAAATTTTGTTTCCCTTTTTTTTTGCTTAAAATGAAACTGCCTTAACATGTTATATGTAAAACAATAATAAGCCTTGCTCTCTGCACCTTCTGACACACCAAGGTGATTTCAAATCCATGCCCACCAGAAAGTTCTCTCAAGAGTTACTGACTCTTTACACCAAAAGACAAGCTGAGATTTTTGTAGACAATCCTCCATCCACTCCCATAACTAAGAAACAGCCATCAATTTTCAAAATATTTGAAGCAGGAATCCTGCTCCAACCATTTTTGTAAGGTTGATTTGAGACAAAAAGGGGTTGGGCAACCCCACTGCCCCACTGTGCATTCCGTTAACATCAGAACCACTCAGTGAAAATTGAATCACAACCATTTCAGTGAAAATTTGAGGAGAGGAACTGAAGGCTTAGACACATTTAGGTCCTGAAAGTTTTGTGAAAAGAGGTTCCAATGCAGAGGAAAGAAATTAGATCAGCACTACTTTAATTATGGAGTCAGACATCAGAGAATCCCCCCGAGCGCAGCGCTACAAACGCTGTTAGAAATTCAGGGAAAATTTCAGTCAGAGCCTGCACATAATTTGCTGGAAGATAATCCAACCACACAATATAAAGCCACAGGAAACCAAGATTTCAGTTTCCTCAGTCATAGAGCACACTGCTGTATTTTTAGACCTGCTTGGATCTCACCTCTGCAGCTCTTCTCAAGGTCTGTGGGTTCAGCACTAATGAATTAATTCACCCCAACACAAAAACCAATTTTACTAATATTTAGGGTTTGCAGGCAAACCCTAAATAGGATTACTAATATTTAGGGTTGCAAAAAGGGTATTCACCAGCAATATCTTCAAGTGTAATGAATTATAATATTCAGGGAAAGCAGCTAAGACTCATCCAGCAGCTGCCGTTGTCAACACAAGAGGCATCAACCAATCTTAAATGGTTTGGTTAATGCCTAAGGGATTTTTATTAGAGACTTAGAAAACATATGAGATTTTAAGAAGGATAAGGATTTTAAGAAGGATTAGCACACAAGATAATGATTCAAAAAGTGTGGAGTACTGCACAAAAGGCAGAAGTATGCCAGAAGCAAGAGAAAGATAAAAAGAGAAAGTTGTGAGATGGGAGGAGATGTTGACAGGCTCAGAACAATGAGGTCTCACAGTAACAGGCAAATTATAAAAATAAAAATGAAAAAACTACTAAAACACACCAAACTGAGAAAAGGAGGACAGAAACACTGGCAAAGACTGTGACCTGTCTAAGAAATGGTGCAAAACCATCAGCAAATTCTGCTTGATCTAGCAAACATGCTAGATGGTAAAGGTGTAGCAAATTGTTTGAAGCTGCTTTGCCTAAGGCCATTTTCACCATCATATTTATGTATATCTTGTAGCACTATTTCACAAGTCAAGTTTCATTTTCCATCTCCTCCAAGACATCAATTGCCTATTGATTTCTTCATTTCAGAATCCATTGACCTCAATTTGAGCACAAAGGGGATTAAGATGGCCGTCGATTCAGCAACAGCGGATTAAAGTCAGTGCAGACACACTCACAGCTACTCAGTGAGGAGACAGGACCACCAAAACACCAAACTTGCACTGAGGGAAACATACAGAGCTGCAGCACAAACTGACAGCCAGAGCAAAAGTCAAAATGCCAGCTCCAATGGAAAATAACTGTTTCTGTGGAATCAAAAGCATCAGTTGGTACATTCCAGTTTTACAAAAAAAAAAAAAAAAAAAAAAAAAAAAAAAAAATTCCCCCTTTTTCCCCCGCTAAAAAAAAAC